>NC_071536.1:23619869-23930702 GCF_026979565.1 Vidua chalybeata
CTGTGCTTTGCCATAGGCTGCCCTAGAGAGCTTCAGCTAGAGCTGCCTCACTGCTGCACATTGTCACTGCCACCAGACTGTTCCCAGAATAGCAAACAGAGCAATCTTTGCTCTCTGCCTAATGAATCCCTCTGCTGAAAGTGGGAGTAGAGCATCTCGAGGTCAAGAGTGGGTTTCTTTCAGAGTAACATTCTGCTGTAAGGCACAGGAGTGACAGACAGAGACAACTCCCTCACAGAGAGGAAGAGTGGTCAGGACAGGTGCCAAATATGTAGGGCTGTGCCCAGTGCACCCAAGGATATTCAGATGCAAAATACTTGTAGATCTGATATACTGCTCATGACTTCTTGTTTGTGGGAAATAGGGCAGCATGAATTTTTCCAGACTCCTGGAGGCCTTGGCAAAGAGGGAAGAAGGCAAACAGGTAAGACAGGAGCCAGAGGAAGCAGAACAAGCAGGATCTCTACCCAGCTCTGTGCAGGTAAACAACCATTCTCTGCCTACCTTACCCACAGTTATACACACCATTTGGGCCAAATCCGTCCCTGCCCCAGTGTGGTACCCTTTGACACACCAGTTCTTCAGTAGCTCCAGACCTGGGAAGTGACAGAAGACAGAAGTGAGAATCAACAGCCAGGTTTACAGAGAGTTAAGCCTTCCCAGCTCAGGGCATGCAAATATGCTGCACTGACCACAAAGAACGTGCTATGCAATAACCACTTGAACACGTGCTTGAGCGCCAGCAAACATGGGGTAAACCAAGGGCGTTCACCCTTTGTACGAGCAAACATCAGTGCGTGGGCTGCTGCAGTGCTTGCCTGCCTCCCAGGGAGCCAAGACATTCCTTGCAGCAGGCTCAGTGAAACAGGAAAACTGGGACAACACAGGATTTGCCGAATTAGACCAGATTGGTTGTCCCCCTGAGCCCAGGGTCTGCCAACAGCAGTACCTGATTTGGGCTGCACCGGTGAAAGTTCCCACTGTGCAAATGTAGAGCAGCTTTGCTGTCATTAACCCCTTTCCCAAAGAAGGGCAGCTCAGGCAACCTCCTCCTTGCACGGCACTGATCAGCTGCAGCATCCCAGTGTATCATCTCCACCCTACAGGGATCCATCCAGAGCTCAAGACAGGCTGAGACTTCATCCCTGTCAGAGGGTAAGACTGGCACAAGCTGAGATAGTCGTTGGTATGACTGGAAGGGACCAATCCTCTCACCACACACAAGTCATGGTGCTCCAGAGCACAGCAAGGTCATTTTGAAGCAGAGCCGTGTGTTCAACTGCACTGAACAGGCTCCACTTCCTCCAGGGCTTCCTGCTAGCTGTCCCCACTACAGCCAAGCAGCCTGCTCTTGGCCAACCCCAAAATACTGAGAAATCCAGGACTACTTCCATTCTGCTTTCTTATTTAAGAGCTTTAGGGTCATATCAGAAGGCTAGGGTGACTTGAGAATTAAGAACCAGCAGAGCAATGGCTAGTCCATTGATGCTCTCCAGCTGGCATTACTGTGGTTTTCTGTAAGAAACCAGGAAAAATCCTTGCTCTCCAAAGCCTGTTCCTTGGTGACCTTTCAGCAAGCCCCAGAACCTCTTTAAAAAACTCCCACATGTTGGGGGCCAGGAGGAGCAGGGCAGCTCAGATGTCTTGTCCTGGGTCTGTGCAGCAGCCTGGGCTTTGCAGGCTAGGGAAAGAGGAGTGCCACATGGAACACAGAGGAATAGGAAGGGGATAGGGGGAGGGTGAGTTCTGATTAGAGGTAAAGAGCAGTGATGTGATAGAGGAAATCTGCTCGCCTAGTTTTTTTGGGGAAGCTGGAGCACTGAACCAGGACCCTTGCCTGAGAGGCAAAGTTCAGGGCAGCACTTCAGTGAGGACAATGACAGAATCTTTCTTCCAGTTGATGGAAGATCATCCAGCAAAGATATTAGCAAGGCAAAGGATTACACATGCTGACAACACAGCCAGAGAAGGCTATGATGTTACCATCTCTCTGTGAAAGACTGTTACTGACCCCTTTGATACTTGCTTTAACACCAGTGAAAAGTGACAAAAGCATTTTTTTTCTTTCTCTCCTTGACAGCCATGTGAGGAGCACACATACAGTCACTGCAGCGCAGAGCCAGCTCCTCCAGAAGCCTCTCCATCTAGATCAGATATTGGATGGAAAGCCCTGAGCCACAGTCTCTTTTTATTTTCTCTAAGCCTTCACGCTAGACCTCACTGACTCTCTCCCTCAAACAGTTTATACTGCTGCCTTGATAGAGGCAACCCTGCTGAGAAGGAATTGGTCCAGCCCAGCTACGTTTCATTAAAGGCTAATGTTTTTTATTAAAATACAGAATTGTGTCCTGAAAGGATGGAAATGTTAGCTAGATTTCTAGTGTTTAGGAAAGATTTCCATTTGTACACTGACTGTTTTTCATCAATTAGAAAACTGCAGGAGACCAGGGAATAGGCCCAATTTTTCCTTTGCAGATCACTTGTCAGAAGCAAAGCCCAGCAAATCCAGCTGTTTCTCCATCAAAAGAGAGCAGAGAAACACAGTAAGAGGCCAAAGCTACAGGTTGAAGGCAAAATCCCAGTCTGCTTGATGCCTAGGGCACCTAGAAGTGCTGGTGCTGTGCATACCAGAACAGTCATCACCTCTCATCAAGTCAGAATAAGCTTTTTGTGATATTTGAAGCAGTCTGGGAAGGTAACACATTTCCTAGGGGTTAGTATGCAGGCAGGCAGCTCGCCCTCAACATGCATAGCTCAGAAATCTCCCACGACTGCTGGCAGGCAGCCTGCCTGAGTCAGGTGGCTGTGCCAGGCTTTGGAGGGCAGTTACCTTTGTGTCTATTCAAGTAGTATTTGAGCTCCCATTGGGTCACCAGGATGTTAAAGTAACGAGGCTGCTCAAAGAAGCGCAGGTACCGCATGGAGATGTGGCTGGGGAACACCCGCTCGAACTGCCCGCGCCGGGAATACTCATCCTCCGTCTCCACCAGGATGCGAACGTCATCTGGAGTCAGGATGTCCAAGACAGAAGAATAAAAATCCTGCAGACAAGAGCAACCCACGGTCAGGGAGAAGCATCTCTCAAGCAGAGGTCTCCATGTGTCTGAGATCTTTGGGACAAAGGCCACATGGAAACTGTGGAAGGAATCTAGGCTCAGTGATGACACCAACACTGCACAGAACTGAAGAGAACATCAATTCTGCAGCCCAGCCTCTCTTAAATACACTGGCAGGAGGCACACAAGGCCAGTGGCCCTCCTAACCCAGCATGGGGCTCAGCTGGCAAAGGCTATAAGAGCTGCACAGACACATAAGGAGGAACAGGCGGTGCTCAGACACTGTTTGGGGACTGGTGGGTAATGTGCCCCCCAGCACACATCTGTTTTATGTACAGATGAGTCAGTGAGACTGTGGCTTAAGCAAACCCAGTTTATTTCTGACCAGCTGTCTTGTAACGCACTGGAGCCCAAGTGCACCCCATCATCTGGCTGACTCCAGAGAAGAGCACAATCTGAAGAGGGAAGAAGGGTAGACATGTGGGACTTGCTGGGACATGGGCTTGGCATGATGATTCAAATAAGAGAGGAGGTTGTTTTGTACCTGGTCAGGTATCTTCTGCATCAAGTAATAGGCCTTCTTCATCTTCTCTGCTCTCAAATGCTCAGATATTGGCTTGGACTTCTCCTTCAAAGCATTGCCCAGACTGAGGACACAAGAGAGACAGTAGAGCATGTAAGTGGAGAAGACAAAGCCCTGTCATGGCAGAGCTGCTCCCAGCAACTTCTGAGAGAGTAATGACACCCACATGAAAATGACATGGAGGAGAGAACACCTTCTCCAAGGATTTCGCAGGTTCCGATATCAGTGATGGATCCACAGCCTTGTGCACCAGCACAGAACCTGGGAAGGATGTGGGCAGGGAAACTAGGAGGACTCTGCCAGACCCTCACTAAGGCATTTCAGTGTTCCTTCACCCAAAAGGTGAGCCATCACCTCACACTCACACAGGATGCAAAAGGGTCAAAGACACACCATGATGTGATTCACAGCACATGAAGCCTGGTGGGATCTCATGTTTACATCCCACTTGGAACACAGCTTCCTAACTGCAAGCACAGGGATGGGGGTAGAAGTACCCAGTACTGGTACCATACAAAGAAGAAGAGAATTCTTAGATCAAAAACATCCTCTGGCAATATCGAAGTACTTCAGGACTCAAATTCAGCCACATGCCATGGGAAGTCCTGGCCTTTTGTACTATCTGACCAGCAACCATCTATTCTAAGCGCCAACTGAACCATTTGGGGATGCCAGAATCTGGGAGATACTTGTTGAAAAACTTTTAACCCATCTATTAACATAGCTTTTTTTTTTTTTTTTTTTTTTTTTTCTGCTGCTGCAAAACTTATTCATTGTGTGCAAATCCAAACAGGGAGAGCAGAACTTTGAGTCTGTGCTGCATGGTGCTTGGCCAACATGCAGATCTACTGGAATTCTGCCCATATGCAAAAAAACCCCTTCATATGCTTCCCAGGGCAGGAAATACAGTTAAACAAGCTTGCCTCTGGATGCAAGAAATCTGGTAATGCATCATCTGAACCATGTTAAGGATCCACTTAATCCCCTGCAGGTCTTTCTGAGGACACCTGCCCTTCAGCACTTCCACTGGAAGTGGCAAACCAGCATGTGATCAAAGCACCGCAGACAAGCTGGTGAGAGCTCTCCATCTGGAACAGACCCATGTTCCAAGCTTCTCCACTGAAGGCACAGGGCACTCAGAGGGCAAGAGTCCCATGTTTTGGCATGCCCACACATCACTGCATGCTGGTGCTTAACCAAGCAAGCTGATCCTTCAGTGACATATGGCCAGCAGCCACTCTGCTGCAGGGAACAGACTGGTTTCCTTCCAGCCATCAGGTTTGAAACCAGGATAAGCCATAGCTGTGGTGAAACACAGAAGTATTAGGGGCCTGGCTGGACCCCACCCCCAACCAGGAATTAGCATTCTGCAAAAAAGCAGCCATGTTAGCTGCAAAGTAAGATTGTGCACACCTCCATTCATAGGTTGGCAGCATGTGACACCTGCAATCCTGCCTAAAGAACTGATCACTCCAGCATTTGCAAAATAACAGGTGCTCCTCTTGCTCCAGGCAGCAGCATGTCAGTTCTGGTAAGTCAGAGGGTAAGTGGATCCAGCCCCAACAGAGCCAGCCAGTTCTCCAAGCAAACAGAGAGGCAGTGAAACCTAGCATCATATTAGTTCTGGCAGGGGGAAGGACAAGAGAGCACAACTTGACTAACTGCAGAGCAAGCACAAATTACATTGGCCTCACTTCCAACTATGGACCTGCAGAGACGACATAAATCCTTCTGCCTTGAAGAGACCACAGGAACCAGTTACTCACACAAGGAGGCAAGTTCTTTGGACCCATAGCTGAAGCACCAGCAAGCACAGGCTCTCAACAGCTAGAAGCCAGCATTTGCTGGGCTCCAAGCAGCCCCCGCAGATGAAATCCCTCAAGAAAAAAAGCCTGCTTCTCTGACAGAGAAGGGGGATAACCTGTAGGTAGAGCCACTTCTTGTCTGTGTCCTTGAAGCCACAGTGTCCATGCTGGGCAGAACAAAACCAGCGAGGTTGAGGAGGTCCCGAATCATCTGGCCCTTGATGCTCACATCCAGTGGGGAGTTGGAGTGGAGGCTGCAGAGAGGAAGCATCACAGCAGCCTGAGTGCTAAAATGGAGGTGTTGAGCCCCATGGCCCCAAGATCAATCCCTGGGTTATCACTGACCAGGACACAAACACCAGCCTGTCCCTTGCCTTGTGAAACCAGCCATAAGACAATGAGAGGAAAATCCTGATAATAGCTCTTTGAAGGGGGGGCTTCCTATCAGAAATAGTTAATTTTTCCATCTCTTCCCAAGTTTGCTAGAAATAGACAAATCCATCCCCAGATCCCTGTGTACATGGCTCTATGCACAGCTCATGCCCACCCACTCTCACAGACAGGAGGGGCCATGCTCGGTTACACTGCAGCTCCCGGCCCTGCCTGCACAGCCGACACCACAAGGCCGGATGCGGTCAGGAAGTAAAGAATGGTGCACGAGGCAGTGGAACTGCTGACTGCTTCTGCCCACGCAAAGAAATCTCTGCCATCACCCGTTCTGTACAAGACACATCCCTCCTTGCCTTCCTTTTTTAACATACTTTTCCCTGGCTCTAGCTGGAGCATGCCCAGAAAAGCTTTCTGAACTGCAGATGAATGTTGCTTTCACAGACAGGGAGGGTTTTGATTCCTGCAATCTGGAGAGGGAGGCTTCAAAGCCCATGATCTTTCAAGCACAGGCTACAGGGGACATTGCAAGCCAAACTCACTTTGTAGCAAAAGAAAGGCCATTATCCACTCTGCTGTGGCTGAGAATATGCTTTACCTTGGGGAAATGTTGACTTCTAAGACCCAGGGCTTGAGGTTTTCATCCAGCATGATATCAAACCCAAACAGCTCATGGCAACAATACGGCCGGCGCACGTACATCTTCACCAGGCTGTTCACGTAGGGCTCAGAACTGCAAGCCAAGAAAAAAATGCGTTGTTTCCAACAGTCAAACAGACAGCAGAGCTCTGGCTGTTCACAGCACGTGTTGACAGTTCTGGAAGTGTAATGCAGCCACGTGCTGCTGGAGCAGGTGCGCTGAGGGACCAACACAGGCCTGTGTGTTGCTGCTGCCTCACCACCTATGGATCCAGCACTGCATCTTGAGCATCCCTGCTGTGTCAGGTAGGATCCACCTCCGAATACAAGATTTAAACTGCACCAGGGACCATTCTCTCAGGCTCCCAGGCAAAGCAGGGGAGCAGGTGGCAAGCTGGGAAATTTTGGGTACACTGCACCTTCCTGGCCTTCAGGCAGGTCAGGGAAATGTAAGATCTATTTATCCACTGCAGCTACTGTAGCAGGAGCATAAGTAACAGGATGAAAGGAGGGATCTGCAGAGAAATGCCGAAACCAACAGCAGTGATACCATTTCAGTTAAGAGCAAAAGGACCAGGCTAAGAAGGGACTGGACAGTCAAAAGGGCCAAGGTGCACCTCACAGACACACAGAGCAAGGGGTGCCAAGACTCACGCAATGATGGTTTTGATAACAATGTCCTTAATCTTCTCCCAGATGGCCTCACTATTAACTCCCTTCTGGGTCAGGTAACTCCAGAGAGCTTTGAGTGCCCTGTGAGAGAGAAAGCAAAGGAGGTAGCTCTGTAACTATGGGGATTTTTGAAGGAATTTTGAATGAGTTAGAGATGGGATTTTCAGTTGTTTTTAGATGATTTTTTTTAAATCTTCTACATAGGTAGGAAGGGTGAGTTTGGTTCACATCTTTACTACATGGTTTAGAAGGTCACAAGACCCCAAGTTACAAGACCTTTTAAGGACTTATTGACTAATAAAACACTGCTAACAAGGATATTTATGTTTTTGACCTAATTTTTAAATATTTTGTCTTATGGACTCATTACAGTGTAAGCTTTATTAGCCAATCATGTTAAGACACAAACTTACACTAAACTCTAAAACTCTAAATTTTCTTCCACTTAGTTTAACATATCTCTGTTTCAATTTATAAATCTACATTCTCACTTTTAGCACTTAAGTTTGGAAGCTTTTCCCAAGGTCTCAGATCAAATCCTGTGTTTAATTTTAAGCTTTGGCTCACAGGCCCAAAGTTCTCAGAATTCCTTCCATTTCGGATTCCAACACATAGCCCCTTGCTGCTGGTGGTGAAAGCAACAGAGGGGAACCCTGACAGCACTCTTCCCTGGCATGGCAATACTCCTGACATCCTCAAACCTCTCAGATCCTAGTTACTGCTCTCCCCAGCCTGGCCCCTGGTTTTGAAGGCCCAAGCTACTAGGAACATGAATCTGTCATAGACTTCTCTCAGCACAGTCCCAAATTAGCACATGAGCAAGGTAAGTCAGGCCCAGATCTTCTCTTCCCTCCCCCTCCATGTCCTCAGCAAACCTCCCCTTCCTGCAGGCCTTCCCCTGCAGCACTGCAAAGCAGCTCAGCGGGAATACAGCAAGACCCCAAAAATGTTTTAGCTAAAGCCACTTCACTGAGGCTTCAGGGATTAAAAAGAATTTCTGAAAAATGTGGTAACAAGATGGTATGGGGGAGCATCTATGCTTTTTACAGGAGTTTCCCACACCACACTGAGTGCTGCAAGCTACCCTGTCACTGAGCCAAGGATGCTGAGCTATTTCTCAAGTGAGACCATGTGGCTAATGGCCAGGAATCCAAAGGTCATGCTTCCTGCATAGAAGATGGAATGGATTACAGCCACACTTATCTTTAACATAGGAACAGCCAGCGTTGACTTGCATGCAAGTATGGGAAGCCCACACAATCCCACCTCCACACAATTGCTGAGAGGCAGCAGACCCTGCTAAAAGTCCCAGTGGAGGAAGAGACCACTGTGGAGCAGGTCCAGGTCTAAGCAATCTGGCCACAGCAAAACACCTCCTGCAACTCCCTTTGAAGTGCAGTAGCTCTGCCCAGGCTGAGAATTGAGAACTCTATCCTGCACTATTTTTAAAAGGGTTCAAACACCACCATGGAATCAGAGACAAGTTCCTGGGGCTTGCATCCATTCACCCATGGGACAGCAAGGAATGGGAACTCCTGCAAAATTGCAGCCCTCCTCCCAAAGGCCTGGAAATGGCACCACTGCTCCTATTCCCACTGAGTAGCGTAAATTAACAGTTCTGAACCAGGG
The DNA here is from genome assembly GCF_026979565.1 of Vidua chalybeata. Lineage (NCBI taxonomy): Eukaryota > Metazoa > Chordata > Aves > Passeriformes > Viduidae > Vidua > Vidua chalybeata. The sequence continues at coordinate 23,628,641 of NC_071536.1, forward strand.
CTGTCCCCTTCTCTGCCTCTCCAGCAAAGTCAAGAGTGAGATGGGCAGAAGCTCCCATCTAGTCAGTTTAAGCATCACCCATTCAATATCTAACAAAAACCAATCAGATTCTGCTTTAACTACATCCCATCACCCCCACAATAGGAGAAGGGGATGAATGAGCAAAGATGAGTGCAGCATTGGAAGCAGGGAATGGCACAAACACAGGCAGGATGAACAGCTCTTACAGCTCAAACAGCAGTGGACAGGATGAGTCACAAGCCAGGGAGACCATCCAGATTCCATTGACACTAACTCATGCTAAAATCACTCTGTTCTTTCAGTTTCCCAAGTGGGAGTAGATGACACAGAAAGCAAGTTCAAGTTTTGGGTAAGAATACTGAAAAAAATCTGACTTAATGGGAAATAGAAAGAGCTGCCTTGTACCCTAAAAGCAGCACCTACCATTTGTGTCCCTGACAAGCAGTCTCATCCGAGTTGGATTTGTACTCTGTGTTCTTCTTGTTCACACTGTAGTTGGTCAAGTGCATGAACTTGTTGCTGAGGCTCTCCATTGAGGAGGAGTACCTAGAGAAGGCAAGAAGAACACAAGCTGTCCGAGACTGAAGTGGCTGTCCCCAAGTCCAAGAGGCAGGCACGGATTTTGTTCTCATCTTAGACCACTCTCAGCCATCCACCAGCCCTGCTGCCTGCAGCTCTCTGTCCCCAGAGGCCCAGAGCTAATGGAAAAAAACATGAGACAGAACAGGCTGCCTTGGGACAGTAGCATGCAATCCCACCCTCACAGCATATCCTCAAGAAATAAAAGCCAGAGTATCAGTGAGCAGAAGCACTGATGGAACTGCAACAGCCTGAGGCAATACAATGAAAACTGGAAGAAATGTCTCTGGTGTGCCAGCTTTTATGCAGAATGAAGCACAATGTATTTCAAGAACTGCTTTACACTGAGCTGATCTTTCATTGGGAAGGTTGGATGTAGGCAGCATCCTCTCACATTCCCTTTCAACAGTCACCTGCAGCGACCTCGTGTGTTTCCACACTGCCTCTTAAGCAAGCAAGATAGAGCTTTAAGCATCACCCTTATAGGGGTTGACTCCCTCCTGCCCCAGCCAAGATGGGTACCACAGCCACACATGCCTGGGCACCAAGGCAGCCCCTAGCACCACTCCTGAACAACCTACTTGCAGCTGGCAAAGCGAACCAATCCATCCTTGAAGAGGTAGACCCTGAGGGGATCATAGCAGGTGACGTAAACATAGATCCTCAGGTCAAACTTCTTCCCACCAATGAGGTAGGGCTTGTGCAGATATCTGCAGAGGGAAGTAAGCACATAAGGGTTATGATTTTCATATGCAGGAACATCTCTAACCCCCAATTCAGAAGCCCTGGCAAAACAAGGGATCAATGCAGAAAGCCTTTTGCACGGCATTTCCAAGTCAATCACATCACAGACAAAATGAGAGAAAGAGCAGCTCTCCCATTCACAAGGAGCTCCTGCAGCACAAAAGCAGTGTTTACTTCTGCTCAGTTCCATTTTGAACAGATTTTCCTCAGTTTTAAGGCACAGTAGCTTTTCCACACCCACAGCGCTGATCACAATTTTCAGGAACATCTAAGACATGCAGTACACCACAGATGGTTTTGTACAGTAAGCAGAAACAGTTGGGTATTTTAATCCAAATCATTTGATTATTCATCTGTGAAGTTCAAGATTTTCCACAGGGAAGCTTATCTCTTTGTATGGAAAGTGGACAGGGAGAACTAACAAGCAAACACAACAGTTCCCTGTCTGCCAAACACTGCAGTTTTCCTGCCCTCACAAGAATCTTCCCAGAAAGCAACCTCAAATCAAGATGAATGATTCCACTTTTCTGCAGAAGGGGAAGGAGATTGAGAACTCTGTTATTTCAAGAAAATCCTTTGACTAACATCTACATGCACTGAGGCTCTTACTGAACCATTCTAACTTGGATAAGAACAAATCTTTGACAACTGCCACCTCTTCCCTGGGACTTCTCTTCCCACTGTGCTTGTGTGAACTGGATAAGGTTTGTTTGTCTCCAAACATGCCAAACCCCAGAATACAGAGCAGTGGGAGCCAGATCACAGCAAAGCTGAAACTGTCCACCTGCCAGACAGAAGCTCCAGAAAGCTCATGAAACCAAGTTGTGTCTGAGACCTCAAATATCTACACAGAGACAGCAGCACTCCAGTAAGCCCAGGTGCAGAGCCAAACTTCCAGCAGCAGGACAACCAGGCAGTCTCCAGAGAAGTCTCCAGATGCAAATCAGGTACTTCTGCTTTGCCACACAGTGGCAGGGGCCCAGAATTGGCCAGAGATACAAGACACTAAGAGGTCCCAGGCTGTGGGTCAACCTTGGTTTTATATTCACTCACCTCTGTACTAGCAGTGGTCTCCTTTTGGGGAGCTGGCTCCATTTGTGGATGACCTGGATACCAATGCCTCTTGCTGATGCTGGCTGCAAAACACAAACAAGAAAGGATCAGACCTTCTCCCTGCATTGACAAAATGACAGAGGATTGAGTTCTGCTTTACACCTACTGGTTTCACAATCCATTTCTGTCGGCTAGCTCCTTCCTCCCATGCTTTCCTGAGTAATTTGATATCCTGGGGCAGGATGAAGGATTGAGGGAAGAAATTAAACTCCTTTTTCCCACAGCGAGCCTGCATCTTTAACAGGTTGCGCCATAGACGGTCCTTCCTTCCAATTTGAAATGAACCAGGGAAGTGGTTTAGCTGGAAAGGAACACAGATGCTATGAGATCTCTCTGCTTCCCCAGCTCCTTGCCCACCCCTTCCTGCTCTCCTGGCAGAGGATACATCCTTTCTGAATACAGTGCAGGGTAACAGTCTTTGCTCCCCTCCCAAGATTGCACCCAAACTTACGCCACCTATTCCTGAAGCTTTGCATGGACGAACTGCCTCATTTAGAGCATCACAGCTCTTCAGAACAGGCATGTACTTGTGACAGACACCAAACCTTTGGTCCCTCGCAGGTTCTCAAGCCATGAGCCACACCTGACCCTTCTGTGATCAGAGTAAGGTACATGCCCTTCGCTGCACTGGCAGTGAGGGCACTGTACCTTCCCCTCAGTTCTACAAGAAGGACAACTGCATTGCTTTTAAGCAGCAATGAATGAATTTATAGAAGCTCACAAATAAACACAATTTGGCTACAGCTTCAGTATGTACAAGAGCCACCCTCACAGCAGAGATGCTCATCCAGCTATGCCTGTCTCTTGGACTCCTCTCCCAGTTCTGGAAGGGACACTGCAAGGACAGTTTGCACAGCAAACACTTGGCCCTGAGGAGAGGGGCACCCAAATTGCTTCCAACACACTCTCCATGCACATGAAGCAGGTCAGCGAAAAACAGCCCCTACCTTTTGGTGCTCCCTGATGGCTTTGAAGCCAGGGGATTTCATGTGGTGGCCCCAGCAACCCAGCCAGTCACTGTTTTCTGCAGGAAAAACAGAAAAGCCCATGACCGAGTGCCCTGACATCCATAACACCCTCTCAACCCATAGCACCCCATGTCCTTGGGCTAGCAGGATGCTGCACAGCTATAGCACAAAGCACTCATACTCGCTATTGCAAAGCTGCCAAAGGGCTGAGTGGCATCCAGTTAACCAAGTGGGTCATACTGTTGCAGATATGACTGGTTGCAAGGACCTGAACAGGTACAGGGCCAAAGGAATACCTTTAATTCCCCAGCATCCTGACTTCTCTGCATTACATCTGGCAAATGAAGCAGTTGGCTAATGAATGCCGTGCTGCTGAGGAACAGATAGGTGTGCCGTAACTTCTTAGGACTTCTTCTGCCTTCCATGTCTCATTATAGTCCCAAAATAGAATGTGCAGAGGTCTCCTGATACATGCAGGAGTCCAATAAATACTTACAGGAGATCGCATTCCAGAGTATGGATCATAGCTGCAAATGCTCAGTGCTTCTCCTACACATCTCTTCAATGACAAGATTCCCAACCTTGAGAACTCTGGCTATGGTCAGAGAAGATGCCTTCCTCTTCAGTACATGGAGACAAGGAGCAGCAGTGCTGGGCCTGGCACTACATGAGGGCCAGCCTACTCACAGTGGCAAGTCAGAGCAAACCAGCCTCACATCTGCCTCAGTTCCTGACAGCCCAGGAGCAAGCCCTTGTGGTCTATGCCAGGAACAAGCCAAGAGGGAGATCAGGCCCTGCTGGGATCCACAGATCTTGGATATTGCAGGTCAGACAGGCAAAAATGTGAACCCAGCATCTTGCAGTGCCAAGCCTGGATTGCTTCTGCTCTGATCTTTGCAGGCATTCTGCCTTCTTGTGCCCACGCCCTAGAGGCAAGGAAGGACACAATGTTGCCTCCCAACTTACTTTTGCTAACTCTGAAGTGGGACCTGCCAATGGTTTGCTTCACTATGTTAGGCGTGACACTGCACATTTTCCATCGTAGCAGTTTCCTCTGCTCCCAAGGCAGCTTTTCCACTAGGAAGGCAAAAAGTTAAAGACTGAAGGAAAACAAACACAATGCTTGGATTTACTACAGCTGCAAAATTCTTATGGTTTGCTGCACAGGCACCAGGCCTGTAGACGAGGGTGCATAGCCCTCACTGCAGAACTGTCATGGAGCAGAAGACTCCACAGCTGGGGGAGACCCAGGCCACTGGAACATTTAGTGGCAGCCTGAGTCATGCTCCAGACAATGGAAGTAACACAGTTTACTGCAGTCATTTGGATCTCACAGCAGTGTTGGGAAGCGTTAAGGGCAGCCACTGACAGCCAGCTCCAGGCTGTGTGCTGGCACCACTTGCTCCCTAATAATGGGCTGGCCACTCTTACCTTGTGCAACAACAGACCCTGGCTCACCTGTCTCATCCCGAGTACTGAAGTAGATAGTTGGAGGCACATTAGGGAATAAACTGCAGACAAGAGCTGGTTTGAGCACTTTGTCTTGAGTCTCAGCAGACTGGGCCAGGCACTCGATGCAATTCCTAAGAAAGATGAAGCAGTAGGCAGCTGGCTAAAAGTGAAAATTAACAAAGGAAGAGGGAAGCCAGAAGGAGCCTTAATCTGGGTATCGGGAATTTGCACCATCATTGCAATGTGGTGCAAGCAATGGGCACTAAGGTCAGTAACTCAGTCTGCAGCAATGAGGGGATGAGTTTGCAATGAAAGCACATGCCAAATACCCACTGTGGGTTTGTGATTTTCTGGGACGAGGAGTGGAGTCTTTTACATGACAAACCCTATAACCTAGTACAAGGGAACAAGGGGTGGAGATTGTAATACATATTATTGAACTGTTGCAACCCTCATAGTTTTGCTGTATTGCAGGAAGAATGATAGTTTTTACCCACTATATGTACACCATACCACAGCAAGCCCCAATACCTGGAAGGAGGGATAGAATTTGTAATGTTTCTATTAAGGTTGTGAAGAAGTGGAAAGTAGGGTTTGCAATGAACATATATTCAAATATATGCCACTGCAGCCAGTGGAAGAAGCCGCACCAGAGCAATCCAATAAGGAACAAAGAGCAGCAAAAGGAAAGGAACTACAACACACTATTGCCAAATCTCTCAGGCCACCCCTTGCCTCACTGAAGGGACTGAGTGTAGCTTGTCGCAAAAGAATTGGAAACCAGCCTGAGGGAAGAAGAGGTGTTTTATCAAAGTCCTCGGTTCTGTTGGTTTTTTTTTTTTTTCTTTTCAGTACTGAAATCAATCATGAAAAGTCTATTCATTGGCAAAGGATTATATTGGATAACATTCTCTGGCACAAAACTAGTTTTGCCCACACAAACTGAAGGCAGGAGACAGCTGCAAAGGTTTCAAGGCCAGGCCAGCACACAGCCTGCACAAAGAAGTGGTCAACACCCCTCCCTCCTTGCTGCAAGAGGCATTTAGCCCAAGCACTGTTTCCCCCATCTGCCCCAGAGACCAACCAGACACATCCTGCCAGAAACAGCTGCTGGGCCAGTATACATCACCTCTGCAGGACTTTCACAACCACATGTGCATACCCAGAGCCCTGCAGCACCCTAAGGCTCAACACTTGCTCACAGAAAGTCTTGCTTGTCTCCCAGATTAGTGATGACATGATGGGAAGCAGCCAGTTGTCAGGCAGACAGCAAAGCCTGAGGCAGCCCTGGTGCAAGACCAGCTACCACTGCTGGATGGGCAAAAACAGGTCCAACAAAGGTAAGCCAGGAGTCATGCAGGGTTCAGATGACCACAGGCTGACCAGTGCTCCCTAGACAAAGATTCTCCCAAAATTTAAAGAAAAAGCCAGGCTCCAGGACTTGTTTCTAGGATGCTGTGCTGAGACACGAAACTCCAAGAAGCTTTTGCAGTCTCTGGCCCAAGACACCTCCACTCTGCTTCATCTGCCGGGCAGTGACACTGCAAGAGCACAATTTAATCCAGCAAACCTAACTCAGCAACTGTCAATGCCAGTGAAATTAAGACCCCTTAGCACTTTACAGGCTGCTGCCTGTAGCAAAAGAGGTAGTTTTAGTCTGCAGGGTAGCAAGGAAACTTGCTTTGGCTGGGACATCTGTTCCTACCTTTACTCCTTTGCCCCACATGCTACCATCTCCTCTGTCCCCATGGAGGGCAAAGATGACAGAATCACAGCATATGCTGATTTTGAAGGGACCCACACAGATCATTGAGTCCAGCTCCCCGCCCTGCACAGCACCATTCCCAACAGTGACACCATGTGCCTGAGAGCATTGTCCAAACACTTCCTGAACTCTGTCAGGCTTGGTGCTGTGGCCACTTCCTAGGGAGCCTGTTCCACTGTCCAGCCACACTCTGGGTGATGAACCTTTCTCTAATATCCAACCTGAACCTCCCCTGACACAACTTCAAGCCATTCCCTCAGGTCCTGGGACAAGTCTGGGAAAAATACACCAAGTTCAGTGCACTGTTTACAGCTACTAACCTGGATACAGGAATCACGGAGCTGCTGGACAACACATCAGCATCAGAGGAAGCATCCGAGTCACCTGCAGGAGGAAACAAACTTAGGTTTTGTCTCCGTGAAGAGTGAATGCACACAGAGTTAGGGAGAGAAGAGAGGATACAAATGCTGACAGAACTTTCCAGCTACCCCAAATCCTTGGATTCTGGCTTTTGCCCACCAAGTGGAGTCGTAAAAACAGGGAAGGGAGCAGAGCTGACAGCCCTGCACAGAGAGGAGATGGGTAAGTTCTGGAGAAGGACAGTGGTGAGCCCTAGCTTGCTCCCGGAAGGAACCCATGTCCTTGCTGTTACATCACTTTTGGGTTCAGTACATCCTGAAATGACAGCATGAATGTAAGACAGGAGGGCAGCTGTGCTGACCCCCAGCTCCCATACAGCTCTTGCACTCCCCACATTGAGGCATGGAGCACAGCCCTCCCTGGGGTACCAGCACTCACTGTCCTCATACTCCTCTTGACTGCAGCTCTCATCCAGGCCATCAGGAAGTTCTTCCTCTGCTTCATCCTGGGGATGGCTCGGCTCTAGCAGTGACTTCTCAACAGCAGCACTGGGACAAAGGACATCACATCAAAAGGAATGCCACATGCTTTCTGGGACCAAAAACCCAGAGGCCCATGAGGCAGCATGAGATAATGTGGGCAGGAGAATGAGGGCACTGCCCTCTCCAGTGCTGATATACAAGCACTCATCCCAAGCTAGCAAGATGGAGGCCCCAGACTGCGTTAAGAAGGAACATGTTCCAGAGCAGCTAGAAAGAAGAGAAAAAAGGACACCCTCTCCCAGCAGGAGAACAGGAGCTCCATGTCCTCACACCCTCTCTATCCTGTATTAGCTCTGTGTTCTTTTATGAACCTAGGTCTCTGACTAGGAAGGCCTGGTTCAACAGCAGGCTTCATTCAACATATGTGTAGAGCTTTCCACTGCAGGCAGGGCCCCCCAGCGGAGGAGAACAAACTAGAAATGCCACACAGTAATTCCACGCTGTGGTTGAAGGAGAAGGTGGAACAGCTTGGAGCCATCCCAAGTGCCTGCGTCAAGCTGGGGGTTGCAGGAAGGTGCCCCACCCATTAGGATGCTGCAGTTGGGCTTTGCTCATGGACATAGCCCATGGTTATCCTTATGGCCACCTTGTACTACCCACAGTACATCCTCTCCCAACACATGCAGACACAACAAGCCAGCCTGGCACATCCTGCTGCAGCCTCCCTCCTCCTCCTGCCGCTACTTACTTAAGCTTTCCTGAGACCACAGCCTGGGACCATTTCTCTCCTTTTTCCAGTTGGATGGTGGACACCTGTGCTGCCATTTCAGAGATGGCAGCAAAGTGCAGAGGTTCTGTTCTTGCCAGGTGGTCCCCAGCACACAGCGGGCTCAGCATACCCACGGGATGGCAGCCGGTGCTGCAGTCAGGAGTGCCAGCACGCGAGGCCAAGGGACAGACACTGATCCGCTCAGTGCGGGCAACAGCATCACAGGTGCCCGTAAGGCTCGAGTTACTGTTAAGGCGATGGCTCCCCAGCTCCAAGTTCAGGGGAGCAATGGTTTCTTTCTGGGTGATCTGCACTCCGGCATGCTGCCTCCTCCTGCTGTTTTGGTTGGACAGACTGCCCACATTCATAAGGCCAGAACTTTCAACTTGGCACCCAAAGCCTCTGTGTAGAGGCTGACTAGGCTCTGTGGCAGCCTGACTAGGTAGCTGCTGCACAGCCTTCAAGAGGCTCTTCTGTTCCTTCTCTTTTGAGCTGTGAAGTCTCCCCTTAGCATCCTCCAACAAGCACTGATCCTTCCTGAGGATCGCGCTGCTTGCCACAGGGGTATGGGAGGGCATTTTGTTTTCCTCTGACACAACACTGCTGTTTGTCACTGCCCTGTTGATCAGGCTGCTAGGGAAGCTGTGTCTACTGTCCCCGGAGTGGGACCATGAAGCAGCAGGAAAACTCTGGGTGTTTTCCACCTTTTTCATCTTCAGTGGCTGCAGAAAAGGCACTTTAGCACTGCTTGGCTGTAGGAAGGAGTTGTTATTGAGCACTGGCCTACAGGAGCTGGCAGCCTGCTGATCTGAGCTGAGGGCAGAGCCTTTGACCCCAGCTCCAGAGTGCTCCTCTGCCACCAGGCAGGGCTCCATCAGCAGGGAAGACATCACCCTTCCCGTGGCAGAGCCAGTGTCTGGAGGGCTTTGGAGGCTGTCTTCAGTGGGCTGTGCATGGCATAGTGATGGTGAGCACAAGAAGCAGGATTGCTGCAGAGGGATCCCTGAGGGCAGCAGGATGCGATCCTGGAAAGCACGATCCTGGAAAGCACTCGCATATCTCTTCTCTAAATTCCAGACGGGTTTTGCCTGCTGCTGAGCGAGGCGCCAGGGCCAGCACGGCTGAGGTCTTTCTGCCGGAAAGCTGCCTGACTCCAGCCCAATGCTCTTCTGCTGTTTGGGGCCCAGATTAGCATGGTCTGGTCCTGCAGACGCCATGTAGAGCCATAGCACTTGAGGCACAGTCAGTCATCTACAGCAGCATCTTTTCTGGCCTGAAACAAAAGTATAGCATGAAAGACACTGTTGTCCTGTCAGGGCACAGCACCCAGCCTAACGCCACATGAGGAAAGCAGGGTGAGCTGCAGGATGAAAAACCACATCTCTCATTTACTGAGCTCACCAAGAGTTTCTTGAGACCAAGTCAAAGAATGGCTGGCATCTCAATGAAAACAGAGGATGCAAAGAACAATGTAAAGAGAGCCACCTGCAGGAAAGCTTGTACCCTGCAACCCTGCAAACACACAGAGGTGCCTGACTACCACCCACGGCCGTGGGGTAGCAGCTCCAGCACAGTCACCCTGTCTGCAACAAGAGGCTGCCTGCCTGGGACCCACATGGCAGCTGGAGCCCATTCCTACAGCTCTGTGTCTCCAACATCAGCCTCCTGACTCTGCCAGGAACACCAAAACATCTGCTTATTTTTTCTCCCTGCTCCTTAAAGCTTCAGCTCAGTACATTACACAACTAGATGAGAACCTCAGTCCTTGCTTTTAAAAGGAACATGTTTCTCACTCTTGTAGAAAAGTTTGGTGAGGGCTAAAGGCTTCCTATAGAGCTCAGGACTGAGAAGGCAGCAAGAATCAAATGCAGGGCTGTTCTAACATTAACACTTCTGTTTCCAGCAGGGACTGGTAGTACTGTGCACATACATTTCTCCCCACTGCAGTCCTTCAGAAAAGTCTCCTGCAAGGATCAAACTGGCAGACCACAGAGCTGCAGATAGAAGTGTACTGAATCTTCCCAGAATGAATTATTGCACCATACCTGCAACATCCTCTTGCCTGAGGAGAAGGGAAAAGAGAAAACAAACCACTAGCTAGTTATTGCTTCAACACATGCCTGGAGGGCCCCTGGATACAGCTGCGATAGGAATTTGTATTCCAAGCAGGCTGGCTGGTTCTTCCACCTTCCAGCTCTCACACACTTGCATGTTAAAAAAAAAAATAAATAAAGGTATAAAAAGAAGGAAAGAAGGATAAGCAGTGAATCAAGCATCACACTCTTCCTTTTCTTGCCACACACATACACACTCCTTTCTCACCTGAAAGACAAGCCTCAGCTGCAGCAGTTAAAGTGTAGCTTGGAGACTCTGAGGTTGCTCTGTAGCACCATCACAGCAGCTCACGCCACCACAGGGCTGGGTCAGACAGACCTACACCTGCCAGACCTTCTCAGCCTGTGAATCAGCTCCAGTCTCCAGAAGATAGCAGGTCAACAGCATCTCAGCCAGAGGATGTAGGAGATGGAACAGCCCATGCAGTATCCCATAGGAGCTACACATCCTCAAGGAGAGCTGCTACCCTGGCAAGCTCTGCAAGGAAATATGGAAAGTGCCACGTCCATTCAATGCCCATAGAGCTGCATTGCTTATTAGCACCGATACAAGTCAAGCTGAGAACTCCTTTTGAGGACAGGGCACCTGCATCCCAGTGGGAGCTGCAGCCCACAGGGGCTCCAAGCCCCAGAGAAGAGAATCCCATAACTCAGATGTACAACACTATTCCATTGCTACCCAATCTGCCCCCAGCAGCAAACCAGGCTGTGTTGTGACATTCACAGCGATTAGCACAGAGCGAAGAAGCAGTGGCTCAGATGCCGCCACCTGCCCAGATCAAATTTCCACCAGTAAACAAGGGAGTGGAGCTTGCCTTGCACACGCTGTTCCCCCCAGCTCACAAGCACACTCAGACCACAAAGTGACCCTAGCACACCAGTGAACATAGGTGTTAAAGAGCAAATTAAAATCCAAAGAGAATGAGTGTTCCTGGTTAGAGAGTCTGTCACTGTGGCATCACCACCTGTGCTGCCAGTTTGGCCATCGCCTGCAGTCTCGCCCGGCTGTGAATGACCTTGTAAAACCAGCCTGAAGTGAAAGCCATCTGTACCTCATCTCCACCCGGCTTTACAGCTATCAATGGATCATCTTGCTGTAAAAATAAAAGTGATGAGGCCTAATGAAGCTGTAACAAGGGCTGTGAATCTTACAGTCAGCTTATACACAGGTGTGAAAATGCCAACAGAAGTCCTGTGTGACCCTGATCTGGAGTAAGTGACAATGGTAGCACAGATGTGACTGACACAGACATGGGGGTGCTGCTGACAGCTGTGGCTGCCAGGGTGGAGGTCTGGCTGTGGCACAGCCTTACCTAACACTGCCTGGAACCCAGCCCCATAGTAGCAGACAAAGATGTGCTGATCTTGCCCCTCTATGGAGCAGTTTTGTCACGGAGTTGCAGAAGCATCTGGGCCAGCACAGGGGAGGGGTGTGCAGGAAACAGTGGCTGCATAAGAAAGCCACAGGGACTTTAGTACAGCTTTCAGGTAAGGCCTAGGTTGGCCAACAGCTAGTCATCATCACTGTTTCCTTGTGGAGACACAGGAGCTCAGAGATAGGGGCAGGAGGGGCAGGAAGGATGAAAGGAAGGTGCCCTCACAGGAGGCAGGTCAGGATGCATCCAGACTGATAGCACCAGTCCATCTGCCTGTCCTCCGTCCTTCCCCCCATTCACACCTCCTGTATGCCAATTCTAATGTCCACCTGAAAACTGTCCCCCATCCTTACTGCAAGGACAGCTTGACAAGGCAGCTGCTGAGTGTCCAGGAGACCTGATGGAGATGGAGGGAGTCACCTTCACATGCCAGGCTGTGGTCACAACAGGACAGCAGCTGCCACATCTCTGCGGCTCTGGGTAGGAACAACGTCACCTGCCCCAGGGTAAATCCCTTTTTCCTTTATGTTTAATTCAGCTGAATTTTGGGATGGACAAAGGTCACAACTTGATGCAATCCCTAGTTCTGCCAACCCAACTTTATGAGAAAGGAGCTGGAGTCTGTTCTTCATCTCACAATGGCAATAAAATATCACTCTTGAAATTTTATGGTAGAAACATGAGCTAGGAAAAGCCCTGGGTGAACTGGCCAGGCTGGAATTCAAACCCAAACAAGTAATTAATGGATTTTGGCTTGGACTTATTGACACACAATACAGAGGCCAAAGCTGTCACTGTTGGAGTGACTGTACAGCTGCACTTGCTTGCAATTATTCTGCCAGCACCTTTTACTGCCACACAGCTTGCTCGCAAGTGTTGGGACGTCAGCTGGAGCACTGCCACAGCCTGTACAAATGTGACATCGCAAAAGCACAGGGCCAACATGTGCTCCAGCCTCTGTGCACCCCAGTATGCATCAGTCAAAATCCTTTCTTCCAGCCTGAGCCCCACTGCAGCATGTGTTCCTCTAATGACAGTGTGGCAGCTCCTCACAGTCCTGTTCCAAACAGGAAAGGACAAGACCTCAAGAGCCCACATATGCACATCATCCCACTGTTAGAAGAGTTTGGCTGTGGACAAACATTTGGACAAAAAATTGGACACATTTTAAGTGTGTCACCAAGTTTGCAGCTTGGTGACACACTTAAAATAACAACAGCTTGTAAATGTATGCACTGCAAGCTGACCTGATAATGTGTTGTCAGTCACACACAGCCTAAAATCACAAGGAGGAGAGATTAGACAACTGCAATTGCTATTGTTTTCTATGGCATTCCAGGGTGCATATTCTTTATTTTTAAAAAGAATAACATCTTTTTCTAAACAAGACCTGAGTTTACACCAAGTTCCTCACTTGCAGCTCTGGGATTTTTGATTAAAGCTTGAACAAGCAAGTTAACAACAATGCAAAACAAATGGGTTTTAAAACAAATATGCATTTAAAAATAAGGGTTTGTATCCCTTCAAAAAATTTAAAACTTTGAACAAGATCAATAACATTGATCTGAGACCAACCAAGTGCCTAAAAGTGCTCCAACAGCTCATAGCTTATTGTGTTTCAACAGCATGGAAACAACCCTCCCTCCCCTACATCAGCTCCAAGAAACTAGTGGCCTCAAGGGCAGTCACACACCAAGCCAAAGCACCTGAGGCCACCAGCAAGTTCAAGCTGAAGAGCAGAGGGTGTTGCTGGCCACAGTTTGTCCATGAGGACATAGCTCAGAGGCAGCTGGGCCACCACAGAAATGCTGTTGGGTGCATCAGCCTGGTGTGCTGCTTTGCCACACAGTTAAGCATCACTGTTCCCTCTCAGCTTCATTATCATCCTTGCAGAACCATATTTTGTGTGCAAATCCAGAGGATGACAACCAATTTCTGTCCCAATCGAGACGTCAAGTTTTTGCTTGGCCACTCAGGTTAAAAAAAAAAAACAAACCCAAAAAAAAAACCACAAAAAAAAAAAAAAAAAAAAAACAAAAAAAACAAAAAAAAAAAAAAAAAAAAAAACAACAACAACAAAAAAAAAACCAAAAAAAAACCCAAACAAACAAAAAAACACCAAACCAGTGAGAAATCAACCTCTGTGAGGATGCATCAGCAAACTCCACCTGCATCCCACGATTACATTTGTGCCAGTGCTGGTTATTTCCATTCATCAGCTGTGGTGCTGAACTCCACTCCACACTGAATAGAGGAAGTATGAGGAGCGTATGGCTGCCTGAAATGACCCTTTACTTAAGCAGAGCACTGCCCTGCAAGAGAAATAGAGTAGCTCAGGTGTGTGCTCCTCTTCCCAAGGTGGAGGCAGACCTCAGGGACAGCAGGATGCTGGAGCAAGCCATGGGAGAGCTGCAATCCAGCTACCATCTCATCCTGTGCTGCAGGAAATCAGCAAATGCCTCCGTCCATGCACACATAGAGTGGGCTAGGGACTAAAGGCTCATGTGTTTGACTTCACAAGGGACTTTCCCACCACACTAAGGGCATTGAAGCACAGCTGCCAGATGAGGTGAGGAACTCTGGCACAGTAGGCAGAAAATCCAGGGCTCTAGCTTGAGCGCACCAAGGACACTTAAAATAAAGGGCTGGCTCAGTGCTCACCCCTGGAGGGTTGACCTGGCTGTGAGCAGACAGTGCAGGGGCCACAGCAAAGGGCAGAGCATGGAGTTCCTATTGCTATCAAAGGATATCAACTTTTCTCCCTGGCAGACTCCCCAGACTCTGAAGCAGATGCAGTGCACAGTGACAGCAGATCATGCAGCTCTGTTTCCCCAGCAATGAAGCTGGTAAGTGCCTGCCCTTGCTCCCACCTGATTTGTACTTTTTCATCACATGGGCAACAGAAGCAGTTGTACTGCAGCATAAACTAGAGTAGAGAAACAAGTCTGGGTTAAAAGCAACAAGCTAAACCATGAGGTGTTTAACATCCTTTCATCAAGAAGGCCTACAGCCCATTCCTGAAGATCCAAACTGAAGGGACAGCATTTTTAACTGAACTTCATGATGGGAGAAAAGAGAATTACATGGCAAGACCTGGGAAGAGTTTGGCCACCAGTGTAGGATCTGAGGGCAGTCAGCACAGCTCCATCTGATCTTAGGTAGACTGGCATTTAGTAGAAAAATAAAAGTGGAGGATTTGGAGTGAAACAAATATAAAATATCAACACATAGCAAGGAGACAAGAACTACCCAATTAGTTCAAAACACGTAATTTCTTAGTCCACCTTCTGTTCTTGATACTTTTTACTGAAACATAGCTGCAATCAGAAGAAAAGGTTCCCAGATTTGTCCTTCAGTATGTGCTGAGGACTCTTCCATGTCCTGACAGGGCTGGCAAAAATTCTTCTGAAGCCACTGTAAAACCCTTACTCCATACAGCAATATCTCAGGGCTCAGGAGTGGAAAAGAAACAGACTCAAGGTGAGAAGCCGCCAAATACTCCCAGACTCGATGCATGGCAGGAACCTGGGAAATGTCAAGGAGTGGCACCCAGCCAGGCTGGTACAGCAGCCAATGCCCCCAGCCGGTCAGTGATCTGACATCTCCACGCAGGCGCTGTTATATGGGGATGGTGACATTTGTCCCCTCAGCTCCTCCTTGAAATGCAATCCCTGCTGTCCTGAGAAGGACCCCTCCACTGAGGTGTGATAGGGGGCAATTGTCATCAATGAACTTTACCTAACACAAAACAACTGCAGCAAGAGAGCAACAAAAGGATAGACAAATGCTACTATCTGCTGAGTACAAACAGTAAGAATTGTGGAACTATTATTCCATAAAATTATAATAAGGCCAACAATCCACTGTAAATCCCCCAAACTATCCGGGAGTCACTAGATGTCATCTGCCCATTCCATGAGGAGAAGATCACAATAAGACAAGCCTCAGAGGGTCATGTAGGCAGGGTTTTGATGTGTAGCTGTGGGGCAGAACTCTGCCTCCCATGAGACATCCACAGCCCAGCTGCACAGGAGGCTGGCACAGTGCCACTGGGCTTCCCCACACCTTCACTCCTCACTCCCTGACCAAACCCTGGAGGCATTCAGGAAATACTCCGGGCTTGTCTCAACTCAGCTCTGTCTTTCATCTTTCAGACTCAACGGCTCCTTTTTACAACACAAGAGCAGCCAAGGCAACACCCCATGAAAGGATGGACAGCCAAGATGTCCCAGCACCCCAGCTAGGCCTGGTCGATCCCAGCTCCATCCTAATACTCCAAGTACCGTTGGAGAGGCTCCCTGGGGCCGTGGGTAGCTGGGGAGCCAGCCCTTCCTCCCTGCCGCTCGCCCGGGGAACACGCTGTGTGTCTCATTTCTCCAAGTGAAAGACTTTGACGTCGAAGGTGCTACCAGGATGCTCTATGCCGGAGCGCCGCCCAGGCCGCCAGCCCCAGCATGTCTCGCCACAGAGCGCTCCCGAACCGCCCCCCCCCAGCCCCATGGGGTCACAGAGCAAGACCATGGCGAGCCCTGCGAGGAGGCCCGGGCTGGAGCGAGGTGCCTCCTCGGGGCCCGGCCACGGCTATGGGGCGGAGAGGCGGAGGGGCCGGGGAGGCAGGAGTCAGGGGGAAGAAGGGCCCTACGCCCCAGTGGGGGAACTCTGAGGGTGCAACCCAGGGAGACACATGGGGAGCAATGCCCCGCTCCACAGGGCGGCAACGCCGCCATACTCACCGCCCGCCCGGGCCCGCCGGACCCGCCGCCGCCGTTACCATGGGGAGCCGGCGGGCCCACGTGACTACAGCTCCCGGCAGCCACCGCGTCGGGGCCTGTACCGCCCCCTGGCGGCGCGGCGGAGCCTGGCGGCGGCGGCGGCGCGGCCACGGCTGTGGGAGCCGTCGGGAAAGGCGCGGTTACAGATGGAACGGGCATTTTTTCAGGGCCGGCTTCCCGCGGGGGGCACCCCGCGTAAAGACGGCCGGGTAGAGTCCCGCTCAGGCGGACAACGCGGGTTGCAAGGAAGGTCCGGCTGGAGCCTGAGAAGGGTGAAGGAAGCGTCGGTGGTGTCCCGGGATGCCCGGGCATCACCGCTCAGCGCCGGTCCGCGGCGACAGCTGGCCGGGCCCCGCGCGGCCGGGCAGAGCTGCGAGGCGGCGGAGTAGCTCGCAGTGCCGGGCAGAAGGCGTCCGGGGACTGACAGCGGCCAGCCTCTCGGTGGCTTTGAGGGACAGCAGGACCTGCACAGCCAAGAGAGGGACAGGAGTCACCCACCAGCTTGACCCTTGTCCCCACAACTCCATCAGGCCCCCCAAAGGAGCCGAGGTCTCCGTACAGTACCTGCTGGATTCCAGGGTGCTGGCTGAGGGCTCGCAATGCCTCGAGGGCTCCCTCCCGCACGGTCTTCCGTGGGTCCTGGCAGGTCACCTGCAGCAGGAGGTCGGGGGCCCTGTTCTGGATCAGCAGATCCCGCAGTTCCTCCCCGCGCTGGCCCAGGTTGCTCAGGGCCAGGGCCGCGTTGCAGCACGTCTGGGCCCGCGAGTCGCTCAGCAGCCGGGTCAGCGCAGGCACGGCTCTGCCCAGGGTCCCTGCCGGGCAAGACGCGTGGCAGGCAGCATTGCCCACTGCAAAGGTGGCTGCCCTGCGCACGCAGCTCTCCGGGTCCGACAGGCACTCCAGCAGCCTCTCCAGCCAATCCGGCTGGCTCTGCAGCGCTGGGGAAAAGCTGTGGCGGAGCAGGTTGCCCAGCAAGTTGCAGGTTCTGGCCCGTATCAGATGTTGCTTGTGGCTGAGCAGGTAGGTCAGTGGCTGGTCAGCCACATCTGAGTCCCTCAGGATCCTCTGGAGAAAGGGCAGGTGCTCTGAACAGGCCCGGGCCACGTGGGTCAAGAGAGACAGGAGGTCACTTGTGAGTATGACATTGTCTGAGAACAAGACAGACTTCAAGAAGGCAACAATGCGCTCCGAGGCAGTAGCTTCCCTCACCACTTGGTCTATGACCTGTGTATCAGACACCACAAGTTGGCACAAGAGGCCCATGGGGAGCTCGGTGAACGAGAAGGGCAGATGGTGAGCGCAGACCTAAGGCAAAAGGACAGACAGCACTGCTGAGTGCACTGCGCTCACATGTGAGCTGAGCCAAGCCAAGCAGCAGCTGAAGGCAGCCAGCAGGTCAGCACAAGCTTAGCAACGAGTCAAGCTTCTCCAAGGGCTGCATAGCATCCAAATGACATCCTTGTGTGGGCTGCCAACATGATGTGAAGTGGTGCCATGCAATGTGGGGAGACTGGGGACTGCAATGTAGGGAGGGGTCACCACAGTATGGGGGAAAGGAGGAACACAGGGCCAAGAGAGTACCTGCAGCAGCTGGGCAGGGATCTGGGTATCTCTCATAGCCTCCATGATGAGTGCTAAGGTGTCTTTATCCACATCCAGGGCAAAAGGGAAACAGAGGAGCTGGCAGACCTGGATGACCACATCTGGGACAACCTCGGGGTCCCCATCCTTTCCTGCTTGCCTGAATTTGTGAAAGAGAGGGGGCTTAATACAGAGATGATCAGAAAAACCTCAGGGCAAAGGGCATTCCCTATGCCAGGCACTAAGGAGAGGCTCTTTAAGTGCCAGGTCAGGAACTTCTCAGCCCTTGGTGTGCTCATGTCCATGCCCCATTCAGCAGCTGAGCTCTGCCCACTTCAGCTCTTGCCACAACTCACATCTGTGCCACGCATGCTAAGAAGCCAGGGGACAGCAGTCTCTTCAGTGTCACCATGAGGACACCATGGGACTGGGTGAGCTGAGGCAGACACTGGTGGGACTCACGAGTGAAGATGTTGAGGGCCAGGCTGAGGAATAACAGGGTTCCTGCAAGGGAAACAGCAGGCAGAAGAGCAAAGCTAGAGAAGGCTGTAAAGTTCCTTCACTTCTGTCTGCGCTACCTCGAGGCTGCTCCAGGGTAGATTCTGTGATTCCCTGCCCAAAACCAGAAAATCTCCACCCAGGTGGTCACACCTGCCAGAGTGGACATTCCCTGCAGCACAGACATTCTTTTTTCTTCCTCCACAGCCAGCTCAGCTGAGCTGCTGCCAACTGGGCACAGTATGGGCCAGCCCTCTCTCCCCAGAAGATTGCAGTCCTCAAGAAAAACCACCTGACTTCTCTGGCCACAGGGAACAGATGTGGAGAGGGACAGACATGGGCAAGTCTGAGGGCAGGATGTCAAGCAGGGTCCAGGGCAGATGCCCTGCTGTCCCACAGCTCCTACCTTGAGGGGAGAGGAGGTTCCAGTCTGGCTCTGCCATGGGGTGACCAGCACCTGGGGGTGGGTCTCCCTCCAGCGCTGCCCTGTTGGTGTCCACATGAAGCACCACAGCAACACAATGCCACACCAGGCTCCATAGCTCGGAGGAAGCAAAGCCCTGCTCCGAGACCACATCCTCCTAGAGGCAGAGAGGCAGATGTTCAGAGGCCTTCATGGTGCTCCATGGCTTCCCAGGGTTCTGATACATGGCTCTGCCAGTCCCATGGTCCTCTGAAGGTCAGGGCTAGCTAGACAGATGTGGTCTACAGACATGTAGACAGTCCTGCTGCACCTTTCAGTAGTATCAGTCCCAGGGCATCTCTGCCCTCTTTCACTCCAGTGTGCTCATGGATCACCCCTCCCCACCCACCACTCTCCTATCAGCCCTGCAGGGACACAAGGTGACTTTCATGGGGTTGTGCAGCCAAAACTGCACAGATCCTGGTTTCCCTCAGCCTCGTTAACCACGTGCATTCAGGCCTTTTTGCCAACACACCTTTTGTCAGGGACCAGGCAAAGGAGATGGCTACACTGGTACCTGTTCAAGGAGTTTCAGCAAGAGGAAAAAGAACCCATCATAGAGACCAGCACCCATTGGCAGGGGGAGCTGCAGCTGTAAGACAGTGGGAGACAGTCTCAAGCTGGGTGCTGAGCTTGAGGGCAGCAGCATCACACTTGCACCCTTCTAGGACCATCTTTGCACACCTCTAAGTGGGGTATGCATGGGTCCCCAGCTTCTCTGTCCCCATCCCATACCTCAGCAGGTGCAGTCAGCACATTTGTTACCACTGGTAGGATCTTTTCTTTCTTGAGCTCCAAAGCCACCCCATGCTGACTGAGCTGTGCCAGGAGAAATGCTGCAGCACCCTGTGGGACAAGGAGAATTCAACACCTTTGGGACTTTCCCATCTGCTCAGTAACTATTGACCCTTCATCCTTTGGCCTCATCCTACTCTGAGTGAGGAACACTAAGGCCCAAATGGGATGCAGGGGTCAGCAAGGCTCTCAGTAGTGGCTCTGGCGGGGGGGTGGCTTACCACAAGGGACACAACAGGAGACTGTGTGATGAGATCCACAGCCAGGGCAACCATCTCCTCACACCTGAAATGCAGGGAGCAGGAGAGAAGCACTATGTTCCCACAGCTTCACATCATGCAGAACAGAAGCATCCAAATACCCACATGGCTGGGAAGCAGCCACGTTTCAGGAGGAGCCCTGGTTCACAGCACCTCCTTGTCTGCACTGGGTTATCCTCACCATATCCCCAGCAGCAACGCACACTGCCCAGCATTCTGTTGGTATGTCTGGATCAGAGGGATCAGTGGGACCAGGTTCCCAGCTCTGGGCAGTGTGCAGGACAGAGTGCTGTTCAGGGCAGGGCATGTTCCTTTCCCACCCATGAGTGAAAGTGTCTGCTTACCTGGGAGGGGATGCCTGAAGCTGCAGGGTGAGCAGGGCCAGCAGGTACAGAGAGGCTTCACAGGCTGCTTCCTGAGTCACCTCCACCACAGGGACCTACCAAAGGAACAAAAGTCATAGTAGGGGAGAAGGAAGTGTTTCTGGGCCCTGGAGGAGAACTGCACTCTTCAGATTGAACTCCCCTAAACTCCTCCCCCCACTATAGATTCATCTGACCAGTGCTCAGAGGAATGCGTCCTGCCTGCCCACACTCCTGTCCCTGCACCAGGGCTGTGGTCAGTCCTACCTCACCCTTCAAGAGCTGCATGAGGGAACCCCACAGTGGCTGGCTCCTTCCCAGGTGCTGGCACAGGTTTGGGTAGGCATGGCAGCCAGCATAGAGGATCTGCAAGGCAGAGGGAAGAGATGCCACCAGCCCCTGTAGACAGGCTCCACCCCATGGCTACCATAGGTTCATTTACTCAACAATTGACACCAGGCAGATGGGAGCCGTTGAAGGCTAAACTCACAGTTCCCTCTTTGCCATGCTCTTAATCCCAGAGCAAAGGCCCGGGCACCTCTGGGCAGAGCTAGATAAAAGGATGGGGCCATTACCTTCAGGACGTTCAAGGAGCAGCCTGGGTCCTCCAGTCTCCCCAGCAGTCTTGCAAGCTGCTGGCTCTCTCCTTCTATAAGCTTTTCAGCTAATGTGTGAGCAACCTGTAGGAATCAGCCTATTTTGCACTCTGGGCACCTGAAACACTGCCCAGACTAGAAGAGTTTAATGCTAGCAACAATTTAATGAAAGAAAGCATCTGCTTCCTCCATCTGTGTCTACTATAAGGGATGCCTATCTGCCATGACCTAGCATGGCTTTGATGCACAGTCCCAGAGTTGAGATGAGCAAGGTAAGATTCCTCCTCTGCTTCCCTCCTTGTTGACTCAGAGTTAAAGAATCAAATGTAAACCTGTAATTGTTTTCCCTCTTACTGCCCCTTCAATTTCAGATTTCTTACAGTTCGTATCACTGTAATAAAAGAATTCTTCATGTTTTCCCTGCATTGCCTAGTTCTTTACTTAGCCCATCTCACAGTTCAGATCCTAAGTTTGAATTTCTTCATTGATTCGAGAATCCTTACATTCCTAAGGATTCCTAAGGTCAGCTGTTGGCTGAGGAAGTGCAGCCCACAAATATGAGCCCTGCAGCCAATAAAGCCAGAGGATCCCAGCCCTTCCCTCTACTGTTGAGAAAGAGCTCCTCCTAGAAAGGGCTGCTGCCCCTGTGAAGACCACACCTCTTCACCCTGTACAGACAGCTGGTCTGACCTGCTCCTTGGCTTCCCGACAGCTGTTTCTCTCCAGGGGCATGCTGCATGCAGCAGCCAATGCAGCCAGGAAGAGGTCTGCTACACCTGGGTTCTGGTCATGGGCTGACTTGGCTTCCACTGCTGCACCTGCACAGGGACAGAGCTGGGGAGTCATTGTGCTAAAGGTGCTGAGGGGCATCAGGATAGGGTTGGATGGCAAGAGAGAAAAAGTCAGGCTTGTGACATAAGGAGGGTGCGATCTGGGATTGAGGGAGGAGAGCCTAAGTTAGCAGGGGTCTGGACAGGTAAGTTTCAGCCCTCTCCTGGCCAACAGCACTACAATGGCCATCAGAGCTCTGATGGAGCCCAAGGACAGGAAGGAGAAGAAACTCCAGGAAGAGATGGTGAGCTGCTACCACTGCTACCTCGAAGAGCAGGCTGCTCTGAGATGGATCCTTGAAGGAGTCTGTTCAGCAGGGGCTGATGCTCCTCTTGCAGCCTGGTGTACAAGTGTGCAGAGATAGAGGGGTCTGTCGTGTCCAGGCTCTCACAGAGCTGGGTGAAGCACTGGGGAAGACACAGGGGTTGCCATCACTGCAGACTGAGTTTGAGAGGAAAGAAAAGGACAGCACAGGAGGAAGCTGTGGGAGGACAGCAGAGATGGGAGGAGGACTCATGCTGGAACTTCAGGGACCTCCAAATATCCACTCCAGCCAGGTTTCTGCATGGGACCCACATCTGGCTGCATGCTGCCAAAGTGAGGGGTACACACGGAGGCACATGTCCCTCCTCACCTCTATCACAGCCTGGCAGAGCATGCCCAACAGCTATTTTTGCTCTTGCTGACTCTGGCACTAAAACATGCAGCTTGAAAACAAAGGCTAAAAGATATCAAAAGCAAGCCTGTATGCATCTCCTGCCCAAGCCACACGTGAATCATGCTCCAATGCTGAGAACCCTCTGTGCCCACCCAACACAATCCCAGCAGCAGAACTCTTGGCAGCAGAAGCAGGGGCATGTCTGGTGAAGTGACACTTTTTGTGCCAGAGTGTGTACAAGGGACTGCACCTGCCATCAGCTCAGCCAGTAAAGCCACACTAGAATGGTAAGGCCAGCAAAGGTGCTCCCTCAGAGACCTTCTTTTTGTATGCAATTCCCTGCAAAAAACCCAGTGGGTGAGACAGCCTGCCCTGACAAGAACGCATCAGACCCCATAGTTAGGAGCAGGTCCTCAGGCTGCATTCCCCCAACATACACAGACAACCCCATAGCTTCTGTCCCTGGGGTCAGAGGGTGTGGAGAAGGGAGATGGGGGCACCCTTACCAGGAGGCTTTGCTGGCAGAGTCTCATCTCACTGTCGACTGGCACAGCCAGCAGCTCCGGCAGCAGGGCCAGGAAGCAGTCAGCACTCTCCTGGACGGCCTGCAGGCTGTGGGGGGCAGCAAGAACAGATGAGTGCAGAGAAACATGGCCCCTTGCTTTGAGGACAGGCCCACATGGCCCTGGCTAATGGAGCAGGCAGCACACACTCACACTGTGAGCTCCTGCCAGCAGGCAGCACAACTCGACTTGTCAACTGTGCCTTTCCTTCAATTAATCCCATTCAAGGAAAGTGCTCCTCTGTGAGCACAGCAATATGGCATGAAGCACTTAGACCATGATGCTTTCCCACAGAGACAACTCCAGCTGCAGAGTATGAACACCACCCTTCCACGTACTGCCAGGTCCCCAGAGTGACCACACAAGACCTCAGGGAACTGAAGGTTTTCCCTACCTGTCCTTTTGCCCACTCTCCTCCAGGCTACTGAAACAAACTTTGGTCACCATGAGGAGGTCTGTCAGCACAGCGATACACCAGGGCTGCTGCAGAATCCAGAAAGAAACCACAAATGGGGATTGTCCACTGGCCATCCCCACACCACTACGACAGGATCCTTCCCTACCAGAACCTCCCCCTTCTCAAGGGTGCCTAGAAGAGGAACCTGTGAGCCAGGTCCAGCAGGACACCAGGGCCTCCTCAGCACCAGCACTCTGCAAGGCTGGAAGGCACCCCTACTTCCCTGAGGTTCTACACTCACCTGCTTGGTGACACCACTTTCCAGGATCTGCTTGGCTAGACACAGCAGGGACAGAGGCACATTCAGCTCTCGGCAGAAGTGGTCCAGCAGCACAGCATCACACCGGGTAGACAGGAGGTTGCCAATAACACGAAGCACAGAACGAAGATGGGAGGCTCCCTCCAGCATCCCTTCCAGCACCTGGACACAGAGAAGCCAGAAGAGCTGATAATGAGCAGCAATTTTGGTGTCTCCACCAGCCATGCAGCAGCCCTTCAACCCATTCAGGCAGGGGACAGCAGAGGAGCAGATGCAAGCCAAGTACACAAGACAGCTCTAACTCCCGGAGAAGCAGAGGATCTTTTTGCTGGCTGGGCTGAGGATTCTCCATATGTTTCCAACCTAATATTGATGAAGAAGGCAGCATCCAATTCTCCAGTCTTAGTTGCCTGGGCCAGCCATCACTTACCTGCTGAGCAGAGTCTGCCAGGCGGTCCTGGACACGGTGCTGGAAAGCTGAGTCCCTCAGAAGGCTCAGAGGCACGCTCAGCTCCATGGCTGAGGGCTCAGTGTCCTCAATCAGGTGCCACCACTCCTCATCACTCTCCAGCTCCTAGCCACAGAGAGAGAGGACTGGTGCCACAGACCCTGCCAGTCCCAGGGTCTCTGTACCAGCCCCTGGAAACTGGGCCTTGCTGTCCTCACTCAAGACACCATCTTACCTCACTCTCCAGGTCCACAGCCGCAGTGCTGTGCCTGGTGCAGGGCTCTGCCCTGCCAGCACCAGGCTGTGGAGGGGAACCTGCTCCAAGAACCTCCCACTCATAGTCTTGAGAGAGGCTGTGCTGCCTGGCCAAGGAAACAGTACAGTCAGTGAAAGACCTTTCCTTTCCCTCTTCCTCCTGCCCCAGCCTCTGCCTCTCTCTCCCTGGGATGGGAGGAGACTCCTCCAACTCCCACTCTGCTGTGCTGCTCTTTCCTTGCAGGAGACATGGATTCTTTTTATTGGAGGCAGCCAATGGCTCCCTCTCCTCAGGGGCTGCCTTCCATGATGCTGCTCTGGGACTATGTGTGGGATGTCCATTGGCAGAATCCTTCATAGATGCATCATGTGCCTTCAGTTGCCCCTGGCAATAGCAGAGAAGTTTGGTCAGGGCAGGGTTACTCAGTCAAATGAGCCCCCTAGACTCCACTACCATGAGCACCCCACATCCTCCCTTGTGTGTTGCTGACACCCCAGCCTGACCCATGTAGTCATGTGTTTTCCCCCAGGGCCCATTTCAGTGTCCTTCCTTTGCCTTGACTGTGAGACATAGCATGAGGAACCTTACACTTTTCTCCACCTTTTTCTGTGTCTCTTCAACCATCTTCTGCTGGGCCTTTCTCAAGATCCTGGACTGGGTGCTCCTGGGGGCCATGGAATGGACTTGCTGCTCCTTCAGGGCCTGCAGCTCCGGAGATAGCTTGATGGTAAAGGGGTTTGAAATCCCATGCTCTTCTGTGTCATCAATCACTGGGGTGGCAAGAGGAGAACTTCAGCAGCAGCTCTCTCTTGAGAGGGTGATATCTCTTGAGATCCCAGGGGAATCGTAAGGAACCCAGAGCAAGACCAGGAGCAGGAGCTAGGAGTCAGTGCTTGGAAAAAGCTCAGAGGAGAGAGGCATAGACCAGGATAGTGAAAATAGCAAGGCAGGGAGGTCCTCCCAGTCTCCAGACAGCAGTAGAAAGAAACAGACCTGGACAGTTTTGGAAGAGGAGTAAGTACTCACCAGTAACCCGTCCAGCAATGAAGGGGTGAGAAAGTAGCTCTGGCCATGACAGGCGCTTGTGGGGGTCCTTCATTAGTAATCCCTGAAGGAAGCTCTGCAGAGCAGCGGAGCAGCAGGATCACTGACACATGTTCAGCACCCACCAGTGAGCATAGTGTACCCACCAGTCTCCCTCACTGAGGGCACCCAGGAGGCCTGCCTTTCCTGCCTAGCTCTGGGAAAGGAGTAGCACTAGTGCTTAGGGCAGATGGCAAGATATTTCCCTTCACAACCCAATAAATCCTCTGCTGTTGGACCCAGTTTGCCAGCTTAAGGACAGCAGACATTTGATAACGGTGATAAAGATTCCCATTCCAGGAGGTCCAGCTCTCATTCACAGAACACAGCTTCAGAACAGCTTTTCTGTGTTCTGAAGTCCCTGTCAGGGGACATAAAAGCTAAGAGTGACACACCAGGGCAGCAGGTGAGGCCAAAAGTGCATTAACAGATCTCACCCTGCAGACAGGGCCTCGGCTCTTACCTTGAACACTGGGCTCATGGTCGTGGGCCATTTGACAGGGTCCTTGATGATGAGGCTGACAAGCTGAAAGATGCTGTTGGTGTAGAAGGGAGGAGTGCCCACAAACAGCTCATACAGGATGCAGCCTACAGACCACAGGTCTGCTGTGTGGTCATATGGCCGTTCTTCCACCAGCTCAGGGGACATGTACAGCGGGGTGCCCTTGATGGATGTCAGCACCATGGTGTGGATGCTCATGGCACGGGCAAACCTGCTCAGAGCAAAGTACAGACCTCAAGTTCAGAATGAAACATCTGTTGCAGCTCTTAGGGAGTTCCCTATGAATTTATCCTCCTCTGGAGGACAAAATCTCCCCTCTCTGCTTAACTTCTAAATATGCACAGAATCCAGGCCTGCTTCCACACTCCTCCACTCCTCCTCTACAGCATCCAAGAAACCCCTTGGCTGCTCCAAGGCCAAGCATTCCCCTCAAGCTGGCCCCCAGCACTCACCCAAAGTCACAGAGCTTGACAACACCATCTTTGCCCAGCAGGATGTTCTGGGGTTTCATGTCACGGTGCAGGATGCGGTGGGAGTGCAGGTAATAGAGAGCAGAGATGAGCTGGGCAGCTATGGTCTGGACCTGCCGGAGACACAGAAGCCTCACCCTGCGCCCCATGGTGCCACCCACTGGCACAACCACAGGGGCTAGGTCCCTTACAGCCTGGCTCCCACACTACTTCTACTTTTGTCCTGTTTGGGGCAGGCACCAGCCCCAGTAGTTTCTTGGAGTGGGCCAATAGCCAAGGCAGTCTAGTGCTGTGGCCCTTGTAAAGGGAACAGAGAAACTGAGGTCTCTGCAGGACCCCACTGTTCCACAATGCCAACCTAGCCCCCTCTCCATCCTTTTCAGAAGCTCTGCCAGGTGAAGCAGAAGCCTCTGCCAGAGGCACCCTCACCCTCCTGACATTCCTGGCTCACAGCAGAGACCTTCTGCCTGCAGGCACACAAGTCCTGTTTTCTCTAGCCTGCAGCAAACACTGCATGGCCACAGCAATGATAGACACCTGGTTCTCAGGCAAACTCCCATCATCCTCCAGGATCTGGAAGAGCTCTCCCTCTGCATAGTCAGTCACTACCACCACCTGAAGAGAAGAGCAATATGGTGAGATCAGGCCCTGGGGACCAGAACAAAGCAGGGTAAGAAATTTGAGGGAGGTGTTGGGGTGCCATCATGCAAAGTCCATCAGGTTGGGCTGGGACTTGGAATGGAAGAGAGTTCCCATAGCTGCACTGCAGCAAGGACCTGGCACTTGGCAGAGGTCCTGTAGCTGTCCATTTCTCAGACAGCCAGCAAAAACAAGGGAAGAGGGAAGGACAGGATGAGCCCAGAATGGTACTGCCAAGCCCAGTGGGTAGAAACACTCCTTGAGCTTGTTTTGAATCTGCTGTCCAATGACTTTATTTCACATTCCCATGTGCCACAGGACAGTCTTCAATCCTCTCTTATCATATTATATCCACGTGAGTTTAAATCAGTGAAAAGCCAGTCTCTGAAGAGACTGATGAGTGAAGAGTGATCCTCATCCTGTGATCTCAAACCACTCCTCCTGTACCACACAGCCCCTGGTCAGCTCCTTCACCTCTGCATATGACCTAGTGCATCCCACACAGGTGTTGGCTCCCCACAGAGCACATACTAAAGGGCTCTGAAAAACACTAACCAGACCCTGGGATGAAGTCACCAGCATCTCGTGAGAAAGATATCCCTACAACAGCAGGGGACAGTCCTTGTTCCCCTGCCCCAGTCAAGCAAAAGCCTTTGCCTGGAGTAATCCCCTTCACCTCCTTAGCAGTCTCAAAGCTGTCAAGCATCTGGATGATGTTAGGGTGATGGAGGTCTCTCACAATCTCAATTTCCCGCTGCAGGTTCTTCAGCTCCTTCTCAGACCGCCCCACCTTGGGGATGAACTTCAAGGCCACCACCTTTCAAAGCAGGAAAGGCTGGGATCAGACCAGACTCCTGGTCAGACCCACCCTGGCAAAGGCTGCATTTAACCCAAACAGGGTTCCAGCTGAACACCATCAATAGAACAATGAGACATTTGTTCACTGGGCCCTTGGACCTAGGGCTCTCCCTTGGCCCTTGCACATCAATACTGGTGCTCACACTTCTTTTCACACTGGCATTTAAAGCAAAGAAATGTAATCAGTGAACACAGATAAACTTCAGAAACATGGGACAGGACCTCAAGATGCTGGTGAACAGCAGGCCTAACATGAGCCAGCAATGTGCCCTGGAAATGAGGAACACTAGCAGCACCCTGGGCTGTATCAACACGCAGGAACTGCGGCAAAGTGATTGCTGACCTTTATTTCTAATCTTGTGCACCATGTTGGGAATATTGTGGCCAGGTTTTTGGCCCAGAAAGACATCAACAGGCTGGAATGGGTATAGCAGAGAGGCCCATGATGGTGAGGGGACTGAAGCATGTGGGAGGACAACACAGGGATTACAAATTGAAACGGAGGGAGGTTCAACTTGATAAGAGGAAAACACATTCATCCTAGTAATAGTCAGGCACCAGCTATGGGGTGTTTCTCTTGGGGGTTTCAGAGGATCTAAATTTAGTGCTGGCTCTGCTTTGAGGTCTTGAGGTCGCTCCTGATGTCCCTTGAATCCAGATGACTTAGTGCTAGTTGGAGCTGGTCAGGAACGTCAGCAGAAAGCCGAATGAATGCCGAGTCCCAAAATCCTGGCAGAGCCTTAGAACCCGAGAGGCACCAGAAATCAGCCCCGGCCACACACAGCAGAGCCCCAACCCTCTCCCCTCACCTGGGCGCTGTGCTTCCGGCGCCCCTTGTACACGCGCCCAAAGGACCCTTCGCCGATCATTTCCAGTACGTGGTAGTTCTCCATCGCTCGGGACGGGGCCGCTGAGCTGCCGAGGCAAAGAGGCCAGTGAGGAGCAGCGTGTCCCCTCCCGCGGGGCTGCACCCGGCGCCCGTTCCCCTGGGTGAGTGTCGTCCCCGCCCCGCCCCGCCCCGCCCCAGGCTTTGTTCTTGCCCACCGGCTCCAAGGCAGGACGAGCCCCGAGCCCTGGTGGCAGCGATCCCGCTGCGGGATGAACCTCGCCTCGCCTCGCCTCGCCTCGCCCCGCCCCGCTCCGCTCCTGCCCCGGACCCGCCGCCGAGGCGTCTCCTGGCAACGGGCTCGCCGCTTCCGCTTCCGGGCGAGCGGGGAGATGGCGGCGGCCGGTGAGGAAGCGGAGGCGACGGACTGGTAACAGCCCCCGTACCTTCCCCGATCTCTGCACCCTCCCACGTGCCTGCACCTTCCCGGTCCCCGCTCCTCTGCTGTCCCGCACCCCCCAGCCCGCCGGAGCCGTCTGACCCCCGCCTGCTCGGTTCCCGCAGGGCGCTGCCGCCGGAGGTGGAGGTGCTGGAGTCCATCTACCTGGAGGAGCTGCAGGTGGCGCGGGGCCTGGGCAGGTACGTCCCGCGTTCCCCATCCCCGGCCCGGCCCGGCCCCGCGCCGCCCTCCTCACCCCGACCTGCCGCTTCTCCAGGTGGGAGCCCTGGGAGATCAGCATCACCCTGCACCCTGCCACGGCCCAGGACCAGGACTCCCAGTACGTCTGCTTCACCCTGGTGCTCTCCGTGCCCCCTCAGGTAGGCTGCCCGCGCCCCCTGCGCCCCTGCACCTCCGAGCCTCGGGCCTCTCCACCTTCCTTGTTGTGCTTTGGGTATCTCTCTTTTATCCTAGTATCCTGATAAAGCTCCGGAGATCTCCATCAGGAATCCACGGGGGCTGTCAGATGAGCAAATTCAAAAGTGAGTGCCAGGAGGGTGGAGAGTGGCAATCCTTTCCTCCAGAGATTCAGGAGGATGGACAAGCCTTCTCTAATTCACACGACTTCCTGTGTCTGGTTAACAGATGGATACAGGTCCCTAAATCACTTTGTCCTAAATCTCTTAGGAGCCACTGGTGCTGAATTTGACACAGAGGGGTCCACCTTGTGGTTATTCCCCTGTGGTTCCCCTGAAATGTTATTTGAATCCCTGGGGCCTTGAAAGTTGCTGGTCTTGCCCTGACAGAGGTGGGATTGATCCAAGTCCTTGGGCAGCCCGTTGTTGCATTTGTGCTTTGGCCCTTGGCACAGTGGAATGTGTGCAGAGACCATGGTGCCTGCCAGCAGTACAAGAGGACATGGCTCCCAACAGACCTGCTCAGGGGCTGCCGTCAGATAAACAAAGCCTGGGATTCACCGAAACCAAAGGGTGCTGGGTGAGCTCAAGCTGAGGCCATCAGCAAACCTGCTCCTGCAAGTTCTGTCATAACAAAGGCTTCCTGTGCACTGGCTTGTGGGGAGCCAGGACAGCACGTGAATATGTGTGCACGTGTGTGCCCATCCTGTGATCCAAGCAAAGCCTGAAGGCCAGTGCTCTCTTTTTTCCTCCTGTCATCATGGCAGGATAGCAGGTATGTGGAACAGTGAAAAGGTGTGGCTAAATTTGTGTTAAAGATTTCTGCTGCTTTGCTGTAGGATTTCCCAGACCCTCAGAAGTGTTGCTGAAGCCAGGCTGGGGACAGAGGTGCTCTATGAACTGATCGAGGTGAGAGTGAGGAGATTGGGTGTGACCAGCCACAGACACTGATCTCTGACTTCCCAAGGGGTGGGACATCCCTGAGCCCATGGGCAGGCCAGTGAGTAAAACGTTTGCTTTAATGCTTTCACAGAAGGGAAAAGAGATCCTCACTGACAACAATATTCCTCAAGGACAGTGTGTAATCTGCCTCTATGGATTCCAGGTAGGCATGTGTCTCCTGACCCCACAAACTGACTGGGAAGTGAGGCAAGAGAACAGGAAGTCTGACACTGGGATATCAGCCTGGGGCCAAGACGTACACCAGCAGCCCACTGCCTCCCATTCTGCACAGGGTCCTGCTTAGTGCAATACCTGCTGCTCTTCCCATCAACTTCTAGATAATCTTCTATGGAAAATGGACGTAGGGCAGCAAGAGATGCTGGAGCATCTCCAAAGAAGCATAGGCACTGGGGCTAGTTGATGGTGCATTTCAGGTTCCCTGTGTTGGCTACACCTCACCTTGAGTTCAGCACACAGGTGGTCGGGAGGGACTAGACCATATCCCTGCAGGTGCTGAGGTCTGTGGGGACAGGGGAGCAGGCCTTACCGGATTGCAAGGAAAGTCAACATCTGCCTAGGAAGGAGAACACGTCAGGTGGGAAGATTGCTCATTACACAGGAACACATACAGAGAAATCAGTCATAAAATCTTTGCATCTTGACATTAGGAGCATTTCTAACATTTGAAACAAGAAGCAGCATCCCAGTAATTGCTGAGGGAGTGGAGGTGCAGCCCAACAGATGACGTTGGGTGGCTCTGCTAGCAGTAGTTCCCCATGGATACCACTGACATGGAAGTGAAAACCCAGCTCAGCTGGGTGGTTACACAACTCTTTGCATAGAAATCCTTCAAAGATGCCCTTTTCTCTTGACAGGAGAAAGAAGCCTTCACAAAGACCCAGTGCTACCACTACTTCCACTCCCACTGTCTGGCCCGCTATGCCCAGCACATGGAGGAGGAGATCCTCATGCAGCAGGAGGAGAGAGAGCAGCACCTTGCCCCATCCCCTAAACAGGTACTGGGCCTCCTTCCTTGGCCCCCTGCACAGACCCTTGTAACAGCTGTATCACCCTCTTTGACACGTGGAGCCTGTGCTGAGAATCAACAGGGATTAGATTAAGTTATCTCCAAGGGCCCTTTCTGACCAAACAAGTTGGTTTATTGGATCTCTGGGTCAGTGCCTGCTCTGTGAGGGGTAAGGGAGTTGCATTTTTAGACTTCCGCAACCACAGAAGTTAGAAAAAAGGGCTCGCTCCTTCCCAAGTCCTAGTCCTTGAACTGTGGGGGGTTGCAGCAGGGTAAACACAGATGACCTGTGTTTTGGGGTGATAATACCTGCCTAGCACATGTTGGAACAGTTGTCAGCTACAGAGCAAACAGCACAGCTGAGTATGGAACAAATCAAAGGCTCCTTTCTACAAACCCTTTCAAAGAATGCTGCCTTGATGACACACTCCACTTCGGAGCAGAAAAAAATACATCCTAGGCTGAAGGCTGAAGCTATATGTGTTGACAGGGGTGCTTTGTAAAGCAGTCAGCTGCTGGAGCACAAATCCCAGCATGCCTTATGTGGAGACACCTTCCATAGCAGTTGTTGAGACACCAGGCTGCTTTCATGCTGCTGGAACCCCTCTGGGCTTCCTTACCAGAAGAATGAAGAAGACGATCCTGTTCCACTTCCAGGGTGGGGTTATGGGGCAGTGCGTGAGCTGGATCACAGACAGGGTTTGCTATCATCTCTTGCCTCCCCACAGGAAGTTGGTGTGCAGTGCCCTGTCTGCCGGGAGACCCTGGTCTACGATCTCTGTGCTCTGAAGGCAGCGCCGCCCCCGCAGCACCCTCTGGTAAGAGATGGGGGCTCACCTGCCCAGCTGTGCCTCCTCAATGGGTGGCTTCAATGCATGCACACTCTATCTCAGGTCCTCCTAGATTCCTCATTCAAAGGGCAGCTCACAGAGCAGGTTCAGTTTGATAGCCCTGAGCTGAGCAGATGTGCTGAGGGAGAGGTGATTTTGCCATGGGGAACATCCCTGCACTCACTGGGAAACAATCAGGTCAGGAGAGTGACCTGATGGCAGCTGCTCTGCATCCTGCCCCACAGCAGGATGGCCCAAGGCAGTCATTGCAGAAACAGTGGGTTTGCACTGGGATGCTCGGCTTCTGTCCAGGGATTTCCCATGCATCTGTAGGCCTGGTCAATGTGGCAGAAGGAAGCAGGTTGCCTGGCACTGTGCAAAGAAGGGTTTGGGGAGTAGCTCCCAGCCCTGCCACTGCCTATCCATGCTAGGTGTTGAAAGAGCCCTTATCCTGCCTTGCTTTCTTCTGCTCAGGAGCCATACAGGCCAGATGCCAAGGTGCTGCAGCACCAGGAAGAACTGCGCCTGATTTTCAAGAGACAGCAAGAGAAAGGGGGAATCATCGACCCCGAGGCAGAGAGGAACCGATATTTCATCAGCCTCCAGGCGGTACGGCACTGGGGGCAGAGAGCTTCTGAGGGGGCTCTGGGCTGCAGGACCAAGCACTGTCATCTGCTGTGGGACACCCCTGTCCTTTTCTTAACCAGTGGCTTTTTACTTTCAGCCTCCAGCTGCTGTGGATACAGGCCAAGCAGCCACTGCCTCTGAGCTGTTGGTGAGTGCCCATGCTGTGGATGTGCCCCAGCCGCCCAGCCAAGCCTCGGCTCCCGAGCCAGCTGGAGTGTCAGAGGCCAGGGTGGAACCCGGGCAGCCTGAGAGGTGTGCTGTGCCCAGAGAGCAACTGAGCAAGAGGGAGAGGCACAGAGGGGAGAGGCCAGGCTCCAGAGGCCGGGGCAGGCAGCTGTGCAGCGGCTCGCAGGAATCAGGAGAGGAAGCCTGTTATCCACTGCACAGCTCCAGGGGGCCCAGGGTTTTCAGCCAGAGAGCAGAGCGTAGACCTGCTGGACGGCACAGCCAGGAGTTTTCAAAGCCTCCCAGTAGAAGCAGGGCTGCTCCCTTGGCTGAAAGAAGGGAACTGTGCCGTGAAGACCCTTCACCAGCAACAGAAACTGTGGACTTGAAAGAGGAGCACCATGACGTGGAGAAATGGAGCACAGAGAAGGGGACTGAGGCCCGGGGCAGGAAAAAGGAAAACCTGATGTTCAACTGCAGTGACCACAAAGCTGCCCCCAACTGGCAGGGCCACCATAGGCCCTGGGATTGTGGAAGGTGGGAGAGGTCCAGAGTTCAGGAGCGTGGTTCCTACCCCAGAGCACCAAGAGGGCGAGGGGTTTTCAGGCCCAGTGGACATCGAGAAGCCCGTCTTGAGAAGGAGAGTGGTTCCTAGCAGGAATGATGAGGGGCTGGGCTGGGGGGAAAAAAGGGCTGTTTCTGGAGAGAACAATGAAGGCTCTGATGAAGCAGTAGTAAGCAGATACTGTACCCCCTAGAAGGGGGGAGGCAGATGGCACATGGGACAGCTTGGGACAGGCAGTGTCACCAGGGTATGTGCAGTGTGAGGCATCATGGCATGAGCAGCTGGTTGTTACCAGCATTGGAGAAGTGGAACCTTGACAGATCGTATCAGCCTTGGTCTCAGAGGACCCAGAAGACAGAGGTAGCTTTGGGGACCTGTAGCTATTGTCCCTGTAGGTGAAATGCCAAGAAACATGCACACCTACAGAGCAAAGGGTCTGAGCTCAGCATGGTGCCATGGCAAAGCCAAAGTGTGGCAAGACCTTCCTTGGAAGCCAGTGGAGCTGTGGTGGTGCCAAGTGCCAGGGCAGTATCTTGGAGCTCGGCTCCACTTGCTCTGTCCCCCATTCCTTCTCAGAGCATCTCTTCAACTGCTGGGATTGGCCAGGCAAATCCTTATTACACAGGACATTGCTCAGTCCCAGCCAGGACATCCAAATTAAGCTTAAGTCAATACATTGGCAGGTCACGGCTGTCTGGTAACTAAGGCTTCACCTTGGCTCCTGCTTCTCCAGGAAGCCCATATTTTGCTGGAGCTCCTGCCCTGTCTTTCAGCTGCTTTTGTGCAGGCTGAAGCTGATGGGGGGAACCTCAGAAGAGAGTACTCTGCTTTGTAATCTGTATGTGTCAGAATCCCCTTCCAAGGCCAGGCTGTCTCTTAGCACTTCTGACAACCCAGAAGTGAAGTGAAGACATGCCCCAGTATTTTGGATACAGCTTACCCTCCTGTAATATTCAAGCTGATGTTGCTTAAATGAGGATTTGCTGTTTAAACTTGGTGAAGTTACATCTGCTGCTGCTCCACAGATGTAAACCATGTCCCATTTAGAAGCCATGAAGAGTGATCCCAAGCCTCTGAAGTGGGGCAATGCTATTAAATTAATTCATTGGGTCTTCTCCAGAACCTGCTCCCTTTGTTTCCTTTGCCCTCTTGCTCCTGTTTGTCACTTTTTGGAGCAAAGGTCTTGATCCCTGGTATTTCTCAATTCCTTCCCCATTCCCTACAACCAGGGCTGAGGCAGAGACCTTCCCTTGGCACTCCTGGGTGGCAGGAGAGCTCCCTGCTTTGCCTGGCTTAGTGTAAGCTCTCTGCCTCACCAGGACAATACTGATTCCTTCACACTTGTTTGTGCCTTGTCCCCCATCTCTTGTGCCCACACACGGGTTGTTAGTGTCTTCCTCCTTCTGCTAAGTGCAAAAATAGCAGTGCTACAATGGACTTGCCTCTATGGATTCATGTGAGATCCCCAGGAAAGCAACAGCAGTGTGTGCCAGGAGGGCATTTTCCAGTGTACACATCTGTCTGGCTGAGCTTTGGCACATGAAAGTTGCACTACCCCCTTTCTTGACTGAGAACTCTTCATCTGCTGCCCTGCTTACTCCATGCCTGGTCTTGAGCTGAAGGGGTTGTTTAAACCTGCTGCTCAAGAACCTTCTGCGCTTAAATTTCCAACACTGGTTTATTTTCAAGCCTAATACTTTAAAATAATTCTTTTTTTTTCTCCCTCCTTGGCCTGAGCCTATAGTACCTGTCCTGGGCTGGGTGATCTGAGAGGCAGATGTTGTGCCTTCCTGCGGATGAGGGCTGAGCACTTATGCCCTGAAGAGAGCCCTAATTTTCCTTCAGTCCTTGTTCAGCTGGTTTCTGGGGGAATGGCCTGCCCACACTTGGGTGAAAAGGTGCAAACTTTACCTGAAATTGGTGCTTGTTCTGCTGCCTCCTGCCTTCACTGGTGAAACTGCTGTGCTCCAAGAAAGGCGTTTGATTGTGTCCTGAAAGAAACATGGAAGATCTCTGCCCCTCACAGCAGATGAAGCTCCTTGGCTTCCTCTGGTGAGACAGGATTACTTTCAGCAGAAACATCATGTCATGTTTGGAGCATGGGAATTCAGCTGTGAAAATCAGAGTGAGGATTTGGATAACTTCAGTCAAATGCTAGATGTGTTAATGGGAAGGGATTTTTCCCTGGGAATAGTGCTTTAGTAAGGGCCCTCTCTGACTCAGTGCTGTCAGCCTGGAGCCGAGAGCATTTTGCAACAGTATGTGGAAATGAATTTGGGATAAACAAACCAAATCTCCAGGTCAGAAGGGAGGAAGAGAACCTGCACGCTGACTTGGGTCCCCTTGCTTGGTGTCCATCTGTGTCACTCACCTACCTCACAAGGCTGTTGTGAGACTTAACTGGCAAAAGCCCTCAGGCCAGGCAGAAAGGCACTGGCAGCATCTGTAACATTAACACTATTAAAAGCAAGCAGCAAGACATGTTGCGTGTGGTGGCATCAGGTCCCTCTGGCTCCCCCACAAACACTCCCCATCTTCCCAGGCTGCTGTGGGACATGTGCCAGTCACTCACTGGCCAGTTATGACCCCCAGCTTTGAGGGAAGAGGCTGGATCTGAGCAGCCAGCCTCTGCAGGATGGCCAAACACAGAGTTTGAGATGCCAACCAGCAGCATCCTGCTCCTTCACTTGCAGAAACATTTGTGCAGGTCTGGGGTTGCATTAAAGCAGTGCCTATTTGCACCAAAATCCATCCAGGTGCCATTGACTGTGCCCCTGTGTATTGCCATGCGCTCTTGGCCCCACAGGGCAGAGGCAAGAGAAGGGCTAAGCAGTGACCTACAATTTGGGTTTGGCTTGGAATCCACTCTCCCAGCCCAAGCAAGGTGATGCAACCCCCAAAACTGACCACATTAACATAGGACTGACTCTGGGGAAACTGATTTTCAGGATTCTGAGACTGGAAGGAGAGAGCTTTTGGGAAGATCTACTGTAACTGACCAAGGCCTCTCATCTGCCCTCATACAGCTCCAGGGCCCCACATCTCCTTTGGTGGGAAGGGCAATCATGCCCATCTAGGAACAATATCCAAGCAGATCTGTGGCTTGGCATCATAACTCAGCAGGACCAGTAGTGCCAGCCTGGAGCCCAAGGGACAATGAGTTGTCTCTTAGGAGCTGCTTTTTTTCAGAAACACTCTGGAATTGCAGTACTGGCCTTTCCAGGCCCTAGTCAGGAGGGCTGTGGACCAGCAGCTAGAGGGGCAACTAACAGGAAAATGAACCAGAGAGACAAGAGTTGTGTTGTGCACTTCACAGAGGATATTCATAAACCAGTGAGACCACCGGCCTTTAAAAAGACCAGATGCTTTTAGCAGTGTAGAACCCCAATGTCCTGCCCAAAGGAAATTCCCTTCTGGAACACCTCCAGGCTGACCCATAAGGAAGGGGATTCACACCAGGAGCCTTGGTAGTTTACAGCAATCCCAACATGAGGCACACACTGGTGAGCAGGGCTGGTGCAGTAGCACCCAAGTCTGGGGAGCAGCAAGAGCCGGATTCCCTCCCTTGCTGTGAGGCTGGCAGCTCTGACTCTCCAAAACCAAGGCATAGGAGAGGTATAGGTCTACAGGTGGGCAGCTTCATGGCATCCCCAGGATGGTCAAATCTTTGTCCCAGTCCTCTCAGTGTCACAAGGGAAAGCTGGCCCCTGTCACAGTAGGCTGGAGCTTATGTTTGAAGTGGCTCCTTCAGGGTCCGTCTTGTAAAGCATGAAGTGGCCTTGCACCTGGGCAGCGCTGATCTGTTTGGAGACTGCCAGTGCCTGCTCCGCGAAGCGCTGGGCTGCAGCCGGGGGCTGCTCGGGGTAGAAGCGCTGGAACATGCAGGCGAGCTGCCAGCGGGAGCAATGGCCCACGTACTGCTTCAGATCCACACGGCCAGGACGCACCAGAGCTGGGTCCAGCCTGTCAGGAGACAAAGGGAAAACCTGATCAAAGCATCTGTTCAGGGTGTGTCCTGCAGGAAGCCCCTATCCACGCTAGCACAGCCCCTGTCCTTTCTGCAAAGTGCCATGCACTGTGAGATGGTAAGAGGGCAAACAGGTTCATCCCTCGGGAGATTGAGAGGAGAAATCAACCCAAAAAGAAAGGAGAGAGCTGGGGAAGGACTGACTCCAAAGGAGGACAAGAATGTCCTGGAAAACAGCTCTGCCCGTCTCTGTCCCATAAGCAACCTCTGAACAAACCCTTAGGCCAGCTCGGTCTGGAGTGAATCAAGCCTGCCACAGCACAGCAGCTGTCCAGGCACCTTGAGCCCAGGCTGCATCCCACCAACCCAGTGGGCTGCACATGGGGCTAGCGCTTCACTCACAGCATGGACACAACCCCAAAACTTGCAACTCCCCACAGGCAGGAAGGTGGTACCACTCCTGAAGGACACAACCATGTTCTGAACAGCAAGTAGGCATCTGAGGCTCCAGCAAAAGTGATCCTGATCAGCAGTCAAAGGATTTGCATCCCAAGGGAGGATGTAGGAAATCTGAACCCCCAGTCTTCATGCTGGAGGATTGAATAAATAAAGCCCAGCAAAAGGGAGCAAGGTTTTCCTGTGCTACCCACCCCGCTCCCTCCCAGCAGCAGCTCTGACCTGTCCACATAGTTGGTGGTCATGAAGACAATCCTGGCTTCTGTGGAGGCCACACCATCCAGCGCATTGAGGAGACCACTGAAGGTCAGGCGCCCCATGCCTTGGTACACAGCCGGGTCTGGGAACAGAGGTGTCTGAGATTGTAGCTGTTGGCCACTAACCCTGCACAGGCTTGTGGGCCACCTTCCTATCACCTGAGGCTTATGCCAAGCTCCCCACTCACTCCTTGCTTGGAGGCTGACCCTCTGCCTAGCTGGCAGCACATTCACCTCCCCTGCCCACACACAACCATGGGAATACAGAGAATGAGAAGGAAAGCCACCTTCTCTGTCATCCTGAAAGTAGCTGGGCAAGAGAAGGACCTTTGCCTGAGGATAAAGGATCCAAATTCCCTTTTACAGCCTAGCCAAAACTGGATAAGTTCCAGTTTAAGCCCTGAGGCCTGAGAGATCCCCCCACTCCTGGTCTCTGCTGGTGCAGTTGAGCAGCCCAGAGTCCAAACATTTTCCAGGTACAGCCACAGAACCTCCCTCCTGCTGCTGGCCCAGGAACAGGGGCAGTGCTCACTCTCAGCAGCAAGGTCCCGGCTGACGAAGGCAGCATCCACATCCTCCAGCAGGATGATGCTCTGCTGCGGTGCTACACTCAGGAGGTGATTGAGCCGGTCATCAGAGAGGCTGTGGTCACTGAGGCTCAGCAGGCAGATACTGTACTCCAGTTCCCCAGCCAGGGCTGTGCTGGAAAGGACACAAACCACAAGGATGAATCACAGTGGGAAAGCCCACAGTCAAGGAAAAATCACATTTCTCCCTTTAGCAGTAAGGGAGAGGGCAGAGGGCTCCTTTCCCAGCAAGGATCAGATCTGAGGGGCAAGTGGAAGCCCCTGTTCAGTCCAGCCATACCATGCAGCACTGTACAAAGCAAGGGCACAAAGGGCTTGTCACCCTGACCTGTCACGGTGCCAGCAGTGCAAATGTTTACAATAGGCACCACACATAAGGCACAGTCCACTCCTGTATTCCAAACCCAAACTCATCCACACCCTCTCATCCAAGACTGCTGTCGCCCAGAGCAGGGAGCTGACAGTACTCACATGAAGCTGCTTTTCCCACATCCAGGAGGACCATAAAGCAGGTAGCCTCTTCGGTAGGGGATGCCTAAGAAGAGAGTGTTATTTTAGGATAACCACCTGGATTGCTCTGTGCTCCCTCCCTCCTGTGGTGCTGTGCTGAGCACACAAAGAGGATACACCTAGGGAAGGTAAGCAGCAGGGAAAAATCTCTCCACAGCCAATTCCAGAGAGGACCATGAGCATCCTTCCCCACCCCACCCCGTACAGAGCCCACCACACCAGAGCCTTGCCTCTTTCACTGTACCACTTGGGGTTGTTGATGAACTCCTTCACGTCCTGAACCAGCCTCTCTGAAACACCTTCCTCCAGCACCACGGAGCTGAGGGGCCGCCGGCGGCGGGGGAAGCCGAACTGACGCCACTCTGCTCCCACAGCCGTGTACATGATCGTCCTCCCCTCCTGCTGCTGCAGCGCCAGCTCCCGGGCTGCAGAGAGAGGCAGAGGGGACAGCTGCCAGGGAAGAGGATCTCCCGTGAAGCCCTGGGCATCTCCGGGGAGAAGGCTGTTCCCAGCAGGACCCCACACAGTTGCCCTACAGACCTTCCTGAAGGATATTGAAGAAGATCTCCCGGTCAGTGCCCAGTGCAGTGAAGGTGACAGACTCCCAGGGGGTCCCTGTGTTCAGGTCAAGCATCTGCGTCTCCCGGCTGCGCTCGATGCGAATCCACTTCCTGCGGTACCTGGGGCAGGAAGACAGGTGGGTGTGCAGTGATCCAGCACCACTCAGCTGTGCCTCACCTGGTTCATGCATCAAGAACACTCATCTTATGTAAGGAAATCATTTCACACTGCTCAGTACAGACTGCTCTTGCTACTCGTCATCTTCTGCCCTATCCCAGACCCAGAAAGGAAGCAGGGCCCTCTCCACTGCCTCTAGAGGCCCCCCAGTTTGCAAAAGTGAGGCTCAATCCCCAAACTGCTTTCCCCTACCCTCCCTTACCAGATGAAATGATTCCCGAGGCTGGGGACAAAGTCGAACTTGGTGCTGACACGCCCACTTTCATGCTGCAGGTATGATGTCTCAACACTGAGGTGCTGCGTATGCTTGGCATGGTGGGAGACCCAGTTCAGCAGCCATTGGTAGCTCTTATCCTTGCTGGGCACCTCCAAGGTGATCATATAGTGGCGCCTGAAAGCCACCAGCCCAAACTGGGCCCCCTTACGGGCTGCTGCCAGGACTGTGCCCACCCCGACGAGGCCAAACCCAGCCCCGAAATATGGGTTGTCCTTCAGTGCTAAGACAAAGTCAGAAAGGGGCATTGTGAGAGGTTAGGCAGCTCCTTTCCACAGCATTGTTTCTGCACTCCGGCAACAAACCTGTGAGGAAAGACTGAATGGTAGCAAGGAGCAAAACAGATCACCCACAGTTCCCTGCCCTTTATCATGGCCAGGCCTCAAGGTGAAGGGCTGCCTGGCACGTTTGGATTTCCCACATCTGTGCTTATTACCAAGTGTTCCTGCTGGCTGCAGGAACCTTCTTCCTCTCTGCAGGTCACTGGGTGAGCCAAGCAGGAGGGGGCCAGGAGGCTCTTGAAGAAGCACAGGAGCATCTGGAGCTTCTTCAGTAAAAACAAGAAGGCCAGAGTTTTACAGGGTTTTATTATCTGAACAGCTAGAAATCATGAGCACTGCAATTATTTAAGATTTATCGTTTGAAAAAGCTGAAGCAAACCCCAGGCTGAGCCAAGAGCCGGGTCTTTGCTGCTGAGAACGGGCACGGTGGTAGAAGGCACACCTCCACGTCTAGATTATAGCCGCATGCTCCGGGGACCTGAAGCTTCTCCACCTCCCTCCGCAGGTCTGCCATGTACTGGGATCGAGGGGGAGCCTTCCCCGCCAGACGCACAGACACGCTCCGCTCTCTCAGGTACACAATCCCACCTTCACTAGAATAAGGCGTGACCTTCCTCCTTACCAGGGCACAGCGACCCGTGGGCAGGGTCCCGCAGCCTCCCCCTGCAGGAGCCCCACCCTCCCCTGCAAAAGACCCGTATCCACACAGGCCTTCCCCGCAACAGAGGCCCAGCCCCGGCCACTCCGCGGAGGATCCCGCGCCGCTCTCGCCCCGCTCCAGCCGGTGCCGCCGCCGCTCACCTGCACCGCGCCGCTTCCGCTCCCGCCCGCGCCGCTTCCGGCCGCACCATAGAGCGGGGCCGGCCGGGCCGGGCAGAGCGGCTGCGCGACAGGCACAAAGGGCGGCGCTCTCGCCGCCCGTCACCACCACCGAGATGTGCCGGGGCAGGGGGACCCGGGGCGGCGGGGACAGCCCGGGCTGAGGGGACTTCGGTGATAGCCCTGGGTAAGGGCCGAGAGGCTGGGGGCACTCGGGGACAGCTCGAGGTGAGGAGTGAGGGGCTGGGAGGGCCGGGAACAGCCTGGGGTGAGGGGCTGGGGGACAGCCCGGGGTGAAAGGCGAGGGGCTGGGGGCAGCCTGTCCCCGCGGGACTCGTGGGGGCACCTGCTGACTGGGGGCTGGGCGTGGCTCTGAGGGTCATCTGGGTCTCTGAGGCCCAGCTGGACCCAGGGAGCAAGCCCTGGGTTTTGGGCTCGGGGAGAACGTATAGGTAGGTGTCCTTGCAGTCTCGTCTACCCCGTGACAGAGGGCTTGCCAGCAGCCTGCTTGGGGCACAGCAGAAAGAAGCCAGCGTTGAAACACCCTGCCTCGAGACTGGCTGCTTCCCAAAATCCTCTTGGGCTCTGGGATGTCCCTCATTTAAAGTGCTTTCTTCTGTTTCAGATTGAGAGGTCATCCAGCCCAGCGCCAAGGCAGTGCCCAGTGGCAATGAGCGCGGCAGTGACTGTATCAGAGGGTGCCAGCAGGGAGATGGAGACCCTGTGCTCGGAGCTGCTCCTGCCCACACCAGGAGAGGTGGGAGCCGTGGGAAGCCCTGGTGTGGCCAGCGCTGGTCGGGCTGGGACACCCCCGCTGGCTGCCAGCCAGGACTTGCTGCTGGCAGAGGCATCGATGCCTGGGGAAGGGGCGCACGCTGAAGGAAGCAATGTGGAAATATTCATCGAGGCAGTGGCTGGCAATGTGACACTGAGCAACGCGGCCAGTGCCACAGGTATGGGGAGCAGGGAGTGCAGAATGGGCCCCACTGCAGTCAGCACAGCTAGAGAGGTCTGGCCAGGGTCCCTGTCCCAGGTGCCCTCAGATCTCTGACCCTGCATCATGTGTCTGGTGCTACCATTGAGCACAGATCTGGCACCAGCTGGGTGTGTGGATGGGGAGAGTGACTGTGGGAGTTGCATGCTGCGTGAGGGGGTTGCTGCAGGCTGTCAGCAGGGATCAGGCAGAGATCTCTACCTGAACTACTACCCCCCAGCATGCTTCCCACGTGGGTCCAGTGTGGGCACTGGACATCCTAACAGGAATGGGGCCAGGCCAGCCTCTCGTCTCTGCATGCTTCAAAGTGGAGAGGGACAGAACTGGTTATCGTGGCCACCTAGATGGTGGTATTTCCCCTCTTATAGGGGAAGTGATTCCCAAAACGTAATTTGTGGCAAGAGGGATTTATTGTCCTTGTCCAGAGCTGGAACTGAACCACCAGTCCCAAGCTCTGGGCCTGGAAAAAGCTCCTTCTAACGCTCATCCCTTGCTCTCTGCAGAGGTTCTGGTCAAAGTGGTGGAGCTGTACTTTTGTG
Organism: Vidua chalybeata; assembly: GCF_026979565.1. Taxonomy (NCBI): domain Eukaryota; kingdom Metazoa; phylum Chordata; class Aves; order Passeriformes; family Viduidae; genus Vidua; species Vidua chalybeata. The sequence goes on from NC_071536.1 coordinate 23,671,994, forward strand.
AGAGGTGTGGCCAGAGTTTCTCAGAGGCCTCTCTGCTGTCCCAGCACCAGTGCCTACTGCTGCCCCCACAAGAGCACCTGGAACTCCCAGAGGCACTGTTGGCTTCTGCCAGCGAGGGCCAGAGTGATCCCAGGGGCTCAGAGCTGCCTGGAGCTAGCACACAGGAGAGCTCTGCTTCCGAGTGCCTGCTGTGCCCTGTCTGCCAGGAGGCGTTTTTGCAGCCTGGCCAACTCAAGGAGCACTTCAAGACCCACCGTGCCCCGTCGGGAGCCCTGCCCTGTCCCGAGAGGGGCTGCCACTTCACCACAGAGGACCGCAAGCAACTGCGCAGTCACTTGCGCCACCTGCATGGGGCCTCCCCCGTGTCCTGCGCCTGCCGGGCCTGCCCACTGCTCTTCCCCAGCCGCCAGGCCATGGAACAGCACCACCGGACACACCTCCCCTTCCACTGCGGCCACTGCGACTTCATCACAGCCAACGCCAAGCTCTTCTGGCAGCACAGGAGGGGTCACACCACAGAGTCCCCTTCTGAGATGCCCACAACAGGCGACCCCCACAGCCTTGACCAGTGCTGCATCCTGCAATCAGGTATGGCTGTGTGAGGGGTTGGGACCTGTGGGTGCTGCAGAGGCTGGCTGTGTCTGTGCATCCCAGTTACAACTGGAGGAGTGGGAGGTGAAGCTGGAGGGCAGGGAACCCTGCATTTGTGCCTCCTTGCAGCACAGTTTGTGCCCTCCATCTCAGCCAGGTGTTTTTTTCTGCATGTGTGTGGCTGTGTGAGAGTGGTTTCCTCTTGTATGGAACATGATGATCTCTTGTCTTTCCCCACTGGAGCAGCATCAGAAGGGCAGGAGGAGCCAGGTGATTGCCACCCTGGCTGGAAAGCCAGCACAGCAAAAACCAGGCCAGCAAAGCCTGCGGGTACTGGGAACAGCTCCTTGAAGGGCCAGAAAGCATCAGCTGGAGAAGAGGACTCGGACAGCAGTGGGGATGAGTCACCAGAGGAGGATGGCGAGAGCCCCTGCGAAGCCGAGGCCAAAGAGGATGGGAAGGCAGCTCCCAAAAAAGTTGGAGTGCCACAGGCACAGCACTTCAAAGGTAGGATGCAGGGCCTTACCAGGAGCTGCTCAGGCTTTGTGAACAAGGACTACATCCTCAGGGCTGGCAGGGAAATGTGGCCCAGGTTGGTGGGTGACCTCACATCTCCTGCATGTACCAGTGCACTTGTTCCCCCAGCCTCTGCCCAAGCAAATATGTATCTTCTTTTCCTGTTACACATGCTGCCAGGTTTAGGCAAAGGTCTGCCTGGCTTTGGGGACTGGGGCCACGTGGGCAGGCCTGATGTAGGCTGTGCTTTGCCAGTGTTGAGTTGGAAAGAACTCACCTGAAGTGTGCTGGTGGCTTGGGGTGGGGACAGTCTCTCTGAGTAGGTGCTGGCTGTGTGACTGCCCATGTGTATAAATCCTCATTCTGGCACAACTGGATCAGGGACAGAACATCTGCCTGTGTTCTCCATCTTTTCCCTATTAACTGCTCTCCCTTCTTTTTCCCCCAGGGGATGTTGCAGAAGGCTCTGAGTACCTCTACAAAACCCACATGTGCCCCGAATGCAAGCGGTGCTTCAAAAAGCGGACCCACCTGGTAGAGCACCTCCACCTGCACTTCCCTGACCCCAGCCTGCAGTGTCCCAACTGCCACAAGTACTTCACCAGCAAAAGCAAGCTGAAAATCCACATGATGCGGGAGACAGGCGAGAAGGCTCATCGCTGCCCACTCTGCCACTACAGCTCAGTGGAGAAGAATGCTCTCAACCGCCACATGGCCAGCATGCACGAGGACATCTCCAATTTCTACTCTGATGTTTACTCCTGCCCTGTCTGTGAGGAGAAGTTTCGGCTCAGCCAGGCCCTCAAGGAGCACTTGAAGACTCACAAAGCTGAGCCCAAGAGGCTGAGCTGCTTCCACGGGAACTGCAACTACTGTGCAGAGGACCGTAAGGAGTTTGTCCGTCACCTCAAGGATGCTCATGGCATCAAGGCAGTGGAGTGCAAGTACCATGCCTGCTCGCTGCTCTTCGGCACGGCTGAGGCCATGGAGGCTCACCGGAAAACCCACTATGCCTTCCACTGCCAGCAGTGTGACTTCATCTGCTCCAACAAGCACGTTTTCCGCAAGCACAAGAAGCAGGGCCACCCGGGCAGCGAGCAGCTCCAGTGCAGTTTCTGCCCCTATGCCACTTTCAACCCTGTGGAGTTTCATGACCATGTGGGCAAGATGCACGCCAATGAGAAGATCCACAAGTGCACTGAGTGTGCCTTCGCCACAGCGCACAAGCGGGTGCTCATCCGGCACATGCTGTTGCACACTGGTGGGTGTCCCCTGTAGGGGTCTCAAAAGCCCCTGGGGATGGGGAAGGTGTCTTGTCCTGCCTCTGGGTGGGCAGGGAGGGCTGGGTCAGGGTTCCTGGGTCCCACCACCAGCTTTGCCAGCCCAGGATCACTTGGCTGAAGTTGTTGCATTCTCCCTGCTGAGCTGGTTTCCCTACCATGTTGCTTTATCTGGTTGTCATGCTGAAGGCATTTGTGTGTTGCATGTAGGAGAGAAACCTCACAAGTGTGAGCTCTGCGACTTCACGTGCCGGGATGTGAGCTACCTGTCCAAGCACATGCTGACCCATTCCAACGACAAGAACTTCATGTGCACTGAGTGTGGGTACATCACCAAGTGGAAGCATTACCTGAACGTCCACATGCGCAAGCACACCGGAGATCTCCGGTAAGACTCCCTGCTCCACTGGCTTGGCAGCGTAGTCAGGGCTCCCCAAATCCTGCTCCAGGGGTCTGCTTCTGGCTGCACTGTGTGCCAGACTTTCTCATGCCTGCCCTGCCCTTTCTGGTACATAAGAAATTTGGTTTTTGAACTTACAGAACGGTGCTGTGGAGGCAAAGCTATTTTTGGTGTCGCTATGCCACCAAGGAGGTGTATTACCTCAGAGGTGCAACTATGAGCTTGGGTTCATTGCTCTGCTGATGTTTATGGGTCAAGGCCTGTTCAGGACTGCCAAATTATCACCTCCTTTGGGTCTAGCCTGCCTCCAGGGATGCTGGAAGTGCTGTTGGTGTGCACATGTGAGAGTGTGTGTGTCTGACACGGTCACTGTATGGAATACTCAGGGAATCTATCTCCAGTCCTCAGGCAGGGGGTGTAAAGCACCAGCAGTGCCAAGGGCTGCAGCAGGGAGAAATTGCCTGTGGTTAGAGCTGTCTGGATGGCAAAGGTCAGATGTGGCAAACTGAACAGTACCCCCTTCCTGTTTGTCTGGGATGGAGAAGGAGAGCTCAGTGTGCCTGATGAAGCTCCACCTGCCCCAATTCCTCATGCTGTCTGACCGATTCTGCTTGTCCCTGCAGGTACCAGTGTAACCAGTGCTCGTACCGGTGTCACCGTGCTGACCAGCTGAGCAGCCACAAGCTGCGGCACCAGGGTAAAAGCCTGATCTGCGAGGTGTGCGGCTTCGCCTGCAAGCGCAAGTACGAGCTGCAGAAGCACATGCAGGCGAAGCATTCGCAGAACTACCAGGTACCTATCTTCCAGTGCCAGTATTGCACCTACCAGACCAAGTACAAGCAGGCACTGCTGAACCATGAGAACTGCAAGCACACCAAGCAGAAGGAGTTTCGCTGTGCCCTCTGTTCATACTGTACTTTCAGTAACACCAGCCTCTTCTTCCATAAGCGCAAGATTCATGGCTACGTTCCTGGTGACAAGGACTGGCTGGAAAATTACGCCAGCAAGGAGCTGGAGATCAGCTCATCTGAGGCACTCTTTGGCTATGAGGTTGGTGCAGCCCTGCATGTGGATGCCAGTTGCCCCCTCACTGGCAAGGAGCAGTGGATGAAGGAGAAGCCATCCCAGGTGGAGTCACAGGGAGAAGAAAGTTACCAGCAAGTGTTCATGGTGCCCCTCCTTGAGCAGGATGCCACTCCACCAGAGAGCAGCAGTGAGGCAGAGAGAGGTGAGGGAGAGCAGAGCTGTCCTACTGCTGGCAATGCCCTGGAAGATGATTGCATGCAAGGAAATGTTGCCACAGGCTCTACTGAGCTCACTGTTTCTGAAGATGTGGCAGAGAGCTGCACCTTGCACTTAGAGGCACTGAATGTCTCGTCTGACCCTCTCCTGGAGAACTTGACTGGACAAGCCTGTGTGACCCAGCCAGAGCGTGTGGAAATGCTATCCTGCAAGGAGCCTCCTGGAGCCTATGAGATGCTGGGCTCCCAGGATGGCCTTGGCTTGGAGGACAGTGGCAATACACTTGAAGATGTCCCAGACTTTGAGGAAGAGGTAGATGTACAGGAAGACAAGGTGGTGAAGGGCAGTGTAGTGGCAGGAGACAACCGGGGAAAAGACACCCTAAAGGAGGATATGGGCCACCTTGAGGGGTCATGCTCAGACCACCACAAGGTCATGGCACACACTGAGGGGAGAGAGACCAGCCAAGCCAAGCTGCCAGAGGCCTGGCTCAGCATGCTGAAGGCACCTGAACAGGGCCACCTGCCTGTCCCAGAGGATGTGCCCACCTCTGGTGACAATGCCAGGGGCAGCTCAGAGTCAGTGCTGAAGGCTCTGCGGAAGCAGGACAAAGAGCAGGCAGAGACACTGGTGCTGGAGGGCAGGGTGCAGATGCTGGTGGTGCAGTCAGAGAGCCAGGTCTTTAAGTGTGAGAAGTGTTCGTACATCACGCGGAAGGAGAAATCCATGTCCCTGCACTCCAAAGCCAGCTGCCAGAGCCGACGGGCCTCGCTTGTGTGCCGTGAGTGTGGCGCCAGCTTTAAGCAGCAGAGGGGACTCAACACCCACCTCCTAAAGAAGTGCCCTGTTCTCCTGAAGAACAACAAGATCCTCAAACCAACTAATCAGGAGGCACCTGGACTGTGCCAACCTGCTGACCAGCCTGGTGATAATGGTACAGAAACAGCAGAGAGTGAGAAGGGAGGCTCAGAGGAGTCTGGGCATGCTGAGAGCCCTTGGGAAGCTGAACTGTTACCTGATAAAACACAAGCAGCAGGCATTCCTTTGACTGGGGCACAGACATCAGGCTGTCATGCCTCTGAGAAATCCCTGCTGGGTGATAGCACAGAGGTGGCAGAAGAGCCTCCCCAGCAAGGAGGTGGGACTGAACCAGGTGGAGCTGCTAGTGCCTCCCAGCCTGGGAAACCCTCAGAGAAATACCGACTGGAGGGAGGGAAGCTGCACTGCAATGCATGCTCTTTTGTGTGCTCCCGTGTCACCACCATCACCTCCCACGTGGAGGATGGCTGCCGGAACCTGGAGCAGTTCTGGTGCTCCCACTGCCCTGAAACCTTCCGCTCCCGGCGGGCCCTCAAGAGCCATTGTGCTGAAAAGCACATCGTGCATACCGAGGATGAACCCCAAAGGACCGAACTCCCTGAGGGGGACCCACTCAGTCTTGAGAAAGACCAGACCAATGAGCTCCCTCTGGATGCAGCCCCACCAAAAGCCACCCTGCCCAAGAGGAAGCGTTTCTCCTGCCCCACCTGCCCCTTCACCTGCCACCAGGAACGGGCCATGAAGACTCACAAGAAGAGGGGCTGCGTTACCCTGGGTGAGTTTCGCTGCACCTCCTGCCCCTTCACCTCCAAGGTGGCCAAAGCCCTGCGGCTGCACCGCAGGCTGCACCGCAAGCATTACAGCAAGCGGCCACAGCTGCAGTGCCGCCAGTGTGAGTTCACCTGCAAGCAGACCCGGTGCCTGCGGCAGCACATCCGCATCAAGCACGAGGGGGTGAAGCCACACAAGTGCCGCTACTGCGAGTTCAGCACCACGCGACGCTACCGCCTGGAGGCCCACCAGTCCCTGCACACCGGCGTGGGGCGCATCGCCTGCGGCATCTGCAGCCAGACCTTCGGCACCAACTCCAAGCTGCGCATCCACCGCCTGCGCGTGCATGAGAAGACACCCACCCATTTCTGCCCGCTCTGCGACTACAGTAGCTACCTGCAGAACGACATCACCCGCCACGTCAACAGCTGCCACCACGGTGAGCTCAACTTTGGCTGCTCCCGCTGTGAGGCTCGCTTCAGTTCTGAGACAGCCCTCAAGCAGCATGTCCTGCGACGGCACGAGGAGAAGGTTTCCTACAGCTGCCCACGCTGTGACTTCATGTGTCACAGTGAGGCCACGCTCAAGTGCCACGTGCAGAAGCAGCACCCACACCTGGAGTGCAGCACCTGCAAGGAGACCTTTGCCACCCGGGAGGCACTGGAGGAGCACAAGACGCAGCATTTCAGCCACCGCTGTGAGCTGTGCAGCTTTGCAGCCAAGGAGCGGCAGCAGCTGGTGCAGCATTACATGGAGAGCCATGAGCCGGCTGCCCCCCAGGACAAACCCCTGCACTGCCCTTTCTGTGACTTTGCCTGCCAGCACCAGCTTGTGTTTGACCAGCACATGAAGGGCCATGGGGGCACCCGCATGTACAAGTGCTCGGACTGTGAGTACACCACCAAGAACAGGCAAAAGATCACATGGCACATCCGCATCCACACCGGTGAGAAACCCTACAAGTGCCACCTCTGTAAATATGCCTGCGCTGACCCCTCACGTCTTAAGGTAAGAGCTCTTCTTGGGAATGTATCCTACTCCATCTACATTGCTTGAGGGGCATCCAGCCACAGGGATACGGGGAAGAAATTCCTAAGGGGAGGTTTCATCCTCAGTGTTCAGTGGCTCATACTGAACAGAAATAGGAGTCAAGCAGATAAAAGTCATGTCAATACAATACATTTCTTCTCTGCTGTTGCAGTTTAAAGGCAAGGGAGACTTTTAACAAAGCAAGAAGGTGGCAGCCGTCTTAAGTTCACTTCTTTTCTTGCCGACATCTCTGGCTTTCTCTGGGTGCAGCGTTGCACCATTCAAAGCCAAGTTTGGCTGCTTGCTGGCTTCAGCATACTCTGTGGTGCCAGTTAGACAGGGTGCAGGGAAACCTCTAGCTTTCTTGGAAGCAGAGTGTGACCCTGCCCTCATTGCTGTAGGTGATTAGCATCCTGATGCATGGTAAAGGGCTTTTCCTAGAACAGGAAATGTGTGGGTGATGGAGGCATAGGGTAATGGAGGGAGAAATAGTCTGGTTTTGCTAAAAGAAGTATTGACTTTTTTAATGGCCAGGCTGAGCTGGAGCCTCCTGGGGCCCGCTGGGACAGGCTGTGCAATGTGCTCAGCTCTGTTGGACTGGGTTTTTAATTTGACTCTGCCTTACATATCAAACTGGGGAGCAAAGCCTATGCCATCCACAGGCTGGGACAGAGCACCTCAGCAGTAGAGGAATCTCATCCTGACCCTGGTGTGGATCCCCCTCGCTCATAGCCTGCCAAGAAAGCACACAGCCCTCCTTGTCCCATGCAGCTGGAGATGTCAGAACTGTCTTTGAGCCTCTCACTGCCACCCCAAAGCCCTGCACATCCCCAGGGCTGGGGACATGATCTCATCCTGACCCTATCCTCCTGCCCAGTATCACATGCGGATTCACAAGGAGGAGAGGAAATACCTCTGCCCTGACTGCGGCTACAAATGCAAGTGGGTGAACCAGCTCAAGTACCACATGACAAAGCACACAGGTGAGTGCTGCCCACTGAGGACAAGCTGTTGAGCACTGGGGAGGGTGTTGGGGCTGCTCCATGCTTCTTTTTCTGCCAGTGGCCCAGCTGGAGACAGAGGAGGACATTTAGGGGGCAGAACATTATCCTCTGCTAATGGGGTGGGGGCAGTGCTCTCAGGTAGGAGGGAAGTGTGGGTGGCACAGACCACCCACACAAGGCACTATTTGGTGCCTTGGAAATGGGGATCTTGCTGTGCCTGTTAACAAAATGGGATGTAGGGGGAAGTCCCTGGGGACTTATGCTCTGTTACAGGGATGGTGAGACCCGTGGACTGGAGAGCACGGTGCCCCCATCCCAGTGCCATCCCCTTCCCTGTTGCCCAGGCCTGAAGCCATACCGCTGTGACGAGTGCGAGTACTGCACCAACCGCGCGGACGCTCTGCGGGTGCACAAGGAGACACGGCACCAGGAGGCCCGTTCCTTCATCTGTGAGCAGTGTGGCAAGGCCTTCAAGACGCGCTTTCTCCTCAAGACTCACCTGAAGAAGCACAGCGAGGAGAAGCCCTATGTGTGCAATGCCTGTGGCCGGGCTTTCCGCTGGGCAGCTGGCCTGCGCCACCACTACCTGACGCACACCAACGAGCACCCCTTCTTCTGCCGCTACTGCCCCTACAAGGCCAAGCAGAAGTTCCAGGTTATCAAACACATCCAGCGGCATCACCCTGAGCACAGGGCTGTTGACCCTAGCCAGGGTGTGGGAAAGGACCCCAGCACACACACTGTCCACCTTCACAGCGTGCAGAGGGAGAGCCAGGCCAAGGAGGCCCCCAGGATGGAGGAGGAAGGAGAGCGCCCTGCAGAGAAGGATGGCACACCACAGTGAGGCTGAATCCCAACTCCTTTAAGGCACTGGTGGTGGCACTGACCTGCTGCAGAAATGTATGTGTGTGTATATACAGGCATATATGTATATGGGTTGTAAAATACACAACTGTATAAAAGGAATTGCTCAGTTCCTTTTAATACCATTTCTTTGTGCTGCTTGGAATCCCTGTGTGAACAGTGGGCCAGGTACCCACAGGGAAGAAGCACAAACCCAAGCTCAGCTCCTCATCTCTCCCCAGCACTACTGCACCCAGACACGAACCTGTTTGTCACTGAACAATTTATTAAGTTGCTTACAGAGAAAAGATGGCTTAAGGGTTAATTTGGGGCTGTAGGGGCCAAGGGATGTGATGGGGTTCTGCAGGGTTAGGGGGCAGTGAGAACCAACTCCACTCCCAGCTCTGCCTAGCCCTGGGGTTTGCTCAGCTCCAGCCTTGCTCCCCTGACTGGGAGGGGACCAGCCCCTGCAGCAGAGCTGGGCCACACACCATCTCTCCTCCTCCCCACAGTCAAGCTCTGACCGTGGACCAGGGCAGGGTGCCTGTGGAGGGTGCAGGGAGCTGCACTGGCATAGACCCCACACTCATGCATGGGCAGCAGCATCCTGAACCTGGAAAGGGGAGGTCAGTGCTTTTTCCCAGCCCTCGGAGGCTACTGCAAAGGGAATCACAGCAGCAACAATGACACAGGGATGACAGAAACAGTTCAACAAGACGGCAAGGTGGATGGCTCTGTGGCCCCAGCTACTTGGAGCTGGCTCTATGGCTTCCATCTGGGTGCTGCTCACCCCACGAGCTCAGTCCTGCTCAGGGCCAGGTGGCTCAGTGATGCGGATGTGGACAAAGAGCGAAGAGGGTGGGATGCTGGTGCCATCCTTTGAAAGGAGATGGATGTGCCGATATCCTGCAGGAAGGACAGCAAGGCTCTGGTTAATTGGAATCCAACTCTCCTCTCTAGTACCCAGCTGAGCCCCAGATATGCTTGCAGGGCTGCTCTGGGTGCCCAAAACCACTGGGCAGCAGCCACTCACCAGGTTTGATGTTGGCAAATGCTAGGGTGAACTGACCCACAAAGTCATTCCTGGAAGTCTTGTCATAATCCTCCACCACAAAGCGAATGAGGGCCAGCTCGGGCACGTGGAGCTGAAACTGCAGTGTCTCATCCCAGTGGGGGTTAAACCCTGGGAAGAGAGAGCAGGTGCTGAGAGAGTGAAGGACAGCAGGGACTGTGCCTGGGCACAGCAGGGGCCATGGTACCGCTGTGGGTCTCACCATTGTTCTCGATGTACTTGGTCTCCTGGTGCGCCTGATCCGCGGGGACCCCATAGATCTCCACACGCACCAGTGGGTCAATGATGGCTCCCTCCTTGCTGTTGGCCACTTTGGGCAGCTGCTGTCCGCTGATTACCTGCAGGGCCAAATCTGTCTTTTGTGAGGCTACTTGGCTCCAGCACACTGCCCAACAGTGTCCCCATCTGACTGGGACCAGCAGAGCCCCAGGACAGTGTCACAGCTTCCCCAGGGTCTCTCCACAACCCTATACCTGGATTGTCAGGGTGATGGGGCCGGGGCCTTCCCGGCTACTGGGGTCACTGGGGTTGAAGAGAGTGTCCTTGTCCCTCATGAAGGGTGGTTTGAGCACGTAGCCACAGCAGCCGTTCTGGCTGAAGAGCCCGTCACACAAATCCATCTCCATGCCGGCTGTCTGGAAGTTCAAGGCCACTGGAGGGAGGTGGCAGGGAAAAGGGTTCAGAACAGCTTGGAGATACCACACTCTGCTTTGAGCTGAAAACCAGCCTGTCCCCATAGCCAGAGAGATGTGGAGCTGCATAGGGGAATAAGGTGATAATGCTTGAACACCCCCAGGGCAATGCAAGAGCCAGCAACCTGACCTGGCTCCAGATGGGGTTGTAGCTGGCACTAATACAGGTGTTGAGGGTGGCATTTAGCACAGGACTTGGGGCATCTCCCCAGCCCTGCTGCACCCCGGCCGTACCGATCTGGCACCCCACGTTCCACATCTCCTGGGGACTGTAGTTGGAGGAGTCAGTCCTCATCCCACTGGGGTAGATGCGTGTCAGCTGCCAGGCATTGTGGCGAACAAACTCATTTCCTAGGGATAGAGCAGGAGGCCCACACTTATGGGGTCATTCTCTGGCCTGTACGGTCACCCACATGTACTGCCAATCCATCCATCCTATCTATCTATCTATCTATCTATCTATCTATCTATCTATCTATCTATCTAATCTATCTATCTAACCAACCACCAATTCTCATCCCTCTCCCTGCTCAGGCATCCAGATGTCCTGCCTTGTTTTCTAAGCCAATAACCTAATGACCTACCAGAGCCAAACCCTAAGTACAGCCCCACTGGACCCTGTTTCTCCCAGACAGGGAGGGAACCCCAGTGTCTGGAGGCTTTGGCTCCCCATGAGGAAGCCCCCTCTACTCTGTCCCAGTCACCCGGTGCCACTGCCCCCCTCATCTCACCTTCATCCCGGATGAGCTTCCTGGCCTTGGCTTCAGAGAGGGAGGAGATCTCAGAGGGCCGGGAATGGCTGCGGGCCTCCTGGAAGCCCCGGAAGGGCACATTCTTGCAGTAGATGACACAGTCGGATAATGCTTGTGCCAAGGTCTCCTTGTCCTTCTACAAGGCAGAGCCATGTTGGGTCCCTCCTAATGGGAGCACCATCCACCAGCACTCACCCAGGCCAGAGGCTGTAGAGCCAGGGCAGGTAAGAGCAGCCAGGGGTGTGCTGGTGGGTGGCAGCATCCCTACTATGAGCAGTCTTCCTGCCAGGAATAGAGCAAGCAGGGGACCTCCAATATGTTGCCACCACAACAAAGAGAAGGCTGACATGGCCAGGGGCAGAAAAGGCTGTCCTCCCTGCCTGGTGATGTCTTTGCAGTCTCTGTCTCTCCTCTATGCAGTAAGATGTCACCACAGCTCATAGCTGTGTCCAGGGAGGGGCTCAGCTCTCCCAGCTGGTCCCCAGCCTGGTTCCACTTACCTTTGCCCTCCGCCTCTCCTCCTCTGCCTCTACCCCATTGTCATCGTCAGACACATCAGGCGCCTCATCCCCTGGCCCATCCAGGGTGTCCTCCAGCCGCCCAATCTTCTTGCCCTTCAGCAAGATCTTGTGCTTCAGCTCCTGTGGGGTTGAGGATAGAGAAGCACCTTGAGCTACCCAGTGCCTCCATGGGCCTTGTGCCCTGGGATCCTGCATTGCTGGAGGCCAGCACAACCAGCTCCCATCAGCACTCAGAAGGGGATGGGGTAGGAGGGTTTTGTCTGATTCTGCAGGACATGGGGAGACAACCCTGGGGACAGCCTTGGCACTTCTGTGAACATGGGGACACAGTACCCACTCCCAGTGTCCTCAAATGCTCCAGTGGAGCAGGACAATGCTGGAACAGGTTGGCCCATTCTCTGAACAGCAGATCCACTCTCAGGCAGGACAGAGGTGTCCTCCTACACAGCTGTGCTCTGTCCATACCTCTGGGGATGGGAGCTGTGTGGGGACATGCCCATCGATGGTAGTGGTGAGGAGCTGTTCCCCCAGGATGTCCTTGAGCTGCTGAGTCAGGACCTCCTGCTGCTCCATGCTGCAGTGGTTCTCTAGGGACAGGATCACCGGGTAGTCCGAGGTCTGAGGAGCAACATGCACACCTGGAAATAAGCCTTGGTGGGGCTGATGAGCTCTCACAAGGGCTTCATCCAGGCGTGATCAGTGCCAGGATGGAGCCCCTTGTATCTGTCTCCTCTGAGACCTTCATACCCCTCCAATTCCCCAGTATCCCCCACATTCCATCTCACCTCTGCACCCCCAACAGTCCATGTCTGCATGAGCCCCCAGCTCCTGGCACAGCACAGTGCAGGCTTTAGGTCAGACCCCCCAGTGCTATCTCCCAGAAAGTGACACAGCCACCCTCCTCCCCGCAGTGTGACCAGTCCTGCTGCATCACCAGGTGTGTAAGCCTCAGTACCACTCCCCCTCCAGGGACCCACCACTGCCATGTATCCTCACCCACCAAGGACCACCCACAACCACCAGCACCTGGGGAAGGGTGCTTTACCTTGAAGGCGTACTTCCCCAGGGTGCTCACCACCTCCCGGAAGGGGATCTTGGAGGTGAAGGTGTGGCCATGGTACACCATGGGCTCCCCGTTTGGCCCGTCCCAGCAATCCACCTCCAGGCACCGGCAGCCTCGTTTCAGAGCCCTGGGAGTGGGTTGTCACCCCTGGAACCCTGCACTCATCCAGGCACCAGCTCCCTGCCCTCCCCTCTGCCCGTGAGTGTCACCCCTGAGGGACCAGGGGACACCCACCAAGGGTGGGGATGTTACTGCATGCAGGGCATGGCCAGAGGAGTGCTGGACTGCAGAGGAGCAAAGGAGCTTCTGGGGTTTACCCTATGGAGCTGCTCAGGACATGGCACTGGAGTGGGAGGGTGTTGGAGGGCAGCTGGAAGGGAGCAGTCCCTTTACCTGATGTAGCCCTCAATACTGCTGTGGCCCCGGAGCTGATCCTCTATCAGGTAGGTGTTGTGGGAGGAGGAGATGAAGTAGTGGCAGAGTGGCTGGCTCATGTCCTGCCACAGCCCCCGATGCTGGGGGTTGAAGATGGAGCCCTCCAGGGAGCAGAGGTACATGAGGAACCCATCAGCACTCAGCACATGGCGGGCCCGGGCTGCAGGCACAGGGGGAGGTTCAGCAACAGTCAGGGACATGGAAGAGACAGAACAGGGGCAAACAGGGCTGCTGGAGGCTCCCAGAGTCTCTAAACTGATGACCACAGCTGCTGCCAGAGTCTGGGGAACAGAAAGATGCAGCAGGGCAGTAACTTTGGAAAGGTGGGCAGTGGATCCCAAAGATGGTGCTTGCACACCATGGGTGGTCAACCTTCTACACCAAAATGGTCCAGGAACGGACCAAATAAAGGAGAACTGCACCCAGATCACACCTTGGTGAGTATTCCATTCACACCAGGCTGGGGCTGAGAATGCTTCCACTACAGGACTGTGAGTCTGTAACCCCTCCTTGCCCCCAAGCAGAGCACAGCTGATGTCTGAGCCAGCTCTCACCTGTCTCCGATGGTTCATACTTGTCAATGAGCTCCATGGCCAGCTCCTCTGTGCCCTCATTCTCCAGCTGCTCCTCCCGCAGAAAATCCACTAGTTCCAGCAGTGTCAACTTCTTTCCATCCTCAGAGTATTCCTGGAAGAGGCTCAGCACCTCCTCACGCTGCGTGAGAGCCTTGTAGAAGAGTACAAATTCTTCCCCTTCCAGCGTCCCTGACTCTGACTTGTCAGCATCCTGTTTGCAAGGAAGCTCCCTCAGCTCACGGGTGCAAATCAGATGGGGCCTCAGATGGGGCAAAACAGGGTGTCTTGGCCACTGAAGTGGCTGTGGGAGGATTCTCCCACCTCAAAGAGAGGGCACAGGGGCTCCACACCAGTGCCAGTGGCAGGCATTGATCAATGGCGGAAGAGATGAATGGGCAGATGGAAGGCTGGTTGGGTGGATGGATGGATGGATGGATGGATGGATGGATGGATGGATGGATGGATGGATGGATGGATGAATGGATGGATGGGAGGGATAAGAAAGCAGATGGCTGGTTAACTGGGTAGACAGATAAGCAGCTGGATGGACAAATTAATGGAAGAAGGAAGAGCATGTTAGTTTAACAAATAAATTAACAAATGGGTGTTAGTTTGGGTAAACAGGTAGATGGATGGATGGGTGGATGGATGGATGGATGGATGGATGGATGGATGGATGGATGGGTGGATGGATGGATGGATGGATGGATGGATGGATGGATGGATGGATGGATGGATGAAAGTGACCTCCTTTTGCAAGGAGGCATTGTACAGGTTGTTCCAGCTCCTCCAGTCCCTCTCCAATCCCGCCAGGCTCTCAGGTGCAGTGCTTACCTGGAAGAGCCGCAGGGCATGATCCTCGTTCATGTCCACGTTCATCATCTTCAGGAGACGCTGCACCTCCTTGAAGTTCATGCGCCCATCCTTATTCTTGTCAGCTTTCTGGAACCAGTCACGAATCCATGTGCAGGAAACAGGGCAAATGTTAAGGGAAAGGACCTTGGCTATGAGAAAAGGGGCTGGGTAGTATCAGAGGGCATCTTTTCCCTTTCCTGTGCCCTGCACTGATGCAGATGGTGGGACCCAGAACAGCTACACACATGCTGGGGTAAGGCTGAAGATACAGGGCCTGGGGGATGGTCAGCAATGGGTGTAGGGGACAGAGTGGTGCTCTCAGGAAGGATATTGGTCTATCTTCTCCCTTTGGTCCATGGTGGTGGCTACCTCAATGAGCTGACGTAGGCCCTGTACCCAGCACTGTGCCTCCTCTGCCGAGCCAGCAACGAGGTCCAGGTTGCCACGACGGCCGTAGAAGACAATGGTGAAGCAGCGCTCAGGGGGGAACTCCTCAGCCACACTCTGCAGCACCTCCGACTGGTGCCCTTCCCGCACCGTCTCCACATCGCTGATGGAGACTGGGGCAGAGGGAGGGGAGGCCTGTCTGTAGGAGATAAGGACCACAGGGCAAGGGGCACAGCCCACAGACATCTTCCAGTCATTCCTTTTTCCACTCCATCCATCCATCCATCCCATCCATCCATCCATCCATCCATCCATCCACTGAGCTAGTTATTTATCCATTAACCACTGAACTATCAAATCAGCCAGTCATCCATCTGCCCCTCTGTCTGCTTACTTCTGCACTGGCATTCCAGAGGCTCCATTTGTATTAGCTGCAATTTCTACTCAGCCCTTTTGACCTATGGGTCCTGCTGGGGGCAGGATGTTTCAAGGAGAGGTTACACATGCATGCAGAGCCTTTCTTCAATTTCCCAGCACCCTTAGCAAGCATGGCCAAAGAATCTCCATACCTTCACATCCCTGTTCACTCTAAAACCTACTGATGGCCTCATGGCCAACACACAGCAGCTGGTACTCACAGGCAGACTCAGTTTTGCCTGTCCTCTTGGACTGGTACCAGATGGTCATGCAGTCTTCCTGCAGCTTGAAGTAACGCTGCTTCTTCCAGCTCTTGGACTTGACTTTGCGCATCAGAGTCCCCTGCTGCATCTGCTCCAGTGTGTCTGTGAGCTGGATGCCTGGGGGCAGCATGGGCTGCATCACTGAGGGTGGGGGTATCCAGACACTGCACCCTGGTACTTTGCTTCCTCTCACCTCCAGGGTCACACGTGGTCCCTCAATCCGTGAGGGAGGAGGGACAAACCAGAAACAAACTCCCTTCACCACAAGAGGTGCACAGGGTAATTCCCCATCAACCCTTCCCATCCGCCCTTGGTGCTTCCAAGCCCAGATCCCAATGGCCATGTTGGGGTAGGTATGCTTCTGAGTGCAGCAAGGTGAGCTCAACCGAGAAGCCAGATTTGCCTTGGCATAAATCCGGATGGCCCAATGCCCTGCCCTGCACCCATCCTCCGCTGGGGCACTCACGGGCGTTGCACAGCAGCGATGCCATAGCTCTGCCTTCTCCACGCTGGCAGCTGCTGGGGAGGGAAGAGAGAAGGTGGCTGAGGGAAGCAAGGTCAGACCTTCATGTTGTGCCAAGTTCCTGCCAAGTGGGCTCCAACGATACCCACGTGTGTGCGAGGTGTGTGTGCCCCTGCCTGCATCTGAGCGCACCTGTGTCTGTCTCCTGCTGGGTCACTGCATTCCTTAAGTGTCGAGTTCACACCGCCATACTCATGAAATATTAACCTGTGTTACCGGGAAGCCGGAGCTCAAAAGGTGTTGGTGGAAAACAGAAAAACTTGCCAGCACTGACACCCCACAGCCCAGCAGGTACTAGAGCCCTGCTGCTCCCAGGTTGCTGCTCCCAGGTAAGAAGCAGCCCCTGAAACCAGGAAAAACTTCTCTGGCAGTGCCCAAGAGCACCTCCACCACCTAGGAAACAACCCCAACCAGCAAATGTGAAAGTAAGGGAGAGGCACAGCTGTGACAGCAAGGAAGAGCAATGACCCTCAGCTCCTACAGCTTCATCTCCCCAGGGAATACCAGCACCCCAGGCAGTGACTGCACCTGCAGCTGTACAGGGAACACATGGCAGTGAGTGGGACTATAAATACTACTGGACAAGGATTAGGCTGTTGAGACTTTAATTATGCTGACAAATCACTGGATGTGCCTATCACCGAGGTGCTGGAGCTGGGCCCTGGAGGAGCGGATGCCACAGCTGGTGGGCTGGGATTTGGGTGCAGGAGGGGACCCAGGGTCCCTGGGAGCAAAGGGCTCTGTGGCAGGGTGCAGGGGTGGCAGCTGTGCCCTAGGTCCCTGACTCAGCACAGGCACCGGTCATGCAGGGCTGGGAATAGTCGGTGCTGTCAGCGTGCAGGCAGCTGCCAAGCCCAACTGCCAGACCCTTATGGGCTCTCAGGCCAGACAGCAGCCATCTCCTGTTCCGTGTGGCTCAGCAGGGCAGAACAGCACTGGCCAGGGCTGTGGCCCTGCTCCTGCAAGACACCCTAGTCGTGGAGCAAGCTGTGGCTATTTGGCTGTCTCCAGGGCACATAGGGATCATCTGTCCACTCCTGGGGACCTCACATGTTGCTGGAGACAGGGAGTAGTTGGGGTGCCATCCCAAATGCCTTCCACTAGTGTGCCCAGTGCTGGGTCTGTGCTTTCCCAACACTGGTCCTTCTTGCAAGGCTCAGACTGCAAGGACTTGCTGCAGTGCCTGTATCCCCCCACATTCAACCCACAGGGCACTGACCCACTTGGCCCAGGAGTGCCTGCACCCAAAAATGGGAGGAAGCCCTGTGCTCCTCTTGTGCCCTTCAGAGTTGGTGCCCTGATGCTGGCTAGCACAGCTCCAGGAGTGCCCCACATCCACCCCCCACAGTGTGCTCTCAGCCCCTGCACCCCATGGCCCTCAGGGAACCAGAGGGGACAACCCCAGTCACCCATCTGCCTGCACCCTCCTGCTTTCCAGCAACACCCAGCCTGGCACAGCCACTTCACAGGGCCATAGCTCCAGGTGCTCAGCAGCTCTGCAGCCCCTGTGCCGCAGCAGATGACCGAGATGGGCACGTCTTAGGAACGCTGGGGTGGCACCAGAACTGGAGAAGCAGGGAGACATGCTGGATGGGGACAAAGATAGGCTCAGTGCCACCAACAGTTCTGTCCTCTTGGCACACTGCCATGCATGTGTACAAGGTGGCAGCGTGCAAAGGGGCATGCCTCGAGCCCATTAACCACACTGAGAGTCTGGAGCTAAATTTTTCCCCCAGTGCCAGCCCTTCAAGGCTCCCAAGTCCCAACCATGGAGCAGTGCCTTCCCCACAAATGCAGCAAAGAAGGGATGACCCCTTCCAACCCAAGGGAGCACAAGGAAGAGCATGTGGGGTGCAAGGACACATCTGTTCTACTCTCTCCTGTTGTGTGAGGGATGCCATGAGCCCCTCACAGCCTGGCCCCATGTAGGCCCCCTTGCCCCAGTCTGAATTACATTGTTGAGCCAAGCGGGAGGAGAGCCAGGGTGTGGAGAAACCCAAGCCGAGAGTTTCCCGCAGGGCAGCTTCCTGCTGCCAGAACAGCCCCGGCTACCGCAGCTCACTCTGAGCCATCGCAGCGTCTCTCCTGGTGGCGACAGGCCCCAGCAGAGCTGGAGGGCCAGTGAGTGTGAGCGGTCCCCGGCCGTTCCAGTGCAGAGTCGCCCGGCAGAACAAAATGCCACCTTACGGGTGAGCGTGCCAGAACAGGGACGGATGATCCCCTCACCCCGCTTCAGGCACCCCCCACACCTCGCTGCCCCGGTGCGCTTACAAACCGCCCTTGTCCTAGACTTTGCTCAGCCGGCAGCTAACGGGGACAGAAGGGCTCGGAGGCGAGGCGGAGACGAGATAAGGGGCTCCGGGATGGGACGGCAAACCCCAAGGAATTTGGGGCTCAGGGGACAAATCACACCTTATGGCAAAGGAGACAAAATCGCTGGCACTTCTGTCCCGCGCCACCCCAACCGTGCAGCCGCTCCGGGGCACCGCAGCCCGAGAGAGGGGGTCTCAGAACCTGGAGGTCGCAGCCCCGTACCCGCCGTCGCCCCCTCCCCTCCGCAGGACGCCCGGTCCGTACCCGCTCTCCGTTGCCGCTCCGCTCCGCTCTGCTCCGCCGGTGCTCTACCGCCAGCAGCCGCACGGAGCCGGGGCTGCCCGCCCCTCGGCAGCGCCTGGGCAGCGAGCCCTCCCCCGGCCCCCCGCCCCCGCGGGGCGCCCCCGGCCCCGCACGCCCCGCAGCCGCTGCCTCTCAAGGTCGTTTCGGATTAAGGTCACGCCGCTCCCGAGGCGGAGCGGGAGTGGGGGGGGCAGATAAAGAAGGCAGCGGAGGGGCCGGCAGGGTTGGGAGCACCCTGCGGCGCCTCTCATTTGGAGTCGAGTCCCCATTCTTATCCTCAGGTTGAGCCTGTCTGTCCCCAGACCCGCTTGCACCCGTAGGGATCCAAAGTGGGGCAGCTTTAGGGCAGGCCGAGCTGGGGGCAAAGCGTGAGGGGCAGGGACTAAACTTTCGGGTGGGTGATGCTCTTAACAGACCTGGACGCCGGAGGAGTGCAGCAGCGCTTGCAAAGACGCTTCAGAGAGCCAAGTGCTCTCTCCCTGGCACGCTCGCTGCCTTCCTGCAAAGCAAAACAGAGCAGCATCCCTCCACACTACCTGTCCCAGAAGAGATGCGGCGCCACAGGGACGCAGCCAGCTCCCGCTGGGAAAAGGCCACTCTTTCGCGCTCATATGCTCAAGACGGCACATCCCGCCTTTCCTCCCATCTGCAATAAACCCCCACCGCGCCGCTTGCCCCCACTCCCCCCGAGAGACCAGACCAGGACCAATCTGTGCTGGCTGGGGTTTTATTATTTATTAATCAGAATTGAAAAAAAAATAAACCAAACAAGCATTTTCATACCCTGGCAAGGTCAGGGTGAAAAGGAGGGAAAAGGCAATGGTTATAAAACAGGAACCCGAGGGCAAGGAAGAGGCTGTGCCCGTGTTATGCAAGGCTGTGAGAGGAGGAGGGAAGGGAAATGATGGGATTTAAGACACTGTTGGCACGACACTGCAGATGATCAGCAAAATGGGCTACTCAAAGAGGGGGGAGAAATTAAGTAGCTGCCCAGGCTTGCCTGTAGCCAAGAGCAGGCACTGCTGCCGCAGAGCCTGGGAGCTCCTCCACTGCTTCCGAGAGCCCGCTGCGGCCGCATTAGCCCCTCAGCACAGGGGGGCAGGTAAGTGGCTGCTGGTCCAGTTTAATTGCAATGAGGCCTTGGCAGATGCCAAGGCAGGTTTCAAAGCTGAAATGGATGCACCTGGCTGGCAGAGAGGAGCTGGAGGAGGGGGGAAGGGATGGGACAGGACTGAGAGGCGCGTGGCAAGCAGCAGCGGGTGCAGAAGGCAGCATACCTGGAGCCATCAGGCGGCAGGAGATCAGTTGGTGGCCTGACCACCACCTCAAGGCAGGTGCCCTCACACTGAGCTCCATGTGATAATCCAGCCAGCAGCCTTTCCAGTCTAGATGAGAGGCCAGCTTCTGACCGCTGTTCAGCTGTGGGAGTGAACTATTTACAGCACAAGAGGTACAATCCTGCTGTCTTCTCCTTCCCCAGAGCTCTGGGAAGCAACCTTGTGACACATGGGTTCATTGCAAGTAATCCACCCCTCCTCTTGGGGCAAGCACTGCAGTGGCGTGGCTGCAGACACTTCCTCCATGCCAAAGGAAAGGAAGAGAGAAGCTCACTGTGCCAGACAGATGCAGAGCCAGGAGCAAGAATGTGCTGGCAGGGAAAAAAGCTGTCCCTGGAGTACCTGCAGCTGAGTAGCAGTATTAGGAGGGGATAAAACAACTGGATCAGCTTTTATTCAGTTCACTCATCTAAACAGACATGTAAACAAGAACTGACAAGGAACTGGAAGGACGTGGTGCACATACCCGCTGTTGTGCAGCACTTGGGCAGAGGCTGAGTTTGCTGGAAGAGTGGACATCTGCACTACCCCCTGCCTGGAGGTAGGGGAAGAGATGCCACCCAAGCCTCCTGGAGAGACTGGGATCTACACAGATTGTTTTTATTGATTTTTTTTTTTTAAGCTGTAGTATCAGCATTTGCTGGTGTTGGGATCCCCAGAGGTTTGCTGCACTGCCACAGAGCAGCCCTTTGGCTGGGTGGGATGGTCCGACAGGCCAGCAGTCAGCTGGTGTGCCCAGTTTGTTGCAGAAGAGGTCACCTGTTCCTGGTTCTTTGTAAACCTGAGCTGTTTCTTCCCCAGTGCCCCACCTCCCCCAGCAGTCATTGCGGAGGAAGAGGGATGCCCCGTGGGTCAGTGACTTGACCCTCTTGCAGGTTCTTGACGAGCTGAGCCAGCCAGCGTTTTGTGGTGGTGTCATCCTTCAGGACCTGGGCGAAGGTGGTGTCCTTCAGCTGGTCAGGAAGGCACTGCCTGAGAGCTTCACGTGCCCTACATCAAGAGACAAGAAACGGGGCCCAACAAATAAACTCACAGGGGCAAAAGGGGAGAAAACCCCACTGGGGACACAGTGTTCCTTTGCCTGGAGGTCTCCCTGCCAGAGCCAGCCAAGGAAAGCACTGAGCAGCAGCACTGTAGCAGGTGGCACTCAGCCAGCCAGCACAGCTCCCACCCCTCACACTAAACCCCGCCAAGCAGCCCCCGCACCCCGATACCCAGCAGCAAAGTGATGTGATGCTAGGAGAGACTGAGGCAACAAATACACACCCAGCAGCTTTGGGCAGAGCTACTGGTCAGCAGGAGATCAATTTGTATTCTCTCAACTGAATTTCATCTACTGCTAACAGCCTGTCTTGATGCAGAAGAGGCAGAATATTGTGTACCTTCCACCTCAGGCCCTCCTTTGTATCATGTCCAAGCTACATATGAACTCAGGCAGTAGTAACCTGCATAGCTGGAATTTACACAATCCCCCAACAGTCACTGTTTCTCCCATGCACCATAAAAGCTCCTGTGACTAGCAAGAAAAAAATCAAAGCAAAAACCCCACTCGTCTTCCACACTGAGCTAAAGCTGACAGACCAGGAACCTTGATTCCCCCCAGGTAGGCACTGTGGAGAAGAACTGAAGAACTGTGCTTCCAAGGGCACAGGAGAAGCCCTTGCCCAAACTCCTAAAATGTTTACCTGGGGTTATCAGAAAGGCGAAGGTAGCAGCGGACAACATGTTTCAGCAGCCGTGCCGATGGCTCCTTGGAGAGCTGCAGGACCATTTTACCCTGTTTGACAGAGGCCAGTGCCACCAGTTAAAGTCTTTAAAAGAACAGCTTCACAATCAACAGAGACTGGGAAAGATCGTTAAATCACTTACTCTGGCTTCCCGTGCAGCACAGCCCATTACCTTTTATCTAGATACCCCTGCAGGGAGCCTGGTGCTGCTTGCCAAGATGCCTTTGACAATAGCAGCTTGCCATGACTTGGAAAGGGTTCTCCCAGCAGCTCGAGGAAAGCTCATTTCATTTCTGTTTACTTTTTACCTTCTAGGACTACTTAGCAACCCTTTGTGAGATTAAAGACAACCTGGGGTTTCCCCCTCATGGAAGACAGACACATTCCAAACACTGTGATACGCTCAGGCTGAGTGACACCATAAGGTGTGGTCCTAAGCTCTGCAACACCCCCTGTTCTCATATGCATTCCCTTAATTTCAACATCCTTTTAGGACAATAGCAATACCCTGGAAAGCCAGGCCATAGGACTGGGCTCACCCACACTTGTAGTAAGGTCCTTATCTGGTCTTAGCATGCATCCAAGCAGTGTATTTTTTCTTTCTGCTACATCCCTTGTGAAGCTGTTTCAGGGAAGCAAGGCATAGACAGATCTTCCTGGCCCAGTCTCTGTTTCTCACACTAAGTAGGACTTTGCACATGGCTGCACCTTTGAACATGCCCAGCTGAGCAAATTCGCACACCTGCTCTGAAGAATTTAACAGACTGTAGGCTTGTATGTAGGAGTCAATCACATCTGCCCAACAAGTTGTTTTTTTTCCTGTAAACTACATTGGCTAGCACTAACCATTTTCCCCATTAGCCAAATTCACCTGTATTTGGATATCCTGGATGTTAGCAATTAGCAGGTCCCCTCCATCTGCCCTTTTGCAAGCTTCCTGTTCTTAGCAACTCCCCAGGATTTCCAATTATTTCTTAAAAATAAAAACCACAATGTCCTCAGAGAGCTCCTGGATGGAAAATACTAACTTGCTCTTTTAAAAGTATATAATACTTGTGTGACATCTTACTCCGTTATCAGCAGACATGGACGTAAATCATCACCCTCATTAGACAGGAGTACACTATCCTGATTTTTGAAATAGACAATGAAAAAAGTCTGTTAACATTTTCATCTTTCTCTCTAGCACTATGGAATATTGATCCTGCCAGTGCTTCACGCAGTGCTGGGACTACACAGGCTAACACAGCTTTACACACTCACATCCTTCTGTGTTCAAGGAAGAATTCATGTCTGGGAATGGCATGGTCTCCTTCCCTCCCCTATCTCAGAGTTTCTAATTGCATCCTTCACTTTGCCCTCAAGTCAGATGTACTTTCATCAAAGCTGATCTTCTTGAATGCAAAAATCACATCACATTGGATGTTAGGGACATCAGCTCAAAATCACTCTTATTTTGTTGTTTGTGGGTGAATAGGAGGCAATGTGGGCAAATAGGAGACAATTTGCAAAAACAGACAAGTAAATATCCCTAATGAAAATATTAACATTTAGTCACAGAACCAGCATTGCAAAGTGCCTAACTTACTGCTGCATTTTTTTCTCCCAAAATCACCCTTTAAAAAGCAAACAGACAAAAAAGCATGGCAATAACTATTCCAGGGTAGATTTGTATTCCCCTTGGCAAACTCAAAGATAAAGTTCAAGCTGGGGTTATTATTCCTGGGATGAATAAATTTTCAGTACTCAAACTCATCCTTTAGAGGGATCACAGAACAGGCAGAACTTGTTTGCTCTCTTTGTATTATAACACAAAAATTAGAGTACATGAAGAAGCTAGTAGGAACCAGATTCAGAAAGGAAAAAAATTAGGGTGGCATTCCAGACAGCAAGCAGGAAACCCATGAAACCCCTTGGTCAAAGACACTGTAGGTGCAAAAACTTTCCATGGGTTCAAGGGGTGGATGAGACAAACACTGGGGGTTACTACATAGAAACCCCACAAGTGGCCCCAGAAATCCAAAGCTGAAAGTAGCTGGCAGCTGTGGGACTGTTATTAAGACAAGTATGATATATACTTGCCCTGCTCTTTCAATGTGTTGTGAGAGACAGGGATGGGACATAGAAGATCCATGATCTGAAGTGTGTGATCATTCTTACATAAAATTTAATCAATTCATGTCCATCAACAAATGGAAACACCCACAACTCTGGAATATCTTTTTCTTCTCTTAAGAGGTTTACCTGTTTTACCTTGGGGACTTAGTATATCACAACTAATATGTGTTCTCTTGACATGCAAACCAGAAGTATACAAAGGAAACATGGAAGCAGAGCTACAGTGCCACAAACAATTAGCCCAACAATGATTTGCCTCCCTCATCCTGTGCTCCAGCCAGCCAGCAGTAAAGTAGCTGCTGAAGAGGCTGGCTGCTATAGCATATTTTTTTCTTTTTTAGATATAAATACTTGAAAAACAAATAATTTTACCAGTATCATGGCAACGTGGGAAAACCGCTCGTAAGTCTGACAGATATATGCCAGCCCTGTGTCATCCAGGAGGATTTTCTGAAGAATAAATGTAGCAACCTAGAATGGGGAGAAAGCAGAAAACAAAGCATATAAACAACTTATCTACCCTGAAAAGGGACAGCCTTTGTGTGGTGCTCTTTTCAAGTCAGCCCGAGAGTTGAAAAGTCTTCCAGCAGGCAGCAAATGTTTTGCTCAGTGAAAGTTAGAAGCCAAAATGAAATGCAGGACAGTACACAATGCCTGGCATCTCTGACTAAAGAAAAGAGATGGACACAAAGCTGAGTGTACAAGATGACTGGATTCAGGTTGCATGAGATGCCAACTACTACCAGGCCACTCAGGCAGCCTCAGGTCTTGGTATGTTTGGTTTTTGAGGAGGTAAAAACTCCACCCAGACTTGTCCCAGCATTTGTAAGAGCAGAGAAGCCAGCTCTGCAGGGCACTGACTGCCTGGTCAGTCAGAGATGAACAATGATGTGTCTTTATTAAAGCAAAAAAAAAAAGGTACCGTTTTGGAGAGCTCACTGCCAGACTCCATAATACGTAAGCACAGGGGGATAATTTCTGTTGTCAATAAGAAATTTATCACTTCTTGCTCATCAGTTTTCACCAAGGCCCCTTGAAATAAAAACAAAATCCAAAATCAGTAAATGATGAACTGTTTCAAAATAATTACACCTTTCAAGGAGGGCCTGTGCTCTGCCCTCCCCAGAAACCATTCAGTCTGAATGCCACGCAGAGAACTGTCATCCTAGACATGTTGTAGCACATAGCTGGAGAAGAAATCATTTTGGCAGGGTAAAAGTAATCAGTGTAAAAGTAGTGTGTTTGGGAGTTGTTTATTTTTCAGAAAGGGGATGCACTCTTGACTCTCCCTCAGTGGTAACACAAACACAAAAGGATCATGGCACTCACAGAAACCTCTGTGAGGAAGAAATCCATTTTAAGACATTTTAAGACTCTTTATGCATTGAGAGAAAAATTATTTGGGCAGAAAGAAGAAAGTAAAAAATAACAAGATAAGGGGAAGACAGGGAAAATACACCCAAGTCAATCAATGACAGAAAACCAGAAAAAGCCCAGCCTTCACTCACCCATCCCATTGCCTAGCTGGGAGGGCTGAGAGTGAAAGTACAACAAGTCTGCAGGTACTTGCACTCAAAGAAACATATTTTTGGCAATGCATTTAGACTTTGGTGGGTTTTTATAAGTGAGAAGGAAGAGGAGTCTGCCTTCACAATGGAAAAAAAGCAGCTCCTTCTCTTACTACTACAGGACTTGGAAAATCCCAGTAACAAGAGACCTCTGACTTTGGCCATGCAGGTCTCTATGCCCACAGCATGAGCTGCTCTAACTCAGTAAGAGATCAGTGCTCCAGCGTTAGTCTGGCTGCTCACCAATGACTCCGAGGCTTGTGAGCCGCAGGTACTCAAACGGACGCGTCTTGCTGACTGTGTGCAGGAAGGGGTACAGGAAGAGCGGAATATGAGCTGCCAGAAAAGCTGATCTGTAGGAAAGCGAGAACACACAATGTTAACAACAAGGGAAACAAAGTAAGCACACAATCTGGCATTACCACATAGAGCTTCAGACTATTCCTAGTGGACCCCATTGCTACTGCTCCTCAAAAGTGGGTGGGTAACATTTAATTTTCTGATGGGAAGGCACAAAGCAAATCCTGCACTGGGCACAGCACAAAACCTAACACCTGATCTGTCAATTATCTGCATTCCTGCCTCAGCTGACCAGGAACTGAGCCCATCCTGTTGTTTTTATTACATCCTCCTGCCACCCAGACCCTCTGTTTTGTACATTCACTGCTGCAATTCACCTTGCAGGCTCCCAATGGCAAGGACTGTCAGCTGCAATGCCTGTGAAAAGCACCTCTCAGAAACACAGACTGGCTGAGTTTTAGGCATCACCAGAGTTTAAATGTGCACTAACACCTTTCCCCAAGAGTCCTCACACTGCCTTCTGGCAGTAGTGAAAAATAAAAATTGCAGGAAGAATGCTGGAGATTGCTTTGCTAACAGAGGGAAGCTCTCTTGCACAATCATACAAAATACTTCTTCCATTTTTAGTTTTAAAACTTTACATGTAAAGGTGAGTCATGTAAAACTACCCTATTTCTTTGGATATCATCTCATGGGGAGTTGCTGTTTAACACTGCTTTGCAGCAGCTCAAAACCAACTTCAGCTATGCTGCTGCTCAGCAGTAACAGAAGCATGAGATTGTGGATCTCTGGGTAGTTTCCTTCTGAGTTCTTGCTACTGATTTTGGCTGAACCAACATCATATTTTTCCCTACTGACATCTGCTGGGCACAGATTGAGAAAACATGAAGTCAGACACTGGCTGAGGACTCCAAAAATGGCTCTGCTATTGCTCCCTTGCCTCACACTTGCTGGGAAAGACAGTTCTGTTCATTCCACCCTTTCAGCAGCTGGTCAAAAAAACAGTAAGCTGAAATTTAAGGTTTTTTTTGACTTCACAGAATATTCTGAGTTGAAAGAGACCCATAAGGATCATAGAGTCCAGCTCTTAAGTAAATGGCCCATATGGGGACAGAACCCACAACCTATGGGGATAGAACCCACAACTTTGGCATTACTGATATTGTGCTCTAACCAAGCTCCTTGCCTAAATAATTGTAAGCTCAAGGATCCTGGCACACAGCACTCAACACAAAGGTAGCCTTAGCTCTGGCTGACCTCCCAGAAGCTGCCACAACCCAATGTTCTGAGAATTTGCAAGATCACAGGATGATCCAGGGAATGCAATGCATTTAGGACCATACAGGTGTCATCCTGATAATCCATGCAAACAAGTAAAAGCAGCAGGCAGCTGCCTATCTATCAGCTCTGTTGTCTTACTTCTCTCAAGTTAAAGAAAAAAAAAAAAAAAGAAAGGAGCTAAAGTGCTTCTAAAGTCAAACACATGGGCTGAGGTGTCAATATCAACACCTCAGAAAACTCACACAACTTGGAAACACTTACCTCGTTTCAGGGTGTGATGCAACACACTGTAGTAGAGCTAAAGCATTGCAGACTCTGTTGGACTGATGGGCTGTCAAAGTCGGAGGGTTGATTGATGGATAAATATTTACAATTTCCTACAAATTAACAGAGAGTGGAAAGTTAAAGGAGAAAAATATCAGAAAGCTACACCAAAGCACTTGCCTGGCAAGGAAGTGCAGTATCAGCAGATAACAGTGAAAGCAGATAGCTCTGCTTTCACAAAGTTACTTTCAATTTACATGGCAGCCACCGTGCTGCCCAGGCAAGGGCAGAGCTGGGTCAGAGTCAATTTGACATGGAGTCACAGGAGTGCATTCAAACATTAATCTGCTCCTCCCACCAAAACAAAGATCATACTCCCAAGCAATGGCAATAAGAAATCCCACTAGTTCCTCCCCAGATCCACCTCATGGATGCACAAGTTCTGCAGCACAGAATAAAGACACAGACAGCCCAACCCACCTGAAGGAGTGCTGCGATCGTGCCAAACGAGTGCCACAGCATTGGGGCGAGGTCAGGCACAGACTCGCGCTTCTTGCTCAGCTCCAGCAGTGCATTCTCCCGTGTCTCGGGGCTGGACAGCTCGTTGATCCATTGGTAGATCTTTTCACGGTCAACCTGAGCCAGTGCTGTTGGCACAGGCTGGGAGGGAGACAGGAAAGCTTCAGTCCAAACATTTTATCCAGTTCTCAGCCAAACCATTCCCACAACCTGACAGAAAAAGAAACTCCTGAGAGGGCGGGACCTAAAGCTCTATTAAGATGTCCTGGACATGGATCCATCCCTTCCTTAGATTAGTCTTAGTATTTCACCTATTTGAAATTCAAAGGCTTTATTTCCTGTCCTGAATTGTTAAGACAATCTCTCTTAATCCCCTTGTCAAGCAGTACCTTTGTAACTTCATTCAGCACTGAGAGCCAAGCTGCTGCCCATCTGTGCCAATAGAGCTCCTGGGAAGCAACATACATTTCAGCCAGCTATCATTTGCTCCACCTGCATTTAGCATGCATTTATTTCATGCTTCAAGTGCAAGATTTCACAGATTAAGGCAGAGGTTACCTTCTTCTCTCCACAAACACCCATGATATTGGAAACTGCCAATGAGATTCACCCAATACACGTGAGAAAAATATTCATACAAACACTAGAAAAATTTTCACTACTTGACCATGAGCATGACGCTGGCCACAGGCAGTAACAGCTGCTGTTACCAATGGCTTGTATTGATACCAGGTACATTGTTCACATGCATGGAGCTAAAAGGGAATTTTTCAAGAATTAATTTGTGCAAGATCTCAAGATGATATGATTCCTGTTCAAAATAAGCCCAGAGAAGGGTAGATCTGTATTCCTGGCCAAGACACATTTTCTACTACTCAAGGGAAATTAAAATTTTGCTCCTGCCTCTCTTGAGGGAAAGAACAGTATCAGGGAAAGAACAGTATCAAGATCAACAAGCTCTTAACACAAAAAAAATGAGGAAGAAGAGGGAAAAGAGGGACCATATCATAATTTCTGTGGAGAAGGCAAGGCACAAGCCCTTCACTGAAACTTTGTCTCCTGCCTCTGCTGGCACAAGCAGCACTTGGTGCAAACAAATGCTTTGCAGGTTTCCTAAGGAGAGAGTTTGGTGACTGAGATACAACATTTTGAGGAAGACAAAAACCATCACTAAAACCTGTGTGAACATTTCCAAAACCACGTCAGAACCTTTTCAAACACTGCTGCAGTGGTTGTTATTGAAGCTAAGCACAGTCCTGTTGGTACTTGCTGCCCCTGAGCCAGCCCAACCAGCATGCAACCAGCTCTCCATCCCACTGTGCACGGTGATCCCAGCTGGGATTTCTTTATTTTGTAACCCCAACTGAAACTCTTCATGCACTCCCCACAACAGATGCAAGCAGAGCCCATACCACACTGACAGCAACGCTGTCACCAAGCAGCTCACCACCGAGAACCGAACAGCTCAAGAACCGAACAGTGGCTGCAGTGAAACCTGCAGTCCCAGAAGGAATGCAGGAGGGACGGAGAGAGACTTCTCAACCTTTGCCAGACACTAACAGCTTTCTTTCTCTATGCCTGCAAAGGTTTCCCTCCTCTGTTTATCCCCATTTTATTTCCACAATCACATCCAAAGAGATTCTTCCCCAGCTGTGGGATTTCTCTCTGCTCCATCCACCTCCATTGTATTATTTAACTTAAATGTTCATACATAAGCCAATGTGGTGTTATCAGTCCCTGTACTCTAGGGCTCAAATGCTTTTTTAGCTGTTCATATTTCCTCCTGACCTCTTTTTTCTCACTGTCATGGTTTAGGGATGGTATTCTCCAAGTTAGTATTCCCACTGAAACCACTCCAAACCACTTGCCACTCACTCTCTCTCTCCTTCCCCTCCCAGTCCCCCTGCTCCAAGATGGAAAGGGGAATTGGGGGCACAAAAGGTAAAGATCACAGGTTGAGATAGCAACAATTTACTGGAAAAAGCAATGAGATAAGAAAACTAACTAATATTAGTGACAGAGGGTACAAGAAAAGAGAAGTTATTGCTCATCCCACAAATCCCCCCTACAATACCAACTGCTTCCTGGGCCACGTTGGCCCAAACTCAAATCAAATCCTTCCTTCCTCTCTGAAAAATGATGTGAGGTGGTTCAGAATAATCTCTGGAGCCTAGCTATGCTCCTTCCCATCTAATGCAAAAATTAACTCTGTTCTGGCCAGAACAAGGACACTTACCTACTCAATTTATAATTTTTTTCCCCAGAATCTCAAACTAAATTAGTGATCCTGCCAAGTTTCTTGTGCCCCTGCAACTGTGAGTGCAATTGCAATGCTAACTTCTACAATGAAGCTCAAAAAGAACAGGAGAATGAACAGAGCTCACTTGTTTTTATGTGGGATGGTGGATTGACAAGCAGTGTAGCAACAATGTTGTTATAATGGTGTTATCTAAAGCTTCCATCTATTTTTCTAGACTCACTGGAAGTTTCAGTTCCTGTAAGCTTAAATACATCGACCCCTTAAAAGCACAATCATGTGCTTGTGATCCCTAGAGAACACTAAGTAGATTTTCCACACAATTAAGTATCTGATGTCCAATATCTGCCTTAGCTAGAACAAACTGCTTTTCATAGGCTCTACAGTTGCTCTTTTTGTTTTAGTTTATATGGAAAGACATATTTTTTCCCTAATTCCCTATTTCATTATTGTTTCTTCTTTTCCCTCTAAGACCCAAAATTCTGGAGAACAAGGGCCACACAAATCCTGCAAGCTCTAGGACAGAACCACACCAGGCAGACTTTCTTTTGCACACAGGGAGAACAAAGCTTATCAACAGTATTAGATCAGAAAAATCTTGGAACACCTTTTCTCCTTCTTGGAGAAAAGATATCTCTAACGCTCACATAACAAATTGATTTAGGCAAAAGGCTTTCTCCTCCTAATTGAGCAGTTGCTGCTAGGCACACTGGTAAAAGTCCTGGTCAGCCAAAGTCTAAGCTCACTGACTGTGGTAGGAAACATTTCAATACAGAACTACCAGCTAGCATAAACTATGCATAAATTAAATATACATTCAAGTGAGTCCTAAAATAAAGTTGCTCTCTATTCTGAATTTTTTTTTTTTTTGGTTAAAATTGTCTTTAAAAAGGAGAGGTAACTAGAACACAGACAGAGGATTAATGGGAGATACACATAATGGGAGTCCTTCATGCATTTCAACAAACACTAAAGAATTACAGTGCTATAAAAATGTAAATGCTGATTAAGAAAGTTTACCTGATCTGGCACACCATTCCATGTTCTGGAGAACAGTACTTCAAATCAGAAGTATTTGACAGCACTCCAAGAACCAGTTAAAGTCACAAGCATTTAAACAAAGAGGAGAAACTTAAAGATTTCTTTATCTCCTGTTCATCAAAACTTTACTTACTCATTAGCTCGGCAGCCCAACCGGACCCTTGATCTAAGTTCATTTGAAACAGCTCTATCTGCTGGTTTTGCAATACACCTCCCACACTCAGTACACACAAGACTCAATCAGCTCTAGGAAGTCTTACACATGCAATGAACAAGCATTTGGAGGAGTGAAAACCAAAACACAAACCAAAATGTGGGACATACAAAGCAATAACCAAATCCTTCAAACCTGGCTTCCACCTTTGAACCCACCCAGGCCTAGGTACTCTTCCACTCCTGCCAGACTGATCATCAGGCACCATATCCAATCTTGGCAGCTTCCTGAGGAGGAAGAGGGCAAGCACCAGCTATGGCCAGTACTGCACTGCAATGGGGCAAAAGGGAAGTAGGAGCAGGCAGCACCTGCTGCCCTGAGGGGCTTTTCACTGTCTGCTCTTTCCCTCTGCAGTCAAGACCAGCAGTAAAACAGCTCCCCAGAGGGCAGAGGAAGTTGCTGGGCACGTAGGAGGTGTCGCAGATAAGTGTTTTAAGGTCACCAAAAGATCTACTCTGAACCCTTTGCCTCAGCGGGAAGGTCTTCCTTATCCCTTCTTATCCCAGCTTCTCCTGTCCTTATCCTTTTCGTCCCTGCTCTTCCCCCTCCACACTCAGTGAATAATTTTTTGGATTTATTTTGGTTGTAGATTAATCAATTTTAGACTTTTGTTTGCTTTTCCTCCATGTGCTTTTTAAAAAGTAGAGCAAACCTTATCAACAAAATTTGTCACGCTTCTGCTTTTGTATTAAACCTGCTCTTGCCGACACCTTTGCTAGTAGTTCTTTAAGGAACCTTAAACCACTGATTGGCTACAGGAGGCATTCAGGCGCAAGGAGGGAGCACGGCAGGCAAGGGGGAAGGAGCGGAAAGCCCTACGTGAGGCACACGAGGCAGAGCCGGGTCACCCAGCACCGAAACCCCCAGGCCCTGGACGAGCCACGCCACAGCAGAGCCCGCACGGCCGGCACGGAGCAGCCGGAGTTCGGCAGCTGCCAAACGGACCGCGCCGGTGATGCCGAGGGGACGGAGCTCACCGGGGCTCCGCCACCCCGCGGCCTCAAGTTCCCCCCGCAGCCACAAGCGGCCGCGCCCCCGCTCCCCGCACGGCCCGCGCAACGGGGCCCCATCCCTAGCGCCGTCCCGTCGGCGCCCGGCGGGGCGCGGAGCCACGCGCTCACCGCGGCCGTGGCCAGGCTGTGCATGGTCGGACGGTGGGAGCGGAGCCGCTGACGCCTCACGCCGCCGTCACCGCCATGGACTCGGCGCCGCCGCGACCTCTCACCCGCCGCGCGGGGGACGCCGGGACGGGGCCGGGCGGGGCCGGTCCGGCGCCGGCGCCTGCGCGCGGAGCGGGCGCGCGCGGGGCGCGCCGGGAAGGCGCTGCCGCGCTGACGTGAGCGGGCGCGCGTTGCGCGCTGTCTCGCGCTGCTGCGGCCGGTTCCCGCCATCCGCCGCCGCCGCCCCCTTCCCCCGCCCCCCCTCCCCCCGGGCCTCGCCCCGGGCCCCGCGGGACGCGCCGGAACGCGCCGGAACGCAGGTACCGGGGATCGACTCCTACCCGCTCCCGCCGGCCGTGTGCCCCTCCCGCCGCGCCGCGACCGCCTGCCCTCAGAGCAGTGCTCACCGTGTCCCTGTATGGGCGAGCGGCGGAAGCGGAGCGGGGCCAGGCCCGGGAAGAGCCGGGAGCACCGCCGGGCCGGGCCGGGTGTGGCGGCGCCTGAGCGCGGGATGCCTGGGGAACCTCCCCGGCAGCGCCTCCCGGGCTGCGCGCAGGGGCCGCTCCATTCATTCCTTCGGGGTTTTATCGGGAATACGCTTCGCCGTGCTTTCCGGAGCGCTTGGGGCTGTGTCTCTCGCCCCCGGGCTCGTGGCTTTCCCGGGCTGAGGACAGCGGGGGAAGCCGGAGACCCCCGTCCCGGCTCTGCCAGGTGGTTGCGGGTCCCGCGCCGTCCGAAACGAGCTCGTTTTCTTAATTTGGAGGGTTCCTCCAAAACTTTGTTTCCCATCTCATACTGGCTTTCCTCGGGCGCTTTTTTTCCCCCCCTTACCTTAAATCCATTGAAGTTAAGGGATTTTAAGGACTTTTGTGTCTGGAATTCTGTCTGCTCGCCTTTCAGCAGTCGGTGCACTGCTGTTCATACTGGGAGAGATTTTATTAATCTAAGTTGCCTTCACTGCTGTCCAGCTCTTCCTCACTGTGTTTAAAAGCAGTGAAACGGTTCTACTAAACTTCTACGGAAAGTTCAAGCCACACTTCCGTCTTCCTTTAGCCATTATTTGGCCCGCCAAGTTATACATTTCTCCTTTTTAACAGGTTTTTAAGGTGGAGCAGACTTACTGTTGTTAGCTCTTTTCTGTGAGAAAGCATGGCTCTGTTAAAGGTGCACGGACCTGTCCGGATGCGCAGCATGCAGACTGGGATTACGAAATGGAAAGAAGGGAGCTTTGAAATTGTGGAGAAGGACAACAAAGTGAATCTAGTAGTTCACTACAATGTTGGAGGAATTCCAACAACGTTTCAGGTATGCCAGACATTAAGGCTTTTGTTTTAACAGTGCATGGATTGTGCTCTCTTGTGAACAGCTGTCCTCTTCAAGGCTATTAAGTGTCCTGCAGACTTCCCTCTGTCTCTGTTTCTTGTTCCTCGTTTCCTGAACACTAATCCCTTTGTATAACTCTCCAGTAAATTATTGACACGTATTGTTAAAGGATCTACCAAGGTTGGCATTGAGATACCACTGAATGGGAAGCACCAAAAAAGCAGAAAAAAGTTACAGAAGTATAGAGCATCATGGTTCACGTTTTAGATTTTTGGAACCTGTAACCTTTCTCTTACTAGCACATTTGCATTCTCTAGAGGAGAAGTTCCTGACCATTTTATACTAGCTGTTTCCCCAGCTGAGGTGTAATGATGTTAATATGCCTAATGTTCAGACTTTGCTGAACATTACTTGTTACAGTTGTAGGTTTTTAATGCAGAGGCAGATCACTGTTAAAGATTCTCTTGAAATATTCAGCCAAATTTCTTCTCATTCTATAGTTGTTTTCAGGTCAGTCTTCCTAGATTTTGTGCAAAATGCCCCAAATCAAAAGCAGAGTGCTTTTTCTATAAGAAATATATACCTGTTTTAAAAATATGTAAATGATACAAGAGCAGTTGGAGGAAAAAAAAAATCCCAGCTTATTTAGCAACTTTGCAGCAGCCTAAACTGATCTATATGTTGGCTTCTGCTTTTTCACACCACTGTTGTTTTTTGTCAATAATGTTCACCAGGCTGTTCTCTGAGCCATTTATTTCTGTGTGCAGGTGCTATGAAAAAAAGTTAGTTTCTTTTTGAAAGGTTAGGTTTTTGCTGCCTAAGTGTCCTTAAAAGTCTCAGCAAAGAGTCTGGCAGCTGGTGTTGCCTGGAAATCAAGGCTGTCAGGAAATCATTAGTTATAGATTGTTCCCACCTGTGTTACTGTAGACTTGGAAAGAGTCTCTGCCTTCTCACATGTGCTGCTGTGGCTGCAGGTTTGGTGTAATCCACTGTTGGACAATGTTGCTCCTGAGGAGCACTCAGTAGAAAAGCAAGTTTCAGAAAGCTTATCCAGGACTCTAGAGACTGTTGAGCAATAGTGATACTGTCCTTACAGTTCTGTCAGCTGCCAAGGTCACAGATTGTATTA
Source organism: Vidua chalybeata (assembly GCF_026979565.1). Taxonomy (NCBI): domain Eukaryota; kingdom Metazoa; phylum Chordata; class Aves; order Passeriformes; family Viduidae; genus Vidua; species Vidua chalybeata. The sequence goes on from NC_071536.1 coordinate 23,706,898, forward strand.
ATTCTATGAGGTTTACTGTTTCCTTGAAGTGGAGCAAGGAGAAGTATTTTGGTGGGAATCTCTCTTATCCTGTCTTTTTGAAATATTTTGTTTGAATTTGTAAGTATTTTGGGCTTTTAAAGTTGGATTTATGCTTATAGTCACTTTCTTGTTTTCAGTTAAGCCATAACATTAAAACTGTGACCTTACGACCAAATGGCAGAAAACTGTGCTGCCTGATGCTAACACTAAAGGATACCAGCTTTCTGACAATTGATAAGGTACCTTTTAAAGATGCAAATGAAATGCGGATGTATTTGGATGCAGTCCATCAAGACAGGGTTCATACTGGTAAGTGCAATTGTTGTAAATCATGTTATAACATTATGGAGAGGTGTTGTGTTCTCTTTTTCCCATCTTATCATGGTTTAACCATATCAAACAACAGCTAAGCCCCAAGCATCTGCTCACTCAGTCTTCCCAGTGGGGTTGGGAATAAAATGAGAAAGTGAAAATGAGGAAACTTGTGGGTAGAGACAAAGACAATTTAGTAAGTAAAGCAAGAGCTGTACACACAAGCAAAACAAATGAGGAGTTCACTCACCACTCCCTGTGGACAAGCAAGTGTTCAGCCATCTCCCAGAAAGCAGTACTCTACCTGTGTAATGGTGACTTGAGAAGACAAACACCATCACTGTGCCTCCCTTACTTCTTCCCCAGCTTTATGCACTGAGCACAATGCCACATGGTGTGGGATATCCCTGTAGTCATTTGGGGTCAGCTGTCCTGTCTGTGTCCCCTCCTGGCTTTCTGTGCAGCCCCTGCTTCCGGAGGGGTGATGTGAGCAGCAGAAAAGGCCTTGACTCTTTGTGAGCAGAGCTCAGCAATAACTATAACATCTCTGTTATCAGCACTATTTCCAGGACAAATCCAAAACAGCCTTATCATCGCTACTGTGAAGAAAATTAACTCTGCTCCAGCCAAAACCAGCATACAGCTTCAGCACATTTTGTCCTTGTGTTCCTGGCTTTCTTTGCACTCATGTAAATGCTTCTTTCTGGCTTCAAACCCCAATTTTGTTTTATACCTTTCTCATGCTGAGCAATAATCTGAGATTAACATACAGGATTTGTTTGTGTTGTGTTGGTATTTGAAAGGCTGTTAATCGTCCATACACACTCTCTTCTTTTTTTATTTTACTTACTTTATTTTGCTTTTTTTTAAGGATAGGAAGTTTGCTGCCAAGTGGCTAAATGACCAGTATGAGGGATATCCATAAACACGTGCTTATGTCTGTGCATTCAGAATATTGTAGTCTGTTGGCAAGAAATCTGGCTTGCCCTTTCCAAAATCAACTCCAGCTAAACGTTTTGCAAATAAAAATCCCAGTCAGTTAAATGACAATAAGCTTGAATATTGTCTACTTTTTCTGTCAGCTGGGAAACCCTCACAAGGTTCTGGCAGTTTTGGAGGTGTGCTGGGCAGCAGGACCACACAGAAGGAAGCTAACAGGCAATTCTCTTACATAGAGAACCAGGTTTGTTAAACTGTACAAATTTTTCCTCTCCAATTTTATTCTGTTCCTCCCTTCCTCTCATTCTCTTTACTATATGTTGTAATGGCACTGTAAATACTTTACATCCAAAGTGTAATCTAGAGAGCTTGGAGTAGATGAGTATGGAGTGGTTGGCAATGCTGCATCTTGTTTGTGAGGAGACATCTGTATGAGTAAGAAAGGTCAGTGTCTGGCTATGGAAGTCAGACTGCTCTTCATATATGAGCTTTTAGGCATAGAAGAAGTAGAAATAGAAGGAGAGTACTTGACTGAGACTTGCTTTTCACGTAGTTCTGAATCTCCCTTTGTTTTATGCCAAACACCTTACATGTGTGGGACCCTGTGTTAGTCAGCATAGGTCTTAATGGGTGTAGCAGACTTCAGCCAAATGTGTACATTGAAAAGCAGAAGATCCAGGTTTATGTCAGAATAAAGTTACTGAATTTGTGGCATTCTGCTCACATTTTTGTGTCAATTTCACGGACTTTCCCCCAGAAGTTGTTTTCCTTCAAAATCTTTCTCCCCAGATTTCATGGTGTATCTACTAGCTTTAATTTACTTTGTTATCTCTGTGAATATACTTATATTACTGCCCTGAGGGAGACTATTTCTGACATTGTCCCAAAACAAATTCTACATGTTACCTTAAAGGCAATCTCACTCTAAAAACTTGAGGCTGTATATACAGTGGTGAGATTAGACATGTTCGGTCTTCAAGTCTAAAATTGACAACATTCCTCAGTCGAACAATTATTACCTCTTTCCATTGCATCACATATAGGGCTTGTTTGGCCCAAGGCAGTCAGGGCACTGTTTTAATTATGTGGGTTTCAGTACAGCTTTTTAATATTTTTAATTGTAATACCACCCAGGATTGATCTGGGGATAGTTAGGAATCACGCCTTGGGTTTTTTAAATGTCAAAGCTTGTAAAGGAGATTTTAAAAACTTAAGTTCAACTGAATTAGCATTGGAAAATGAGAAGGGAAAGTGGTTCCTGCAGTAAAGTTTAATGTTTATGACTTGTATGACTCAGTCAAAATTTTACCTATGTCTAATTAGTGTTTAAACTCTCTGAATGTCTTACATGTAGTATCTCTCCACTTCTGGATGCTACATTGTAGCAAATAAAAAGTGGTGGAAATCATAGATTAGACTAAAGATGGTCCTGTTTTTTCACTCTTGGGTTTTCTCCCTGGGCCACTCTGCTTGGGCTTTGCAGACTCCTCCCAAAAGAGTGACTGCGGAGAGTAAGGAGGAAAATACATTCCGCAAAGTGCTGGGTACTCCAACAAGAGGCTCTATTAAGAATTCTGCTGGAGCTGGAACACCAAGCAACAGGGTGAACATTTCAGCGTCTCCTGCATCATCAGTCCCTCACAGGACAGGCTTGTTGGAGAATCGGTAGGAGGGTTTTCTTCTTACTATGATACTGTAAAAATTCAAGTCTGTAGAGCTACAGGTGGAACTCAGTACACTGAGACATTAGAAGGGGATATAAATCTTCGTCTAGTTTTGCTGTTACTTCTAACAGGATGTTAATACATGCTTTTATAGCCTCTGTCTGGTACTGGCACTAGAGCTTTTAGTACAGCTTAAGAGTTGGGCAGACCATGTGCTTCTCTGTATGCTATAAAAGTGGAGATTGTAGAAGATAGGTCCAAAATGCATGGAAAGCATTGAGGAATTATGTTCAGTTGGAAGAGGGTCATTTACTAACCTTTCAGAAAGAATGACCACAAATTTTCCTGTCACCAGTGAAAAGAGGAAAAGAATGCAACCCCCTGGTTCAGAAATGAGTGAAGATTATCCCAAAGAAAATGATTCTTCAACGTAAGTAACACTTGTTTCTGATTTTAAATTGCTTTACAATTTCCATTTGTAAAGGTATATTTTTCTGAAAAGAATGCTCTCAGACACATGGACCAGGCCAGCCAGCTTTTGAATTCATTGGGTACTTGAAATGATGTATGTGTTCAGGGTTAGTAAGGGAAATCCAAACTACTCCAGCAGTTGATTTGCATGAACTGACATATGCAAATTTTGTGTCATCAATATTTTGTTGATTATGTCAGTCAGAGCTGCATGTGGACTATATGTGCTTTGACCCTTTTCAAAACAAAACTGATAAAAGGGAATTGCCATTTGAAGAAGCAGCTACATGTGTTTGGAGTCAGATTTAATTGTAAGAGAGCTTTTTTAAATGAATTGGTTAAACTTATATGAGAGTGAAATTCTACTGTTTGTGGTCAAGTATTAAAAGTTGATAGGAGAGAAATGCTTTAAAACAAGTTGTAAATATTGAACAGGAGTATCCCATATCTTCCATAACTGCACTGCCTTCCACTCTTCTCTCTGTAGGAATAATAAAGCCTTGAGTGATCCAGCATGGAAGTACTTGAATAGTAGCAGAGAGAAACAGTTGAACCTGAAGCAGGCTGAGGAGAATAGAACATCAGGTAAAAAATGAACATAAAGCCAAATGATACCTAGCCTTGACCAGTACGATTCTGCCCCTTTGGTACAATTTCAGCAAGTTGCTGCAGAGTTGTTTTTTCCTAATCTGCTATGCAATTAACTTTGTTGCTTCCTCCAGAGCCATACATGAGATGCAAATAACCTGCCTTCATTTTCAAAGCCTATCCTGCTCTAGTGTGGCCTTGACCTTTATTCTTCGGTGCTGATGCCAGCCCATGAGCCAGCTTGCTTGAAAATTCCAACAAGCAGCTTCAAACTGTTACAAGCTGCCCTTTCACTTGGGAGGGGATTTCTGTAAACTCCTTTTTTCTTGCTTTCTTACATATTTTTCAAACTTCCCATTGCTCTTAATGCCCGTGTGAACTGTAGGCTGGTTTTTGTGATTAAGATGTCTACTGTTTGCTTTTACGTCTTTATCTGTTCCCTAGAACTTACAGGGGGAGCTCATTGGGGCCAGAACTTTTGTCCTGTTTCTACCAAAGTTCTGTTGGATACTGCTGTGGGACAAGGCTTTACAGACAATACAGAAATACTGACAATATGTAGATAAGCTAGTAAGCAGCACTGTTCTTCAGTTTTATGAATAAATACTTAGCCTCTTTCCTCTTAAAGAGGAATGCATTCAAGATCTTGTTTTTATGGGGGAATGTTGGTGGATGCATTCTTTTTTTAGTGCATCTCTGATGGCACAAATGTGTTGCTGGAACAGCTGGTAAGGTGAATGTTCACCTGTGAATGGAAATCTGGTTTTATCTTCAGAGTCAAAATTAGTCTGTGTATCCCTGCAAGTTCTTGCAAACTTCTTTCATATATCTGCTTTTCTGAAAATCGCATGGCTCAAACAACTTCAAGCTGGAAAAGAATCAAACATTTATTCATTATTCAAACTAAATTACACTGAGAATGACTGTAATAGGTGGGTTTTTGACTCTTAAAAGCATTTTTTTAATGTGGCAGCATCTGAGGCATTAGACTCAGGATCTGTCGCAATGATATCATAGCAATGAAACAATCCTATTTTGCCCCAATAATATAGTAATTTACTGTGGGAATTGGGAGTGGGAAGAGAAGCTGTTTTCACTTCTGCATATTTACCTTGAATTTTGAGAGCAGTGCATTGGAAATCAGGAGTTTTCTGTACATGTGTCTTGTCTCCCTTAACAAGAGGTAGATATTTATTAACTTTCATGTAGTAAAGATAATGACTTTTTAATATTTCATATTGCACTTTGAGTTTGATGGAGACTGAATTGAATACCAGAAACTCCATCATGCCTTTACTTACATATCATTAATATTCACATTAGTACTTCTAAGCATATGTATTAGTCGTCTCTCAACCAATTCTAGAAACCAGTATTTGAGGATTTTTAAACCTTTTGACTAAATACTTTCAAACAAGTTGTTTATTGTAAAAATAGCTGTGTAACCTGGAACAAAATGTCCTATCTTTTCTTTTAAAGGTGTTTTACCACTGCAGTCGTCATCTTTTTATGGTAGTCGATCCTCTTCAAAAGAGTACTCCACTGGCAGTTCCTCCCTGGACAGGTAGGGCTGATTCACTAGAATGAACTGCAAACAGCAGTTGTTTCACAGGAATTAAGCTCTTCAGTTTCCTGTGTGTTGATGACATGGTGCTTAGATGCATAACATGGTGGGGTTTTTTTCCTTCAGGAGCACAGTCCAGTTCTTCAGTGTGTCTTTAACTGCCCTGCTTACATCTACAAACTCTAGTTACTGCTTGCAATAGAAAGACTTTGTAAAATCACTCGAGTCTGTTATAGTTGTTGTGAATAACTCTAGATGGTTCAAATTCTATATAAACTCTGGTAGTTAAGTCTGAACCCTTGCTTCATTTTTCCCAAGTAGATAAATGGCATACAATTCTGTATTTCAATAGCAGTATTTTAGCAAATACTAAATCTGCTGAGCTTGGGATTCTTCTTTGTCAGGTGCTGTGCAGTCAGACTCAAGGTCTCCACCCTAGATAGATGAGATACAAGATCAAGGGAGAAAAGAAGCATTGTCCATGTTTAAATGTTAGGAATCGAGGTCCACAGTTGGTGATTAGGTTACAAGAACAAGAGATTGAAAATGAAGAGACTGGCCCTGATGTGAATTTTAAGTATATCTTGGGAGCAGTGATCTCATACTATGTAATCATTCTTCCTCTCATCATACAGTGTGGAGAATTATTAAATGTTTATAAGACCAAAGACTTGGTTGTACTGCATGTACACCAGTGGGTATAAGAAAATTTATCCAAGCTAAGAATTTAACACTTCTGGAAAAAAGTGTTCTCTGTCACACCTCTTTTTCACTGTGATGCATTCCAGTTATCTTGTATGGCTTTACCAGTCCTTGTCTTCTATAGTGCTGCGATTCCAGTGTCATGGACTACAGCTCTTTAAGGCAGATCATTACAAATCTTACCCTTCTTATTCTTTTATGTTTCTAGGTCTAGTGTGTCCAGCCAGACCCCTTCAGCAAAAAGAAGCCTGGGATTCCTTTCTCAGCCTGCCCCTCTTTCTGTTAAAAAAATGAGATCTAATCAAGATTACACAGGATGGAACAAACCCCGAGTGCCCCTTTCCACCCATCCTCAGCAACAGTTGCAAGGGTAAATTTAATTTTCGTTATCTAGTGTGCATACTTTGATCATCAGAACATGCACATTCTTGTTGTAATTATTTAATTAAAAAATAATCCTGAAATTAATGAACACTGAGGGAGGGAACACTTTTCTTAGTTTGGAGGATATGTATTCTTGAATTCACATCCTGGGAGTTTCAGAGACATAATAATTTCAGGTAATTCATGTTCCTTTAATGATGATTCATTTCTCTGTCTTTGTGTATATATATATATATATATAATATACATGTGTGCACATTTTTTTAAAGTTTGATTGTAGAAACCTATGGGTGTTTTCCTGATAAATGCTGCTTCCCATGAGTTTTCAGTTTAGGCTGAAGGGCTGGGGAACAGCTCCAGTAAGATGCTCTTTGGGAAGTGGCTGGGGTGAATATCCTGTGTGTTAGTAGTGCTGTGTTTAACTCTGGCAGCAGGTTTGCACATTGACCATTAGACACAAAGTATTCAATTTTTTTTTTTTTTCAGGTTTTCAAACTTGGGAAACACCTGCTATATGAATGCCATTCTACAGTCCTTGTTTTCAATTCAGTCTTTTGCTAATGATTTGCTCAAACAGGGTATCCCATGGAAAAAAATTCCACTCAATGCACTTATCAGGTAAAATTCACATTCTGTGAAAGCTGTTTTTCTCCTTCTTTACTGAGAAATTGGTTTGGTAATACTGAAGCACCCTTGTAGAGGGTCATTTGCCTGTATAGATAATAAAAGAAATCCTAGAGCTGTCTGTATTTTGGAGCTTTACTTTTGAAATAGGAAATCAGCTCTTAAAACTTATAATATTGAGTTACAGGCATTCTTTCACTGTATTTCTAGTGGTGGAGTGAAATACTTCAGAAGAAAATGTAAGAAATTGCAAAATAAATTAGATGCAGAAAAGTTTCTTTTAAAAACTTTTCCACATAGAGTTTAGGCTGATCACTAACTTCACCTGATATGTGGGGGCTTATGCCTTTTGTTCGGTAGCTGTGGAAAGTGTTCAAGTTTTGCATACTTAATCTTTCTCTAAATTCAGCCATTTGGGATTTTTTATTATATTTTCTCTTGTGCATTTCATTTCTTTTCTGTCACTAAATAAGATGTGGGATTATCAGAACCATTTGTGTTTCTGTTCCATCATTTTTTATATCTTTTGAGGTAATTTTTTATTTTTGGTGTGTCATCTTGAACTCTTTCTACACTGCTTGGGATCAGAGGTTGTTCCATGTGCCTCTTGAAATGTCCTTTCTCTAATTTTTATAGAAAGACTTCTGAAGGTTGTGCTCCATATACCTAATGGGCAGTGTGTGATCCTGTACAAGTCAGAGTTGATACTCAAAGCATCTACTTTGTCTTCTCTTGGTTTGGCTATATCATCTAACCTGGTGACTGTTTTTCTGGTTGATCAGTGATTGCTTATCAACTGTGCTGTGGTTTCCTAACGTGCTTCACTGAGCAGCTGTAGAGGGCTGGGACAGCACACGCCGTTCTTGGAGTTGGGCAGAGTAGCAGAAACTTGTCAAGCTGCAGTAAACTGATCAGATTCTTGGGGTTAACTGAGTATTAGTTGTTGGGTTTGGGATGCAAGGGGATTATACAGGTTTTCCCTGTCTTTGGGTTGGGTTTTTTTTTGTGTCACAGAATGTGACATCTTCCTATCACCTTCCTGTGTATATAGCTTGACTGAAATTTGTGCTTGGAATATATTTGGTGTGTATGTCCTGTGAAATTATAAAGCAGTTGTAAAAAATAACTAAATCACAGTAGCTGAGAGGCACAAGTAAAGTCAATTTCAAAAGTTTTGTAGCAAAGCTAACAGAAGCACTAACTTGAACCAAGGAACTCCTCATGGCTCTTTGCTACAGCTTTTTTCTCTGTTAAAATGTTTTTACTGTTGAGAGATGTAAGGCTTGATAATTAGTGGAAGTTTAAAAATAAAACATAAATAGAAACCATTCTGACCATTCAAGTTGAATTTAGTGATTTTGTGTTGCTTATTTTGGTACTGTGTGATATCATATCTCCTATCAGTACAAATGTTTTCAAAAAGCATTATGAGGTTTTTTCCTCATTGTAAAAGAGGATAAATAAGTTTTTAGACCTTTATAAGGCTTTTCTCTTTACCTTAAAAGATTGTGGATTGGGTTTTTTTGTTCATTTGAGTGCTGTTTGATGATGGCTTCAAATGAGATCCCAAAATACTTGAAATGGAGAAGGTTAATTATATGTGGGATATTTTCATACAGAACCCCTGAACCACTTACCACAGGAGAGAAGCTTTTAGGAAGTCTTAAAATAAGGTATCATGAGCTCCATTATGTTTCTCTAAAGTCCTGGAAGACCAACCAGTGTTTCATTGCCTTGACTTCTGCAGACGTTTTGCCCATCTGCTTGCTAAAAAAGATGTCTGCAGCCCTGAGGTTAAGAAAGAGCTGCTCAAGAAGGTGAAAAGTGCCATTTCAGCTACTGCAGAGAGATTTTCTGGGTACATGCAGAATGTAAGTATCATTGTCTGGAAACAGTTATGTGTAATTTGTCCAGTGCTAGGGCTGTGTTGAACAACTGTCAAGCTTCAGCTGTGTTTGACAGTGACTTTTGGTTGAATGGCAGTGATTGTTAGAGCAGAACTGCCTCAGTATTACTGAATGCACTGAACTGAATGTAATTCCCTAGTCTGTGTGTGTTTGAGAAAAATACTGAATGAAGTTGTACAAAGCCATTTCATTGCATTTGCCCTGTTTCTAGGATGCACATGAGTTCTTGAGCCAGTGTCTGGATCAGCTGAAGGAAGACATGGAAAAGTTAAACAAAACTTGGAAGTGTGAACCAGTCCCTAATGAGGATAACTCACCAGGACGTGCTTCTGATGACCTCTCAGCCACCAAAGTTTATACGTGTCCCGTTATCAGTAACTTAGAGTTTGAGGTTCAGCATTCTATCATTTGCAAAATGTAAGTGTGCTTGACAGCTCTTTTCACACTTATCTTAAAAGACTAGGAAGTGTTCCCATCTCACGTGACTTCATCTGCAGGTTGTAACCAGAACAAAGAACTGTGTTTTATCCAAGGCTAGATATTTAGAAAAATAGGCTCTTGTCTAGAAATTCTGTAAACCTCACAGCATGCTGTCTGCTGCTGCAGGCCTTCTTTAGTTTCATACCACCTAGTTCTTCATTGCATGTCCAATGAAAAGCCTTTGTGCTTTGCTCTTTGTGTACCAAATGTATGGGAATAGAGAGAAAAGGGAGTTTCAGCCAAGTAATATTTACTCTTAAAGGAAAAAGGGGATGCCACATTTTTAATTTGATCTTTCTAAGGGCTTCCAGGAAATGGCATTTTCGTCTGTCTCTCTGCATTCTTGTAGAAAAAGATGTCAACTGATATGTTCGGGCATTCATTGTGCGTGACCCTTGCAGCAGATGTGTTCAGCCATAGCAGTCACTTTGATTTTCTGTATACCTGATCATTTGCCTCTCCAAAGCAATCTGTGCATTTTTGTACTTACCCTTACATAAATGTCTCAATTTTTATAGCATCAAAAAGAAATTGCAAGTTCCAACTTTGTCCTGAGCATCAAACAGTTCCATTTTGATGAGTAAAAATAGGATGATCAAGAAGTATATGTTTACTGGGAAGTCACTTTACTCTAAACCATGCAGTGTTCATTAATTTCAAGTTTATTTTTCATCAGACTTGCACAAGCATGTTTCTTTTTTAGGTGTGGTGAAACAGTCACTAAACGAGAACAGTTTAATGACCTCTCCATTGACCTTCCTCGAAGGAAGAAATTCCTTCCTTCCCGATCAATCCAGGATTCTCTTGACCTCTTTTTTCGGGTATGTACTTTGAGGGGGGTTTTTATGCATTGTGGAGTGTGTGTAGGTTATGCACCATATGGAAATTCAGATTGTACAGCTGATTATTAGTTTCTATGACAGGGGGGTTTTTATGCATTGTGGAGTGTGTGTAGGTTATGCACCATATGGAAATTCAGATTGTACAGCTGATTATTAGTTTCTATGACAGTGGTTTGCAGGCATGTGAGATAACATTGCACTTTTTTGAGGTTTGTCCATTAACAGCATATGGAAGTTTATATTGTAAAATGCTGTGCAGAAATTAAATTATGTAAAATAGGTAAACTTCCCAATTTTGTGATGGAAGAGTTGAGGTGTAAAGAAATACAGTGGAGAGGAGGGAGGCTGTCCGATTGGGATAATCACTCAGGAAGTGCTACCTCTCCTGGGCTAGGATGTTTCAACAGCTTGTGTACAAGCCTTAATTAGCATGGAGGATAAAGATCGTGCAGGTACAATAATTAAAAAAAATAAATAGTTGTAATATGTGGATGCTTACTTTGTAAGTAGAGCTTCAAGGTGAAGCTTCTAAAAGCTTAAAATGAGCCGTATGTCTGTGAATTGGTGTTGTATTTTGTCATATCTTGAGAGAAACCTTTTTTTTTCCTCTCTGTATAGATAGTACTTTCAACAGAGAGAATAGCTGACATGTTTTTTCTTCTAGAAGCTGATGGAGGTCTTATGATTAAAAAAAAAAATCTAAAATTGTAATGTTTTAATTTGACTTCACTTAAGGTAAAGGGCTGTAGGAATGTGTGATGGGCAAGTTATGTAGTATCAGGAAAGGAATGCTTCCCCTTTTGATGTCTGTTCACAACTCTACTCTAATGTAGGATACCCTTGGTAAGTTTAGATGAGGATACCTTTTGAGGAGCAAAGCAGAGGTTTTGAACAAGAGGGAGAAAATTTCATGGCACTACATCCACTGAAGATTATTAGGGTAAAAAAAAAAAGACAACAAACAAGTCCTGTGTATGGGAGAGAAAACTGTTAACCTCACAATATTTCCCCCTCTCTTTGGAAGCTATTTTGTATCATAATGGTAGCTAATTCACTGGTCTCCAGTAGACTTGCAAGAAGAATTCCACCTGTATTAGTGGATATGATGTGAAATTTTAAGGTCTGCTGCCTGTCCTCTTACTAAATTCCTCTTAGTAGATCACCTTGAAGGTGATTATAATTTTGAGTGGTTACTGCTGTTTTGAAGAGTTTGTGTGACAGATGCGATGTATTTTTTGACGAGATCTATTTGATTTCTCTTTTGTTCCTCAAGTAATTTCTCTGCTCCCTTAAACAGGCAGAGGAGATTGAGTATTCCTGTGAGAAGTGCAATGGGAAGTCTGCTGTTGTCACACACAAGTTCAACAGGCTTCCCAGGTAAATGTTGACACCTGTTCCTCTCCTTCCTGGAAGCATATGTTACAAAAGTGCAGGCAAAAATCCCTCAAAGAGTAAGGCTGGGAAAATGAGCAGGACAGCGTGTACAGTGGTCAGTGTGTGAAAGAGGTGCACCTACAGTGGGTCTTCATGCTGTTCTTCAGTTTCACTCTAAAGAAGCCCTTGGAAACCCTCAGCAGTACTACTGTCTTCCTCCCTATCCCTACACAAGGAGAACTAAGTTTTCCCCTTCCCCTTGTGGTTTCTGGGATGTGAACGAATCAGATACAGAAAATATTTTCTGGAATTTTAATATTGTACAAGCTGAGTGATGAACAGGGTCATAATGACCTGTGTCTCGCAGATAAGAGATGGTCAGCATTTGCCTACCACCCCAAAGTAATAATCTGGTTTGGTCAGGTGAATGCCTTTGGAAAAAATGCTTACTTGTTTTTTTAATAGGTTTTCTTCAACTTCTGTCTTGAGATGAACATTTTTCCTTCTCTCATCTCTCTCAGGGTCCTGATTCTTCATCTGAAACGATACAGCTTCAATGTAGCATTGTCTCTTAATCACAAAGTCGGGCAGCAGGTGGTTATTCCAAGATACTTAACCCTGCTTTCCCACTGTACAGAAAGCACCAGGCTGCCACTGACGCTGGGGTGGAGCGTCCATTCTGCCATGTAAGTGTGCAACTTTGGTCCCTGCTCTCTTAATCATGTATACCACAAGGTAGGCACTTGTCAGATCTTCTCCAGAGGATGTCTGGGGAAGGAAACATTACAGTTATGCAGCCTCAGATGTGTGCTGCTGGTTTGTAATGCTGCTGTCATGAGAACATGTTTGGAAAGGAAGCATGATAGAAGTAGTAGGAAGAGATAGTTGGGCATTATCTAGGGAATATTTGGTAAGATAATATTCTTCACTGTCCTTGAAAATAACTTTATATTATTTTTAAGAAGACTTCTGCTAGTAATTTTTAAAATGTAGGCCTCTCAGTCCAAAGTAATCTAGATTACCTTTCCCTTCAGAGCACTCTAACTCTGCTTAGAAGACAAAACATCCTACCTTCTTCTGCTAATTTCCACTTGTACCTCCTGTGCTGTCATTCATTTTTCATTGTCTTTCCTGTGCCACTGCAATATCTGAGCACTTTGCATGCTGAAAATACTCTCTCCTTTTCCCTGTGACTGTCATTTCTGTACAGCTGCCTGATGTGAGACACAGAGATTAAACGTGCCAGTTGTCACATAGGAAGCATGTGGCAGAATGAGGAACAAGAAGCCCTTAGGTCTCTTGTAGCCTCTGCTGAGTGACATAGCCAGGGTATCCATAGTGAGCTAGGACACATCTGGTGCATATGTTCAGCAGTGTGGCAGGTGTTTTGCCAAATGTTTAGTGGTGTTTTGAGATGTAAGTGTATGTTTCCCATGAGTTTGTTTTAACAGTAGACATCTCAAACACAACAAAGCTTATGCTAACCAGACCAGCAATACTTGAAAATAGGTTGGAAATAGTTCCCAATGTTTGGGGTTTTTTTCAGTCATGGAAACCATTGTGATTGACCAAGGAGTGGAAGGGGGAACTTGGCTGGAGAAAAGCAGCCTTGGTTTAGGGGGAAGATTAGAAAAGATTTCTGCAGTGGCTACCAGCTGTTTGATAGATGTGTAGTGATAGTGATGGACTTTGAGGAGCCCATGAAAGGATTAAATGGAGCAGGAAGTTGGTTCAGAGGAATCTAAGTAAGGCAGGAGAAATTAAGATGTGGGATATGCCAGAAAACCGGCTGATCCAGACAATAGCAGGAGACTGTGGTTTGGGAGCAGGAACTGAAGTAAGTGCTGGTGGGAATAAAATATAAAGGAATGAGTTGTCTTGACATGGGAGCTGAGAGCCTTTAATTTGTGAGCTGGTCCCTAAGGGTGCATCGCCAAGAAGTGACTCAAGTTTAAAGGATTGTACATGGTTTTGAACAACTGTTGTTTATTTATAGTGTGATGAAGTTATTACTGTAAATCTAAGCAATTAGCAAGTACATAATGGTATTCTGCTTGTTCTTTTGGTCATGGATTTGCATGCATAGCAGACAAGTAAATACTTATTTTTTAAAGACTGTAACTACTGCAATAAATTATTTTGCTCTTTTAATAGTTCCCGTCCATTGAAAGCCTCCCAAATGGTGAATTCCTGTACTGTAAGCACTTCCACACCTTGTAGGTGAGTTATAGCTCTGAAATATCCATGTCCAATGGCCTGGAGTTTTGTGGTGTAATTTCTAAGGCATTTTTAGATTTTCTAGTTCTTTCCTGGTTTTTATGTTGTAAATTATTTCAGCTATTGTCTTTTTTCATATCTGAGTTTTATTGGTATTACATGGTAGCTGAAATTAACATCAGTGGTGCAATTTGCCTAGTTTAAGAAGCAAAATGATTTCTACTTCTGCAATCTAGCTCTTTGTTCTGACTCTAGAGAGCCAAAATGGATGTTTTGGGAACAGGTGGTTGATTCCTTAAGTTTATTTGCAAAGATGAGACAGCCAGTTTTTGATACTGTGAAAAATATGATATCACACTGGATGGTTTTGCATTGAGGGATGCTTAAAGACCAGGTTTACTAATAAAACAGAAATCGTGACTTCTCCAGACTCCTTTGTCTTCTGTTGTAAAGAAGCAAAAATTTATCTTAATGGAAGAGCAAACAGGAGAAATTAAAAATTTGGTGCATTTTTTTTACTTTATGTGGGTGATGTTGTGAGAAGCCCTATGTCCAGCTTAAAAAACTCAAGTCAAATGATTTATGCCAAATTCTATTTGTTAATGTGGTCTTGTCTCAAATGAGTTCAGTCTAGGATTGCAAGGTAATAAAGTGCAGAATTCTTCAAAAGCAAGAGCCACACACTTACTTAGTTTTTAGTGTTGTAAGCTATTATTGCAGGCTTCAAGTAGACATGTTAGTTAACCCAAAAAAATAAAGCTTTTCTGAAAACCTTGTCTGCCATATTAATAAATTGTCATTGTCAGTTGTTGCAGTTTGTTCCCCAGTTGAACAGTGTGAAAGCACTGCTTCAACAGTTACTTTGAGTTGGGTTTGTACAATGCTACAATGCTGTGAAGTTTTATAGCCATTTTTTTAATTTACAGAAAATACACTTTCAAGTCAAAGAGCTCTGCAGCACTCTGTGTAGATTCTGACAGCGATGATGAGCCATTGAAACGCTCTGTTGCCCATAGCCAAAGGTTGTGTAACATACAGAGTAGAGATCAGCAACAACTGCAAGAAGAGCCAGAAAAGGTGAGGAAAAAACCCACAAACTTTCATGTACTAGATCCTGTATGTGCTCATGTCTGCTGTGTGCTTTTTTTAGCATAAACTGAGTGACATTGATGTCAGATGAGGTTTTTTTCCTCCTAATTAGCACTGCAATGCTGGAAGGGAGTGCTTTGCTAATTGACCTCTCTCTACAGTTGTCTTGGGTTCCCACTGGGAACAGAAGTAATTGCATTGCAGTTGAACTTGAGTTTTCAGGTTATGGATACCAGCTGCTTAGCAGTTTGGGCAGTCCTTTGGGTAAATTCCACTGATAATGTTCCAGGGCTGAAGTATAATGTGCTGTCAATAATAAAGTATGCAGTAAAGCCTTTGATTAAATTAGATCCAGTACAAGTTGGACTAAGCAAAATATTCATTTGAGAGAATTTCATGCACATCTAATCCATGTCCTCGTTCGAGTGTGGCTTTTAAATGCTTTTAGAATCTGAAGCCAACAGTCTTTGTAGGCGGACACATAGAAGTGTGAAGAGACCAAGTTCATTGATGTAATGGCACAGTTAATTTCAAATTGCCTTTGAGCTTTTCCTTGCGATTAGTGTTAATGTTGCCAAGATGCTTTTTTTGCCTCTGACAGGCCAGTGTATTAGCAGGTAGATGAGTTGTGTAGGAAGAAATGATGACCTAGAAGGGAATAGAAGCAGTTTAGAGGATTCTCTTGCAGTACCACTTTCTTCTGTTAAGAGTGCTGCAGGCCTCGTGCATAGGACAAGTTTCCTGCATCTCTGCTTCTATAAAGCTTTTGCTTTCCTAAAGTTTTTGACAATGCTCATAGGGATATTTTAATCAAGCAGAGGTTTGTGTCCTTGATTATGATATTGAGGGACAGGTGTAAATGTGGATGAATAGCAGTAGTGACAAGAGGAAGATATCTACAGTTTCTGATCTGATGGGAAAATCAAAGCAAGGGAGGATCCTGACCCAGTATTTAATAAATGGCCGATACTGAGTATAACATTTTTAGAAGATCCAGAGCTAGGCAGAGCTGCCAGGCTGATGAAGCTCAGAACTACAGATAAGAATGATCTTGACAAATCTGAGAAACTGCATAAAAATAGGAGAGGTTGTTCAGTAGGAACAGGCTAAAGGTGCTAATCTTATCAGGATTAATTGACTATAAATGTGGGATAGGAGCAGCTGGGAAAGCAGTAGGCCTTCAGAAAGGTCATGAAAGGTGACAATCACAAGGTCAGGCAGGTTGAAAGCAGAAGTATCTAGACAGAACCATAGCCTACATACACATTGTGTGAAGTAACCCTCCTTATTTTCCTCAGAATTGAGCTTTAGCTGGAGTTCTGTATCCATCTTTGGTCTCTGGACTGAAAAGAGTTATAGATTAACTGGAGGGGGTCCAGAGGAGAGGAACATGAATACTCAGAGGTCTATAAAAGGAAGATTTTAAGAGAAAGAGCCAGGCAAGTGCTCTTCAGTTTGGTCTTCAGTTTAAAGAAAAATATAAGCAAGGTTTGTGTCTTCAAAGAAGGGGAAGAAGTTAATAGAAAAACTTGAGTTGTTTCCTGTGCCTGTGGTGGATAGAACAAGAAGTAATAGACTAAATTGCAGACAGTAATTTTTAGATTAAATATTAGGGAACACTTCCTGATGGTCGGGATATGTAGGGATGGAACGGATTACTGTGGGAAAACGCAGAAAACCCTTTGCTGAAGGTCTTGTGAGTGCTGTCCTGCATGGCACATCTATGCCTGGCTGCAGCTGGGGGAAGGAAACAAGCTTGTCTTTGAAGTCCCTCTTATGTACAGAAAAGGTATTTCAAACTGTCCTAACTGATTCTTCCTGGAGTTTTGTTTGTGAGGAAGAGTAGGTAGTTCCTACTGCTCAAGCCCTGTAAGTGCAGAAATTGTGGGAATAAAGCATACAAATTGGAATAACAAATTAATTACAGGCTTTACAGCCTGTTGTGGGAAAGAGACACTAGTGGTGATGATTCACATAAATTATTTTATTCTGTGGCCATGCATATTGGCCACTTCTCAACAACAGGCCTGACCAGCTATGTGTTACCATTAATCAGGTTCTCTGACCTTCTCAGTGTTGTCCTGGTCCTGGTTTTTGGAAGTGGCAGTACTGTTGCTGCACCATTTCTCTTGGTATGATTCTCAGAAGAGCTGTGGATAGGGTTTCATTAAGGGCTTGGTCTGGCAAGTGCATCCCTTGCCAGACGCTCCTTGCAAAATGTCCCTGCTGTGTGGGAGAACAACTGGAACAGCATCTGTATATGGCACTGGGTGGTAGGACAAAGAGCACTTACCCAGCTAAACAGGGCACAGCTGCAATTCCTGTGATCTCTGCTTCTGCAGATGAAGGACTTCTTAAAAATGCTTGCTTAAAGCAGCCTTAGAGCCTAAGCTATTTAAAATCTATGCAAATAATGTCTAGTAGAAAAGTTGTATTCTAATAATGCACAGATGCTGCCAAGTCTTTAAAGTCCATCCACTAAATTAGTGGTAGTAGTTGGCAGAGAGCCTGGAACTAGGGTTTGCTGAAGAGCTAAACCAGTTTTCATGTTGGTAGCCTACAGGTGCAGAGAGAGAAAAATCAGAAAGCTTAAAAAGGTATTCTGCTGTATTTATCCAGTGCATAAATACCTGTGAGGAGGTTTAAATTTGGCACTTCTAATTCTTGGAGGACAACACATCTAGAACAAGCAGTTTAGTTAGCTAATTCATTCTATCAAACAACTAATTCATTACTTGTTTGATAAGGCAGTTTTAATACAAAATGCTTGCTGTATTTGAGTAAAAAGCAGCAGTAAAAATATTATTTTGTTCATTTTAACAAAGTTCTGGGATTCAACCTAATGCAGTTTGCAGTAAGATTTGGATATGTACATTTTAATAGAAACTATCTTACCCCATTTTTAACATAATATATGAAAAGAAATTCTAAGTATATGATAAATAGTGTAATTGTGTAAACATGCATACATGGAGGTTAACCTCCTGATTAATAGTTAATGTCAAAATGATTGAAATTACTATATTATTTGCAAATTACGATGGTGTAGGAGTTGATGAGCATCAGCTTTAGGAAAATAAACTATAAAAAGGAAAATTGAGATTAAGATTAAGGTGTTTTTTCTTTCTTCCAAATGAAAATTATTGTTTTCCTTGGGAAAGAATAATTCCCCCTTTCCCTGTTTAACTGTTTTCTTACTTGGTTTGCAACTCTTGCCCTCCTCCCTCTACTCACATCAAGGTTTCATATGGCAAATCTGCAGCACAAAATCTAATTTTAATTGCTCTTCATACCAGCTCAATTTTAGTTTCTGTTCCTCCATCCCTATATTTGAGTTCACTTACTCTCCTGTTGCTGCTTCATCCTTTGTTAACAAACTTGCCGTTTCCCTGCTTATATCTCAGCACTGATTTGCCAGGGGCTTGAGAATTCATCAGAACCTAAAGGGGAAACATATTTTGAAGGAAAGGAAGGAGAAGGGAAGAATTATCTTGTGTATGTTAATCCACAAAGCCTGTAAAAACTGGTTGTGGTGTGTATATATATATATATATATATATATATATATATATGGGTTTTGTTTTGGTTTTTTTTTTTTTTGTTTTTTTTTTTTTTTTTTTTTTTTTTTTCTTTTTTTTTGGTTTGGTTTGGTTTTTTTTTGGTTTGGTTTGGTTTTTTTTTTTTGGTGGAGTAAGTGTAGCTATAAAGGCTGTATCTCCATTGAGTCTCATGAAACTATGTTGAATTTTGACAGTGCCAAGCTCCCACTCCCTGGGGTTAATAAAAATAAATCTCCATGGAATTGTAAAACTTAATCATGACTCCATTCATCTCTAGGGTTCAAAAAGAAGTAAAATGGAGAGTGATAAACCTGAGCTGGGTAATGCTGGTTTTGATGGAATGAGTGAAGATGAGCTCCTAGCAGCTGTCTTAGAGATTAGCAAAAGGGAAGCTTCTCTCTCTCTGAGCCATGATGAAGATAAGCCCACAAGCAGCCCTGACACTGGTTTTGGAGATGATGAAATTCAGGAATTGCCAGAAAACCTGGAATCTATGGAGATGGAGAAGCCCAAAACAGTATTAGACTCAGGTAAGGCAAAGCAGCCATCTTAACTGGACTGTAGTGGGCTAAAGCAGGTTACTGATAACATCAGGTTGGTAATGGCTGGTGGTAGGAACTGGATGAAAGTGCACTGCTGAAACTGTCTTGACTTGCTCAGAGTTTTAGGACCTTAAACTTTATAATTTTCCCATGTATAAAGCATTTAATTCATCAAACTGTGAAAATGTATTTTCTTGTAAGTCTGTCACCTCCATGATTAAAAGTTAACTTCCATTTTATTCCACTCTTGATTAGCACATGCTTCCACAGGTTCCTGTGCCAGATAATTCAATTTCCTAATATTTGGCCATGTCTAGAACTGACTCTTCCATGAGCAGAAAGTATTTTCATTTCTGTAGCTGTTGTAGCCTAGGCAGCACAGTAGCAGTGTTCTCATGGCATAAGACTAGAATGCTTTCATAAATGCAGCTATTTTGTCACTAGTTACAAATGAATTTGACTGTATCTGTGTATTTTTTCTAAAGCTTTTTATGTGAGAGTAGATTTGTAAGCTTAAGAGACTCAAGTGAATTGTGGCCTCTGACAGAGAGATGTGGTTAAGTACAAGGAGGCTCAGTGTGGGGAAGTTGTGTCTTCCTTTAGCCAGGTGAAGGAAATATAAGTGGTTTATCATTTATTGTGTGCTACATGCTTTCCTTCAGGTTTTTAATTGCACTAGCATGGAAAAAGAGACCAACAATACACTCGTGTCCTCTAAGACCCAGGAGGTTAACTAACAACAGAATACCCCACTGTTACCAAAAATGACACTTGTTTCAATGGATAGCTCTTGACAGCCTTGATGGTGGAAGGCTATAAGAACAATATTGTGTATGTGATCAGCCTGCTTTGTGCCCTCCTTTTTATGCAGTAATGTTGCTTACGGTGTTGTGAAATAGAGTTGTGATAGAATGTGGCCACATAAATGTATTTCTGTCCAGGTTTTCTTTGGAAAATACATTGTAATGATTTGAAGGCTTTTTTGTGACTCTTAAGCAAAAAGTATGTGTTTAATATAAGTTCTGTATTTCTTCTTATACTGGAAGTTTTCAAAGCTCATGTAATACATTCTGAGTTTTTTTTTTTTCATCTTGAAAGGATTAGACTGATGGATTATGGTTCTAGTGCTGTTGGTCTTGTGTTTAAGGGTTCACAGATACTGAGACTGCATTGTATTATCCTTGTTAATAACTAATCAGCAGATGTTGAAGTCTGCGCAGGACAAAACCATGAAGTTTTACATGCTGCTGCCTGATAGCTGTTGGAGCAGGTCCTGACACTTTCTTAGATGCAAACAAGAATCAAAGTGTCCTGCAACTGCAGGAGTGTAGGCAGCAGTTGAATGAATGTTCATTTCAGATGTTCCATAAAGCACTTCTGCCATTATGTTTACTTCAGAGGTGAACTAAAAAGTTATCATCTTCATGCGCCTTTAAAGCTGTACGTGGTGCTCACAAGATGGAGGCTCTTAGCTGAAGCGAAAGGTAGCACATTTACACAGTGCTTAAGATTTGTGCTTTTTTTTAATCTTGCATTTGGTTTGGCTTTTATTGTGGCTTCATCTGTAGTACTCTGAGGTATAATATGCAATGCAAATTTTTATAATCCATGCTTTCTTACAGAGAAATTCAGATTCATGTCTGGAGAAACCTAGTGGTGTGTGGCTTCTGTAGTTAAACTTATTGTTTCTGAGTGAACATAAAAGGCTAAGAAGATAATAAGTTCAGGGATTAATCAAATGGTTCGTTGTGCACCAGTTAAAATGAGTATAAGACTGCACTTGGGAGCTTTTTCCATTTGACTCTTATGTGGGTGTTTTATGGCAGGTGAGCTCCCTGTCAATAGATGTCACTATGCTGCAAGGATTGTGGTGATTTAAAGAGGACTTAGCTGGTAACAAACAGAAGACCCATAAAAGTATAAACTGTACTTTGTGATTCCTCAGGTCCTGCCAATTTCACTGAGATAACTAAAGATTTTGATGAGAATAAGGAAAACAAAACTCCAGAAGGCTCCCAAGGGGAGGTTGACTGGCTGCAGCAGTACGATATGGAGAGAGAGAGGGAAGAGCAAGAGCTTCAGCAGGCACTGGCTCAAAGCCTTCAAGAGCAAGTAAGAAATAATTTGCTTCCTTAAGTTGTCTTCTCCAACACTGGTTTCCTGAAAGCTAAAGGAAAAACTTGCATTCAGGCAGTAACTGCAAAGGAATTACTCTGCTTTTTTTGAGATAACTAGATGGAAAAATGTTTGAGTTTCTTCTAGCTCTGGTGTCAGTAGAGCAATGACACTGGATACATCTCGGCACATTTTGAATGTGCTTTGAAAACTGTGCATCTCATCACAGACCCACAGATTTCTCAGAGCTCCCCGTGCACTTTTGTGCACTGGTTTGTCACATTATATTAAAAACTATGATAACCTCAACTAAACTCTTCCTCTCTGACATCAAGATCCCAGCCCACCTTTAGCTTCTCTGGCAGTTTCTTGCAGTGTGTCCTGTCAAGACTCAGTGAAAGAGGCAGGTTTCAAAGCCAAGGTTAAGAATGACCATGTCAGGTCAGGCTAAAGATGAGTCTATCCTGGGTGTGTTTCTGGTGCTAGTGAGTAGGGGATGCTTAGTGAAGAATGTAGGAACTGAGCATCTATGTGATCCTTCTCTATTAGTAAAGTAGAAAAAGGATCCCAAATAATTTTATTGAAAACAAGTCCTTTAAATTAGGCTTGGAAAGAATGGGGTTCTTGAGTTGTGTGCTAACTGTCTGTATTCCCCTTGAATTGCAAGACCTGTAACTGATTTCTACAAGTTTAACCAAGCAGCAGAGAATAAACCAAGCACTTAGCCAGGTCTTCCTTTAAATAGGTGCCCTTGTCTGCTCTCTATTAATACCAAAGTTGTCATGGTTTTCCTTATGAGATCTGATGTTTCCATGGCTCTTGGATTTTTTTCCTCTCCCATTGCTCATTATGAGGTGCTGGTTGATATGTTCCATGCCAGATGTAGCTTTGATTCATCAATGCTGAGTAGTTAACAAAGATTCCCAAATCCTTTAGAAGTAGTGAGATAAAAGGCCTCATACTAGTAATGTAAAACTGCCCTTTTAGTGTGTTTCTGCTACAGTTCTGAAGCAAAAATCTGCTATTCTAATGATTTGGGCATGGAAATTCGGTAGCTGTGGTTATCTTGATTTGAAATACATAGTTGGGGTGCTGCATCCAGGTGTGCTGAAAGCACTCAAACCCTAAATTAAGAAGCCAGCTCATTAAATATTATTGACTGGCTTGCCGTAGCTCTGGGCTTTCAAGAGTAGTGGGAGGAACAGGGGCATGATATTATCCAAACATTTGAAGTTTGTTGACTTGAGGTTTCTTTGCTGCTTGGTCATGGTGATATTTTTAATACCTGGTTGTTTAGTGATGTCATTTTGCATCCTGCCTTTGTGGATTGCACCTGTTAGATACAACCACTGGCTCCACTTTCAAATAGCTTAAAAATAACAAAATCTGTCAGGATTTAATGACTGTGTCCTCAGCTGGCTTTGGTCAGAAGTAGACTAAATTTTGCTGAAGTGTGAGGAGCTTTGTGTGTAAGTGACAGCTTTCCTGAGCACAGGGTTACAAATTCATTCAGATGCTTTTCAAATTAATGATCCAGGGAAAGCATTTGGTGTTACTGGAGACTCGCTCTGCTGCATACCAAACTTCAGGAGCTTTGACAAGCCTTAATGAAGGTTTGTCCCAGGTTCTGTTGCACGGGAACATTGGACTCTCGGTGGTTGCAAACATTCCTTCGCAGAACCTTTAATTTACAATGTCAAGTTTGTTGTAGAAACCAGAGCAGCACAGTTTCAATGGAAAAAGAGCACCACAAGAATTTTAAACAGTGAAATGTCTCAATGAGCTAAGTTTTGTTCTCTCCCCATTAGGAGGCACGAGAGCAGAAAGAGGATGATGACCTCAAACGAGCCACGGAATTAAGTCTACAAGGTGAAACTTATTTAAGTTCTTCCAGTATGTTGCTTTTAAGAGAAAATTGATATGTGTGTATGAGTGCAGCTCCTGCCTGTCAGTAAGACAGCTGGGATTCATGTTCTTTTGGTGTGTGCTTTGTTGTGTTTGGCGCTCAAGGTCAGTTTTTCTTGTTCTTGGTTGTGGAAGCAAATGCCAGGAAAAACTTAAGCTGAAAAATTACTTACTTCAGTCTCTTGAGCTTTTAGTTAGATATAGAGATATATAGAGAGATATGTGTAATATATTATAAGCAACACACATAATATACATTAATGAATAATATTAATTTAGAGAAAGCACAGTGGATCTTGAAACTTTGCATTCCCAGCAAAGCCAGCATGCTAATGGCCCTAGTCAGAACATAAGGATTATTTGTTACTTGCTTTGCTATTTTAGGGCTGATTAATGAATGCCCTAGCCTTGCCTGGAAAAATGAATCAGTGCTGTTTCTATCAGATACAGAATGGGAGGGGGACAGACCTCACTGCAGGGTATAGCTGTTGGGGGTGAGGAAGGAAACCCAAAATGTGCTATCTGTCTCCTCCAAGTCCAGACAGTGCTGTAAGCCTCCTCAGGCACTGTTTAACATTTGTGTGAGGCTGGCATGCAAGTGATTTCATACAGTCTGGCAGAGCAAAGCATAACTGAGAGAAAATTCCTGCTCCAAAGAGGGGAGAGGGAGGGATAATAAAGTATTGTGTTAAGATACTTGTAGTTGCTCAGGGCCTTTTAAAGTCCCTCAGTTGTTACTGGATGAACCTGTGTCAGCTCCTGAAGAGAAGTAGGGAGAATGCTGCTTAGGCATCCCTCACCCTGAGCTCTGGCAGACTAAGTGACCAGTCCTTCTTGGGTTTTCCTTGATTCATATCCAGGAAGAATTCAAGGCTTTCATCCCCTTGATTCGCAGTTGCTTGGCTTAAACACGAGCATTTCCTTGCTACTGTCTTGTTTGTAAGGAATCAGGAAGCAGCTGTTCAAGGAGATGTACATCATCTTGAATGCAGAGCTGGTCATATTTGTCTTATGAGGGATCCCAGTGATGCCATGAGCAGAGAACCAGTAGTCATCATGACACCATTGGTGAAGTGGCCTTGAGAAATTCTTGTGGCAGGTGCTTCATGCACAGACCTACCAAAGTGGCTGTGTTTCTAGGCTCTAGTCTACCCTACAGCCCAAATGAGTGTGGAAAGCAGCAGCAAAGGATTCCCAGTTAAGTAAGGAGTCATCTGTAAACTTCACAAGAAGATTATACTAATCCAGTGACTGATGATTTAACAGGACAAACTGTGAGAATCTCTTTGGCAAAACAACTCCATCACAGTTGGCGTGATAGTCTCTTGAAAACAGATGAGAAAAAATTCCTGAGCAGTGTCCTGTTAATCTCAACTTCTCATCCACCTGGGACTCCATAGCTTTAATTTAACTGGTGAAAGCATAGCTACTTCTCCTAATGAGAACTGTACGAAATCTTAAATTAGTTGGGTAGCTGCAGAACCCCGGGAAGTTTGGAACAGCATGTACAGGGAGCAGTGGTGCCTTCCGGCTCTCTACAGAAAGCTGCGTGCATTTTGCTCAGCCAAGCAAACTGGAAGTTCCTGTGGTGAGGAGCCTTCTTACCATTGAAAACAATGAAAAGATGCCTGCTGCCAGGAGTAGCATTTTGATGCCAGATTTAATTCAAAATTGCACTTTGTTAATGCAACTTATAGTTAAAACTGTAATTCATAGCTTCTCGTTGCAGGAACTCACAGCTCACTGACCAGACTGGCTGTCCTTCTTTTGCTGTCTGTCCTGTCTGCAGCCCACTGGTGCTCCAGAGCCAATTGGGTGTTAACTGCTCTTTTATTACCCAGCTGTCATTGCCATAGTGCCCTTCTGGGGAAGTATGAGAGAGACGGGTGCTAAAATTAATTCCAAGATACTTAACTGTTGTTCTGACAAGTTGGAAAAGGACAAGAGCTTTTATTTGGAAATTGCAGTATCCCCTTGTTTTCCTTAAAAATGAAGCTTGAAATTTTTTTACGCCTGTTTGTGTGGGTAGATATACCTCAACCTGCTGTAAATTCGTGTGTGGTCCACAGCTTCTCATGCAGTTATCATTGTTTCCTTGCTATCTAGAGTTTAACAGCTCTCTCCTGGACAGTGTTGGCTCTGATGAAGACTCTGGGAATGAGGATGTTCTGGACATGGAGTATTCAGAAGCTGAAGCAGAGGAGCTGAAAAGAAATGCTGAGGTGTGATCCATGATTTCAAAAGCCAGCTGAGAAATATAGCTGTTCTTTATAGTCTTGAAGGTAGTTTTACAGAGCAGGTGTAGAGGCTAGAAAGGTATTTTATGTTCTAAAGTGAAAACATGGAAAAATTCTATATGTAAGTCTTACTGTGTTACTTTAATTACAAAAAAAAAAAAAAAAAAACCAAAGCAAAGCAAACAAAACCCCCCCCCCCAAAAAAAAAAAATTAAAAATCAGCTGCAGAGACCTGAGTTACTCTAAGATACTCTCTTTAACAGTATTGTCAGTGAATTCTAGAAGTAACATTTCCTGGTCAAGAGAGTATTAAAAAATAACTCATCAAAAGCCATTGAATAGAAAGAGCATGTTTCCTGTATGTAAACAGGGTGTTGTCCACTGACATTACAGTTGCAGGATGAGAATTTGGGCTACATATCTGGTATTAGCAGTTGAATCTGTGTACCATTATTAATGGTATGTCTTTGATATTTCAGAAGTAAGCTTGGTGTTCCTTTTTGGCTTTTCTGTTTATTTGCTGGATTAATTCTGACATCAGTGGAAGTTTCTCAGGAAGTGGTTGTTTGGAAAACTTTGCAGTGTAGAGCTCATGTCAGCATCTGTTCTGAGGTCAGAGAGGCTCCTTGGCGTGCTCTTTGGCTTGCTGATAGATTAAATACACATTTCCCACTTCTGGAAGGACTCCTTGTTTGGTGTGAACCAGGGTGTCTGTTTCTGTAATCCTTCATTGGTTTGCAGCTTTGAATACAGTAGCCAAAGTTGATATCTCAGGTATAATTCATCTTGTCCATAAGCTATGTGGGGGGAAAAAAGAATGCCTGAAAGCTTTAATTGTACTTTTTTTTTTTTTTCCCCAGACAGGAGAGCTTCCTCACTCCTATCGTCTCATCAGCATTGTCAGCCATATTGGAAGCACATCATCTTCAGGTAAAAGATGCCACATTTTATTCTTCATCTCTTACCTAGCTTGAAAAATTTGTAATACAGAATTGCCATAGAATAATTATTTATAGGGAAGAATTCAGCCAGCAAAGCAAATCTTCTGTCATGACTTGCTGATGAGGGAGCAGGCTGGGGGATATCATGGTGCCTGACAACAGCACACAGGAAACTTACAGTTTATGGACTCTGTAGAATTGCTTGTGCTTGTTACCAGCTGATTGAGGGACCGGGATCTTAAGGGTCTTTTAGCATTTAAATCTGACATTAAATCTGACACCAATGTCAGATTTAATGCTAGGTAGCCAGGGTACCTAGCTAACCAGTTCACTGGCTGAAGTGTAGCATAGAAAGATGTGCAGAGAAGTTATGTCTGCCCCATTCCCAGAAGTGTTCAAAGCCAGGTTGGATAAAGCTCTGGGCAGCCTACTGTAGTGGAAGGTGTCCCTGCCCATGGCAGGCAGTTTGGAACAGGGTGACGTTTGAGGTCCCTTCCAACCCAAACCATTCTGTGATTCTGTTGTTAAGGTCATTATATCAGTGATGTCTATGATATCAAGAAGCAGTCCTGGTTCACGTACAATGACCTGGAAGTCTCTAGAACTCTAGAGACCACCGTTCAGTGTGACAGAGACCGAAGCGGATACATCTTCTTCTACATGCACAAGTAGGTGTCTTGGGGAATGTTGGTCCTAGAAATTACCTGCTGCTTGTGAGGAAGGGGGCTTCTCTTCTTCCTCTGGTCCTCTGCTCGGATGAAAATGTCTCCAGAATGACAAAATTAAAGTGCTCGGAGTTCAGAGGTGTGGGATTGTATGTCAATAATACATACATGTTTTAACAAGTACATTAAATTGTACTTTAAGAATGGGATTCAGTGTCTCAGTGCATGTGTTCCACCAGGAATCATAATGGAGCTTGGGTTTTTCCCTTAAGTGCTGTGATATTTGTAAATGCTCTTGCCCCTGTTGTTGCAGCCATGGTCATCTCATGACACAGCCAAAATGAGATTTGTAGGTAGAAATGTTTTCAGGCACACAGAACTGAAGAAAGTTTGTGTCCTCATCTTGTGTGCTGCTGCTTGGAGATGTGAGATTAGACATATCTCTTTGCCAGAATTTGTAATGCTTGAGTTTGTGGAGTAAATCCAGTTGCTGATTCCCTCAGGGCTATCTTACGTAATGATTTGTTGTTGTACAAAATTTTCACTGTTGGTCTTTCCTTCTGTTCTAGAGATATCTTCGATGAGTTACTAGAAACAGAAAAAAATGCACAGCCACTTAGCATGGAAGTAGGAAGATCAGTTCGTCAGCCTCTGTGAAGAGTAAAACACCTTGTTCCTCCTGAGGAGCAAGGAAGATTCTGAACTTGTGCCAGCCATGCAGGAGTAACAAACAGCTCAGGGCCAAAACATGAGACAAAAGGTAGAAATACGGGACGCTCGGTTTGTTGAACCATCTGTGCAAGTCCTGGGCCTGAACTTTGTGTTTAAACCTTGACATCCAGAGCGCCCCTCCTGTGGTGAAATTTTCAATGTTTCTCAAATGATTTTGTCAGCATGGAGCCTTAAAGAGTTGTAACAAGCCACAAGACTACAGCTGCTCATAAACTGGTTTAAAAAATAGTGCAAAAAGAGACTCGACTTCAAAAGCCCATTCACCTGTGAGATGTGAGTGGCGAAAATTTACATATCACTTGGCGCTTTTGTTTCTTTTCTCCAAGAGCAATTTAAGCAATAGATTGTAACCTGGCGTGTGTTGTGTTAGTAATATTCACTGGAAAGCCAGATCACTGAGCAGGCTCTTGCCAGTCATCTGGCTAACAGGCATTTTGGAATCACTCAAGCTGATGCGTTGTGACATTCATGGGTTTGCAAGCACTCTGCGATTTACGTGCGGTTCCAGGAAACAAACTGTCGGTGCTGTGGAATGTATTGATACCTGGTGGCAGCTCTGTTGTTTTTTTACACCATTCACTGTCATCCTCATTTAGACGTGAGATTATACATGTGATTTCTTTTGTTTTACAAGTTCTGTTATTTCATTGCATTTTCTCCACGAGGTCGTTGCATCAGTGCCGTGTGGAGAGGCGAGATCTCTCGTTGGGTGTGCTGTGTTTCACGCTGGAGTTGTATTGCTTAGAGCTGCTCCGATGTGACTCTGGGAGAGATGAGTACCTGGAGCAAACAGAGCAGTGGCAGGAGGTGAGCGACAGTTCTGGGAGGGAAAGGATGTTCTGGCATTACCCTTCCTGTGCAGCACCTGGCACTTGCACTGCTCTGTGGTTGAACCGTGGTCTTGCCACGGTCTTGTGTTACCCCAGGGTAAGAGGCTTTGTACTGCAGCCATGTCTCCATTCTCCTCTTTGAGGAGTGCAAGAGTGCTCAAACTGTGAAACTAAACCAGGTGGAAAGCTTTCAGAAGGCCCTTGCTCAGCATTAACAGAACATGGTTAGGAAGAAGTGATGCTATCTGGCTGGGTTTAGAAGCATGATGCTCCTTTTATAGCTTGTTTCAGCAATGGGGGGAGAAGTCTATTAAGTTCTTTTTTTTTTTTCAGCACCTTTGCACTAATTAGGCAGGGGCAGATGTTTCCTTTCACTGACAGGTACTCATTTCAGAGAAGTTGTTGCTGTAAGCAGAGTAGTTGCTCTTGTTTTGGCCTCTAGTTCTGATTTTTCAGCCTGAGTTTTAGAGATTAAAGACTTCTTTAAGGAAAAAAAGGAAGAAAATCACCTTTTTTGCCATTGAGATAGTTTCTGAGCTTTTTAAACTATCATTAGGAGTTTCTCAGGAATAAATTGGCTGCAGCAAAGCAGACAAAACCATCGATTTGGGAGACAGCAGGCACCTTTCACGGGCACTTCCACACTGGAGTTTATCTCGGCAGGGTGTGTCACTGCCATCAGGGGCCTCTTCCCACTTGTGTGCAGCAGCAGCAAGTGACAGCATTGGTGTCCTCCCCACCCCGAGCACTTGGGGGACCCTGGTGTGGTGAAGACTGACGTCCCTCCCAGTCCCAGGTGGGACGAGCCCAGGGGCCCTGGTCACGGTGGCATCTTCCTGGTCTCTGAGCCAGCAGCAAAGGCTGGGTTGTAGACATGCCAGAGTGTTTATCTGGTGAGATGCAGCCCAAAGGGGGGTGTTAATTTATTACAAAGCATTATACTTTTCTATTCTCAATACTAATTTTGGTCGAATTCTGGGCGACGGGAAGAGGTGGTGACGTGGGAGTTGTCCTTTGAACTGATCGCCCTGCAAATGTGATGGACTGCTCCGTCCAGAGGGCAAACCTGTTTTCCCCAAGCACATCCTATGCTTGTGCTGTAAATAACTGGTATACCTGTAGTATCAGAAGTCAGCTCTGCTTTTTTGGGTGGCAAGGTTGTTTTTACAAGGCGCTGCACTCCAGCTAATTTATAATAAAAGCAAACATAGCCTGATTTTTCAGTGCAGTAACTTTTGTTTAAAACCAATTTTGTTTGGATCAAGGTGCAAAAGCTGATGCTTGAAAACAGTGTTCCTTGTTTTCTGAAAAGTTCTTGCTTGTTATTCTAGTCATTAAGAATTTGCACACATATACTATAATTTAAGCTTTTTTGTTTGGCATACAGCAGCTCAGTTGCACCTTCACCCGGGCAGGAGTGTCCACAGAGCCCCTTCCTTGCAGAAGCCAGCTTTTTCCCTGCCCAAGAGCAGGGGGGAGGATAAGGTGTGTAATTCTCAAGAGATGTGCTGCCCACCAGTTGTGTCATTCCCACTGCTCACGCTGTTGCAGCAGCAAGTTCAGTAAGCCCTTCCATGTGGGATACCTGTCCTTGGGTATAGGTAGGTGAAGCTTAGTCGTGGGCCCTGAAGGTGTACTAGCTCTTCCTCAGTTAAACATTTACCCACTTCTGAATCAACCTAGTTTAGTACAAGTGTGATTCAGCAGAGAAACTCAAGGAACTCCCATCCCTCTGTTCCTTTTGTTGCTTCATTGTCTGACTGCGATAATTTGGTCTTGATTTACACCTCTAATCTGAGAGGGGCAGAACTTTCGTGTCACTGAACTGGAGCTTGTGTACAGGTCCCTGGGGAGCCCTGGCCAGCAGGGCTGCACAAAGGGCCTTTGCAAAGCAAGGACTTTTCCCAACTGGAGCAGCAGAGTGGGACTGATGGGAGGAGAGCGCGGAGTTCTGCAACACCTGTGGCCTCAGCCTCGCCTTGCCCCTGCTCCGTGCAGCACAGATAAGATCGCTCGTGCATCTTCCTTCCTGTCCTGCATCTGAGGAAGGGCTGATTGCCAGCTCAGCACTTCCTGCTTCAGTTCACCCTGGCATGAGGCAGGTGGGGAACATCTTGGGGCTGGGAAAAACTCATCTGCTTTGTTTTAATGGAGCTAATTATCCCTGTAATTGCCCGCCAAAGAGAGAAAAAGGGGTGCAGGACCCCTGGCAGCTTCTGTCCATGTGGTTTGCTGCCAGACTCTGGCCTTGCTTCCTGCTGGCTTCTGCCTGCACCCTGACTTTCTGGTTCTTTACACTGTTGATGTGGAGCAGTGCTTTTCTCTGTGTTTTAGCAGACCTGTTCCTCTCTATTCTTTACAGTTTTTGCTCTTGGGTTCCCCCTGCCCGTTTTTAAATGATGTGTAGATAGATTTTTGTGAAATTAAAACCTCTTTATTAACCCTCTATTGATTTGGAATCTTATTTCTGCTGGCTCTTGATGGGCACTGCACCTCCACCTCCCCTTTTGTATTGGGACTTTGCTCGGTTGCCTGGGAACATCCTGTGTGTGCTTAGTGCCCCTCAGCACATGTCCATCCTGGCTCCACTGTGAGAGGTATATCCCCATGGGGGACACCTCAGTGCCTCTCAGCATCCCTGTAGAGCCCAAGTAGAAGGGAGATGCCCTCCTCCCCTCCTGGGTCCAAGGACAAGTAATCCGTGGTGTCTGTCCCCACAGGCAGTGTCCCCTCATTTACCTTTGGTACCACACGTATTTACTGCAGTTCAAGTGATAAGGCAGGGAGTGGCTCCAGCTGTATACTGGACCTTTAGCCCGGAGCTGCAGGTGCCTGGATGGGAGAGTCCTGGCTCCCTGGGCATGCCCAGCCTGTGCATCACCTCTGAGCACAGCAAGGTCAAAGGAAGGCCTCAGGGAAAAGGAGTTGAGGGTCCTCCCTTGTGCTGCTGGTGCCCAGTGAAGACATGTGTCTGTGTGCTAGCTCTTAACCAAGTAACGTGCACACCTGGGGCTGGGCCTTGGGGTTGGAGGGGAGAGACCACAGCCCTGTTTTTCAAACTTATTTTATTTACTAAAGAGCTGGGATTGTCCCTGTGCCCAGGCTCCTACCCTAGAAGAGTCCTTTGTCCTTCTTGAGCTTCTGTTGTTTCCACAAGGGCAGGCTGCTGAAGGCAGAGCGGCTCATGCCAAAAACAGCCTGGAAGTCCGCATTGGAGAGGTGGTCCTGGGGCCAGAGAAAGGAGGCTGAGCTGAAGAACTGGGAGGGGCTTTCCCTGTCTCTCCCTCCAGCATCCCCCTGGCCTCATCTTACCTCCTTCCTGCTGGGATCCACACCCCGGGGCAGGTCCTCGGCTGCGGTGTTCACCAGCACATCCAAGGGGAAGGTCTCCAGTTTGGCGGGGACAAGGGTGGTGGAGGCAGTGAAGACCTCTTGCCTGGATGTGAGCACCTGAATGGGGGGTGCAGAGTCACATCAGGGCCTGGCCCAGGGATGGAGGCACCAGGCTGGCTCCAGGTGTCTGCTCACTGAGGATCTGTGCTTGCAGCTCCTCCTATCACCTGCCAAGGGGACAGGAGGGCTTTCTGTGCCCCCACCCAGCCCAGCTGCCTTTCTCCTTGTGCCACTTACTGAGGTGAGCTGCCCAAGGCTGCTCTCATCACCCAGCTCAGCTCTCAGCGTCTCATAGGATTTCTTGTCCTGGGAAGGAGACAAAAGTGCTCAGCCCCTCAGCATGCCCAGGGGTCAGGCCAGCTGCTGCCCGCACCCTGGAGATGCTCCTGG
Source organism: Vidua chalybeata (assembly GCF_026979565.1). NCBI lineage: Eukaryota > Metazoa > Chordata > Aves > Passeriformes > Viduidae > Vidua > Vidua chalybeata. The sequence continues at coordinate 23,739,386 of NC_071536.1, forward strand.
GGCCAGACCCACAATCTGGTCCCTTCTGCAAAGGGACTCCCTGGTCTTTCAAGCTGCGCCCCCCATGACTCACGTCCCAGTTGAGAGGGTCCCAGGCCAGGAACCAGCCGGTGAAGGTGGGGGGCTCATAACCCTGCTTCACCACAATGATGGGGGTGTCAAGGTCACGCCCACTGGGGTGGCTCCGCAGGTACTCCTGTGCCATCACTGCTGCCGCCTCCTTCTCTGACTCATTGGCGCCTTTCCCAAGCCAGAGGAAAACCTGCAATAAAGTTACTGTGTTCACTGCTGGGGTGAGATGGAGCCCTCTGGGGCCCTGGTTGGAGGCACATGGCCTCTGTCCATGGGGAAGGACTCTGGGAGTCCATCCTCAGCATTCCCTCGAACAAGAAGGCCGGAAAAAAGCATTGTGGGACCACATATAGGCAGGTTTCCAGCCTCCCATCCCACCAACTGTGGCTGATGCAGGTCCTCCAACCACAGGAACATCAACTTGTGGGATCAAAGGCCTGTCCCATGCTCCACGCTCCCCTAGCTCACCTGGTCCCAGGTGTCTAGTAGGTAAACATCACTCTCCTCCAGGTCATCCTGGGTGAAGTCTATGATCTCTGTGGCCAAGAAGGTGCCTGTCTTGTTGGAGCACTCAAAGAGTCGGGGGGGCACAGAGGGGTTCTCCTCCTGCAGCCTGAGAGGGGTCAACATGATGGGAATGAGGCTCACCCTGCTGGGGGACTGGTGGCCCATCTTACCCCTGGCCATGGGTAGGGACAAGACTGGTACCTCTTGCTACTGGCATACTGGGACTTGCCCCCCAAGGCCAGCCAGAACTCAGGTGTCTCCTGTCCTTCTGCAATCACTGGCTTCTCCATCTTGGAGATTATGTCAGCCACAGTCTTGGCCATCTCACGTTCATCCCCACTGCAGCCCTGCCAGGCAAGCACAGCTGCTCCATGACTGGCCCAGGCCAAAGAGGAGGAAGAGGAGGTGGGGACAGTTGTCTTGGAGGTGATGACACCCGTGCCAGTGCCCAGCAGTACCCACCTTCCCATACCAGAGGTAGCAGCAGCTGGGGGTTTTGAGCACAAAGACATCATTGGAGTTGAGGGACGAGGCACGGACAGGCACCTCGAAGGCCTTGGTGTTGTACTCATTGGTGCCATGCACTTGGAAGAGGCGGGTGGAGGGTGTGGGCTCTGTGCTGCCTGCCCGTGACGTGCCACCCTGGGGGACAGGGACAGGAGGTCACCACTGCTACCACAAGCTCACTCACCTGCCCATGCCCCAACATCCCTGTGCTCACCGCATACACCACCATCTTGCCCTTGAAGATGGCCATCAGATGGGCCGGCTCCTTGCCCATGGTGACGCGGATCTGCACGGGCTCGTTGTTGTACTTCTGGTCCAGGGCGACGGCTTGGTAGGCAGAGGCGGCCAGCTCATCTGTGCTGGCTTGGCGGCCCTGGGCAGGGCAGAGGGGGCTCAGCACCCATCACAGCCCCCCTTGCCCTCTTGAGAAGTTCTGTTCCCAAGGGGCAGAGCACCCCCAATCCAGGGAGGTACAGCCCTGTTCCCCACCCATGGGGCAGTGACCTGGAGGTCTCACCTGCCAGATGTAGATGATGCGGTTCACCTTGGGCCCCACAAAATAGGTGTAGAGCACCAAGTAGCAATCCCCGCCATAGAAATGGCCCAGCCACTTCTTCTCTACAGGCACCAGCTCATTGTTCTCCACACGCCAGACCTGGTGGGACAGGGATATACTGCTGTCAGAGCTGGTGCATCCTCCTGCCCTGCAGACCCTGGACCCCACAGCATCCCCTGGTATACCAAAGGTGGTACCCGAGAGGGTCATACATTCTTCCATGGCCACCCTACCTCTACTTCTCCAGATCCATCATCCACCATCTTCTGCTGGGCAGCCATCTGGGGCTTGGCGTGCAGCGTGGTAGCGTCAAACTTCACCTGCTCCACCTTGGCTGTGGGGAAGGGCAGAGGCGTGAGCCAAATCCCTTCGGGTCACAGGAGCTCCCCACAGCCTGTCCATCCCAATCCAAGAAGTCCTTCCACGTTGGAAAGAGACACTCACCCACTTTGCCCACAGTGTGGGTCTTGCCCAACCCACTGGTCTGGTTGGGAACAGTCCATTTTTGGAAGAGCTGCCTGAAGATGGCCGACTCGGACCCATCATTCTCTGTTTCCACACTGGTGCTGTCTGGATAGTTCTTGGCTTTGATGAAGCCCTGGTGGGATCCAAACACAGAGTGTGGGCATGGAGTGCCTGGCACTCCAGGGAGCAGTCAGGCTATCGCATAACAAGCCCCTAACCCAGCACCCACCAGTGCCCTGCTCATCGCCTGCTGCTTCTCCTCCTTGTTGGCATTCTTGCCCTTCCAGACGAAGATCTTGATACCTCCTTGATCAAGAATGTAGCAGTCCTGGAAGAAGGAGCAACAACAGAAATTAGGACTTCAGGCAACTCCACCAAATTCAGCCTTTGAAGGATTAAAGCTGCCAAGGAAACTGGGCACCCCCAAGCATCCTGTGGGTAACAGACCTCGTGCAGGAGCATGTCTTGAGTTAGGGGTCGAACTGCCACTTCCTGTATGACCAGGTTTCCACTGGCGTTGGAGACACTGACAGGAGAAAAAGAGATGAAAAAAGGCTTAGAAACTGGGTTGGAAAACCCCTTCCCCATTACAGGGTTTAGTGGGGCTGTCCCCTCCCCATCCCCTTCCCCAACCAGATCACGACACAGGTAGTACCCAGGGGCCCTCTGGCTGTGCCATGGTGGCAAACTAGTTTGCAGCTTGCCCTGCCAGGCAGCTCACTCATGGCCACAAGGAGGGACAGAGGGGTCAGATGTTATGGGGCCACTGAGGCACATTGCCACAGCAACCAAAGGTGATGCTTGCACGAGCATCTCTATCGGGTACCAGTCCTCTTGGCAACTGGGATTCCTCTTGCTCCAATGGCACCCAAAGGACTTATCCCCACCCCTGCTGTAGCTTTGACCCTTCTTGGTGTCTGTCCATGGGGCTGGGAGTTGTGGGACATAGCAGAGATGGCTGCTGGCTCCCTCTGACACCATGGAAAATGCCCCGTGCATAACCCACCCCCTACAACTCACTGGTAGAGCTTGAGGGAGGATTTGAGTGTCTGGTCCACTTTGACATCAGGGATGGCCGGCTGGATGTCCCTCTTCTCACCCAGCACATGCTTAAGGACCTTCATGAGTTCTGGTGAGGCATCCTCATCCTCACCATCCACTACGCCCACCTTGGCACGGCCCCCACGTTCCCGGTCCCGGATATCCTTGGCCAGGGTCATCGCCTGCAGCCAGGGGAGAAGGGATAAGCCCACATGAGGGAGGGGGTGGCTGGTGACCTCCCTTCCTCCAGGAGGGGACCTTGGGACCCCCTGGCCATACCCTCAGCCTCTCGTTTCGGTTGCTCTCAGGGCCATTCCATTGGATGATGAGCTGGCCCAGGTCCAGCAGGAATACGTCTCCTCTGTTGAAGCTTTTCCAGCTCATCTCCACCTGCAGCAGGACGGATTGAGAAGGGTGGGTGTCAAGCAGCAGAATGCCTGGATCCCCATGGCTCTGCAGCCTCTCTCACTCAGGAACATAGGCCTCCAGCCTATATTCCTCCTCGCTACCCTGAGAGGGGCTTTCTGGGGAGCAGTTGCAAGGCAAGGCAGCATCATCCCACACCCACTGTGTGCCCTGCTTGAAGGCAGCTGTGTCTGGGGGGAGCTCTGGCCTGATTCCAATCCAGACTCCAACACATCCCATGACTCACCTCTCCTGCCACCACATTCTTCTTGCCCTTCACATGCAGCAGTCGCTGGACGTGGTAGGTGTTTGTCTCCACATGCTTCATGCCTGAGGCCACCCCGCCCTTCTTATAGCTGGGAGGGGACAGACATGGTGTCAGCCCTGGGTCCCCCTCCTCAAACCACTGGGGTCTCCCTCCCACCTCTGTGCACAGGGAGGTGTTCGGGGTACACACACGTGGTAACAGATAGATGGAGCCCAGCTCCAGATCCTCCTTCTTCCTCCCCCACCTCACTGAGACAGAGCTGTCCCCATCCCCACTGGGGATGTCTCCACAGGACCCCTCCCCACTGTCACCCACCACAGGAACAGGTCCCCAGGGGTGACCGACATACACGAGTCCCTGCTTGAAGTAGGCGCGGAAGGTCTCGCTCTCATGTCCCTGGGCCTCGCGGTGCTGCACGGCCACGGAGCCCAGGTGATCATCCATCTGGGTGGTGTAGATCGCGGCCGCCCCCTGCTCATCCTGGCTTGACTCCTTGCCCAGCCAGTAGTGGATGTCGTAGCTGAAGTTGCTCCCGGACTTGCGCGTCTGCAGGACACCGGTCCCCGCTAGAAGAGCCCCTGTGTCCCCAGGCCATGCTGGCCACAGACATCCATCCCTGCACCCAGCCCCCTGAGGGCAGAGCCCATTCCCAGTTCCTGTGTGACCCCTGACTGCCCTACCGACAGCAGGACGTAGCAATCCCCCTCGTAGAAGTTGCCATAGCTTTTGGTGGGCACAGGCACCATCTCCATGTTCTGCAGAAGGAAGGGAGACATCAGCCCTGGTGGGGAAACCCCCAGCCCAGCCCCATGCACCCCACTGCCCCCAGCACCAGGACCTGCTGGGTTTAGCCCTGGATGCTGCACTGAGAGCCCCAAACCCAAGTACTGAGGACACAAAGGGAAGATCTTCCCTCACAGAGACCCCCTTCCCCCAAGGCAGCGACAATGATGTGTCCCCATTCTCACCTCAATTCGCCATATCTGGATGCCCGGCGTGGTCTTGTTCAGGGTCCTGGAGACTTTGGCGCTGAGCTCCACCATGGTGACAGGTACCACAGGGACCTGCCAGCATTGGCAACACCCTCGTTAATGGCAGGCAGTGTCATTAAGAGCTGGGACACAGCCAACCTGCTGTGCCATCTGCTTCCCTGCTTGCTCTGCAGAAAGGCCAGCTGTAAACCCATCCTGTACAGAGCTGCACAGGGCAAGGGGACCCCAGCACCACGGTATCAGGTCTGTGGGCACACAGGTGGGGCTGCCATCCCCTCAGCTTGGTTGGCACCGCAGCTAATGAGTCCGTACCAGGGTGCAGGTTGGGAAGGTGCAGGGTCCTATAAGTGCCCCAGTGCTCTGCCCTGCCTCCAAGCATAGGACATGCAGTGCAGGGCACCCACAGCACAGCAGCTGCAGCTGGGTGACACTGCTGCACGGTGGCCTGTTCCTCCCCAGGACCAGCAGGAACTGGCCCTGCTCAGCCTTGTCCTGGCACGGCTTGGCATGAAATGGAACAGCATGACATGGCCACTGCTTACACACACAACACACATAGATACACACAAACTCACTGCCTGCTTCAGACTCCCTGCTTCCAAAACCCCCAGCAGATCCATGCCTCACCAGGGAGGGCACATCCTGGCTCCACAGGGGTGCTGAGTGCCAGTGCTGCCAAGGTTGTCCACAGCCATCTCTGCCAGGCTGATAGTGCTCCCCTCAAGCAGGCAGAGGGGTGAGTCAGGCAAAGCCACCCTGTGCTCCCTGGCTAGAGGCTGGCAGGGAATCCTAGCATTGCCCAGATGGGAGGTCTCTGCTTCCCAGCCCTGTGAGACCCCACCTGGCCCCACTGTGCTGCCCCACAAGCACCCACATCCCCTACCTCAGTCCCAGGGGAAGCATCTCCCATAGCACAGCCCCAAGATGGGGCTCAGGTGGATCCCCAAGCCCATCCCCAGGTTAACCTGATGCCAGGAGTGATGGTGGCCATAAGACATGCTGTCCACCCCATGCCCACCCTCCCCTCAACCTACCCCAACCCCTCACCTTCCCTGCAGAGCTGGGTGCACAGGTGAGCGTACCTAGGCGGAATGCTCAAGTGCCAGCACCCAGGAGACCTTTGTTCCCTCATGTCTCAGCCTTTGCTCACCATATAAGGGCAGGGACAGCCCAGAGTCAAGGTCCCCACAGCCCTCCAGGACTTTATGGCACCTAAGAGCCCCGTTACTCATGGGGTGTTTCCCCCCAGATGCTATTGCACCCTGCCCACAGGCTGGCTCTGCCCAGGGTGGTTCCTCTGCCCTCCCCAGGCCTCTTCCCCTCTTGGCCCCTGGTACTGAGTCCATGCTGATTTTTTTTTCTTTTGCACTCCACCAAGAAGTTCTATAAAGTGATAGCGATGGGCTGGACCAAGACACGTAGGCATCAGCCACAAGCAGAGGTGCCTTGATGCCATGGGGATGGTCTCTGTTCCTCATTCCCCAGACCCTAAAATCCCCAAACCCTCCCAGACATGGAGCACTAAGACCATGGAAATGGGGGTTTTTTTGTGCCTCCTCCCCCAAAAAAGGTTCCATGAAGTGACAGCAATGCAGCATCATCTTCCTGGGGCATCTCCGTCCCACCCCCTAACTGGCACATCACCACCCTGACTACGGGACTGTCCCCAGGCTGTTTCACACCCCAGCTGGAAGCCAGATCCCTGGTCACTCCTGGCTTTGCCTCCCTGCCTTCGGAGTCTCCACAGCCCCAAGATCCTCTTGGGAATGGAAAGGGGGTACAGACATGGGACATGGGGCTGGGGCCTGGGGAGACAGGACAGGACATGAAGTGGTGGCACGGCTAAGCCCTATGCTCTGTCCTATGCCCCTGGAACCCAGTCCCAAGGGTTGGTATCTGATGATGCCCTTGATGTTGGCAGAGAGAAGGGACTGAAGTGGCTCCCAGTCCCAAAGGTGGTCATAGGGAACGACCACGGCATCCACAAAAGTGGGAGAGGCAGGTGTCAGCAGCAGACAGGTCCCCGGGTCTCCTGTCCTGCTCTTAAGTCTTCCCCAGCCCTGCAGGATTGCTGCAGCTTTATCTTGGCTGCCCTGCTGAGCCAGCAGTCCTGGCCAGCAGCGCTGCGGGCATCCTGCAATCCTGGCCTGGCCTGGGCTGCAGCGAGCCCCAAATCCTGCCTGACAGTCCCCCCTGCAAGGATCCCCAAAATGATGAGACAGGCTGAACCAGAGCAGGGGCTGTGTTAGCCGCAAACAAGGGGGTGTTCTGATGCCACAGGGGTGGGCTCTGCTCTGCCCTCCACTCCCTTGGCTCCCAAACCCTCCAAACCCTGCCATCCAGCTCCTACCTCCTGCACCCCCCACGAATGTCCCCGCGGAGCCCTTACCTGGCTGCAGAACCCCCAGTGGGGCTGAGTTTGGGGTGGGGTGGAACACCCGGGTGGCCGCTGTCACCCTCTGCTCAGTGGCCGTGTCCCAGGGCAGAGTCTGTCAGTGTGGCACAGGGGTAGGGGACCCCTCGCAGGCCCCAGCGGGCTCACCCCCTCTCTGGGCCCCCCAGCCGGGCCACTAATGAACTCAGTAATTAGTGCAGCCATCAGGGAGGACAGAGATTTCATTAATGAGGGGAGGCACAGGGCCAATGAGGGCATGGGGGAGGGGGGCAGCTAAGAGACATTCTCCCCAGGAACCCAGTGCCTTCATGTTGGCAGCAGACCGCCTGGGATGGCAGGGAGGGGGTCACAAGTTGTCCCCCAGGTTCCCCCCAGTCTATATGTGGAAGGCCTGACACCTTATTTGGAGCAAACTCATTTGAAGTCTCAAAGCTGGGAGGGGGGCACAGGCCATGTTGGTAAATTTACCCTCTCCTTGTTAAGGGGCAGGATACCCATCCCTGTGGCACCAGGGGCCTTTTCCCAGGAGGAAGGGGGAGGGAGTTTGGATGGAGGTGCCAGGGCAGCCTGGGGGGGCTGTCCTCCAGTGTGAGGGTGTCCCCTTGGCACCAGGCAAGGGGTGGCACCTCAACCCTGCAGTCCGAGGGTGCTTCTCTGGCACTGACCTACAGCATGCCCCTCTCCCAGGGGACTCAGGGGATCCCGGGGGCTCCGTGTCCCCCTCACTGTGTGCAGCCCTAGCGACACACACGTGATGTGTACCCGTGCCCACACATACACACACTCAGGACTACACTTTCCAAGATGGTTTGACAGCTTTAATCACATGAAGGCACTTGGATCTGGTACCCCAGCCCTCCCCAGACCCCCATGCTGCCTCTGCATCCCCCAGACCTCCCAAGGGTGCCCAGGGCAGGGCCATACTCCTCGGACGCCGCAGCACCCACAGGCACTCGCTGGGCAGCGGCTGTGCTGGCGCCCTTTGACTTGTCTAATATAAAGTGCTGAGTTCAACCCTCCTGGCAGGGCAGGATGAGGCCTGGGGCTGGCAGGGATCCAGGGAGCTGTGCTGCACCAGCCCCCAGCACAGGGCAGCGGGTGTAGGTGGGGCTGGGGGGCCCCTGCTTACCCCCGGGAGGAGGGCAGTGCCGGCAGGAGCCGGCTGAACAGCACCGGAAAGCTAAAACCCTTCACACCCACCCCCCAAATACTGCCCCACTCCCTCACTCCCTTTGCTGGCACAGCGGTAAAAAGGCACCCATGATTTTTTGGGAAACCATTGCTTTTCCCTCTAAAAAGATATGAGGCATTGTCCATATTGTGACATTAAAAAAGGCCTGGCTGAGCTCAGCCCCCCCCAGAAAAACCCTCCCTGAGAGCCCCCAGATCCTCAAAGCTGGGGGACACCCTGGCACAAGTCCAACCCCACGGGGGTCAGGGTAACCCCAGGCTATAGGGGAGGCTGCAGTGTCCCCCACCCCCTCCCAGCTGGGGGACTGGGGCTGGGGTAAGGCTGGGAGGGGCACATTAAGGCTGGTATGAGGGTCCCTCTCTCCCAGGACTAGCAGCCTTTGGTGAAGCTGCAGATGGATATGGATTGGAGGGTGTGCCCCCCCCCACCACCACGGGAGGGGACTCTTCTGTTGGTGACTGGAGTGGCTCCCAGTGACACAGTATAACTGGAGAGGGGGGAGGCCACCTCACCCCCAAAATGAGAAGAAACCGAAGTTGGAGGGGGTGAGTAAGGACCCCCCCACCCCGAGGCACTCCCCTTGCAGGGCTAAGGGGGAACAGAGACTCGGTGTCCCAAGGCACGTGGGAGGCATTTGTGCCCAGGGGCTCAGCCCTGAGGCTGGGCTGCCCCTGCAAAACACAACCCCTAGGTGGGAGCAGCAGGCATGAAGAGAGGCAAGGACATGCCCCCCACGAGGTGGTCAGCTGCACCCAGGGCAGAGTTAAGGGTATGGTGACAGCCCTATGCACCAAGGCCAGTAAGACTCCCTGCGTTTTTTGGAGGGTGACAAGGTGTTACCTGTCCTGTAGCCTCGGCAGATAGAGGCCAAGGGCTGCCAGCCTCCCAGCAGGCAGTCTGGATGGAGGGATCCAGTCCTCCCAAAGGCAGTGGAAAGCAGCAGCTGCTGACCCCACCCCCCCTCCCCAGTCGGGGACAGAGGGGAAAAGGACCTGAGAACCGTTTTGTGGAGGGGGGACACAGGTTGGGGGGGAAGGAGGCAGGAGCTGGACAGTGGGGGAGGATGGGACCCCCTCAATAGGTCCTCAGCACAGCAAGGCCGTGGATCACCCATGGCCCCCCCTCTCTGAGAAGGGGGGCACCCAGCTTCCTGGTGGGGGCACCCACATCTCCCACCACCAGCAGGCACGGAGGGCACCCGCACCCACCGGGGCTGGGGAGGATGATGCGGGGCACACCGGGACCCTCCCTCCCCCAAAATAAGGCACCTGGCTCCCCCGGTGGTGCCCCTTCGCAGCACCCGGAGGGTGGAGGGGCCATTAGCTGTTAGTCCGCTGCTTCTTGAGCACTGCATACACGTCCTCCACCTTGCTGAGCCTCTCGAAGAAGGGCAGCAGGTCCAGCAGTTCCGTGTCTGCCATGTTATCGAACCAGGAGGCCACCGGCACCTGCAGGTGGCACAGGGGACAGAATGGCACAGGGGACAACGCTGAGAGAGGGTCCCTCACCACATGACCTCCACACGCCGCCCGGCCTTGCCCTGCGCGTACGTACAGCATTATCAGGGTGGAAGATGTAGGATGCGGGCGAGTTGTCCACGATGATGATTCGGCGCAGGTCACGGCCCAGGCGGCTTAGGTCCTTCACATAGTTGCCGCGATGGAAAACACAGGATTCCCGGAAAAGGCGCGCCCGGAAAGCCCCCCATTTATCCAGCAGATCAGCCACAGGGTCTGCATACTACAGGCACAGGAGGGGGATTATTATGACACATCACACCACCCTGCCCAACGCACAGTGACAATGGCATCCAGCTCTCCACTGGTGCCAGGTCTCACTGTGCCTCAGTTTCCCTGGGCAGTGCCTTGCAGGGACAGGTAGGGAGGCTGCCCAGTACTGGTGCTGCCTGTGGGTACACAGGGGACAAGAGGCCAGTGATGCCTGCAGGTGGGCATGCAAGGGAGCTGTGCCACTCTAGGGGTGTCTGGGAAGGGCTGGGCGATGCCAGGGCAGGTCAGGGGCACCCACCTTGGCCAGGCTGGCAGTGAAGAGCACACACTCGAAGAGCTCGCCCATGCGCTGTAGGAACTCGTCCACGTGCGGCCGCTTGAGCACGTACACCTGCGGGCACGGACAGAGGGCAGCGCGCTGCTGGCACCGGCCGCGGCTCACCCAGCGCCCCCATGTCCTCCCCAGGGGACGCCTGCGACTCCACACCCAGCCAGCGAGCAGCTCCCTGGCCACACCTCTCGGGAGCTGCCCGTGTGGGCTGGGGGATGCCACAGCCCCACAGGAATGTCCAGGGTGAAGTGTCTGGCCGGCTCCAGAGCCAAGTAACCGAGAACAGGCTGACTGCCCAGACCACAGCCTATCCTGGATTACTTGAAACTGGGGCTGGCCACTGCAGGAGGGCAGCATGCCAGGACACCCCTCACCTCCCTGCCCTGCAAAGGAGAGGGGCACCCACCTCTGCCCTGCAATGTGCCAAAGCTGGCACCTGATACTCCCATTACCCCTTGGTGCAGAGCACTGGGATGGCTTCCAGTCCTCGGGGAAGTGGAACAATGCCCCCCTCCCACCAGGCACCCACCCTGCTGTTACCTGGTGCATGATGCCATCGATTTCCACAGGAATGATGAAGTCTGCGTTGTTCACTGGCTGGGGAAGGGCACACCAGGATGAGCACTGGGCATGCCAGGCACCCCCTGCCCAAATGCTGCCTGCTCTATGCTCACTACGCACCCCTGCCAGCCCAGCAGCCCCCTCACAGGGACACCCCAACCGACCCAGCCAGGCTGTGCTGGGTGCTGGGCATCACTTTGTGGGAAAAGGGTAGCAGAGCGGGTAGGGGAGCATGTGGGGGAGAGGTGTGGGGTGGGCCAGGGTATCCCCCACCTTGAAGGAGCTGTGTACCAGGGTCTCATCCAGGTCGATGACCACGCAGAGCTTGCTGGCGTCCTGTGGCTTGATCTCGGGCAGCAGGTGCTTGACAGCAGCCTGCAGCAGGGGGACACGGGTCAGCAGGGTATCCACAGGGTGGCCAGAGGGGGCACTGGGAGAAGTGACTGTTCACCCCCCCAGTCCTGGCCACACTGGGGAGGAGCAGGGGATGGTAGCCCATTGTTCCAAGCTGGGGTGTGGGGTTACCTTGGGCAGTGCCCCGTTCTCCTCCACCAGCAGCGGTGCGCCGGTGGTGCCAGTGCAGGGCTCCCCTTCATCGCGGCACAGGCAGCAGAAGAGGGACTGGAGAATGCTGCGGCTTCGAGGCTTCTTGGCAGGGGTCTGGGTACCTGCGGGAGGGCAGAAGGGGGTGAGGGGTACCCCGGGGTACTCCCAGCACAGCGCTGGGGGCGAGGTGAGCCATGTTTGGGTGTTGTCCCAGAGCCCCCGTGCCCTTATCAGACCCCGACACCCATCCGGTCGGCCTTCCTGCCCTGCCAAGCAACGGTGCCAGGGCAGCGTCGCTGACACGAGCGCTTGGTGACCACCCAGTCCCTCACCCGGCACATCCCATTCCACGAGTGGCCCCCGTGGGCCCCCCTGCGTGGCCAGAGACCCTACAGCAGGGCGCTGGGCTGAGCGCGGGGGCAGCCGTGGGTTCGGGGCTGTCCCGCCCGGGGGGCACAGCCCCACTCGGGGGGGCGGGGGGGGACATGGGGGCGGGGTCTCTCCGAGGAAGGCGGGGCTTACGCCCGTTCTTTTCCCCGCCTCCAGACAACTCCCTCGTCTCATTGGCCGACTCGAGTGCACCGGAGGCGAGAGGCCAATCAGGACGAAGCGCCCGCCCCTGGGCGCCGTTCCCGCAGCCCCCATTGGCGGAGCGAAGGGAAACTGAGGCAGAGGGGTTGCCCCTGCTCACCCCGTGCCCCAGGGGCAGCGCGACGGCTCCAGCGGTCCTACCGCTCCCGGGGCCGGGTCCTGCCGCGGCCCGGGCCGGGGCGCACCCCGCCCTGGCTGTGCCCCTCTTCAGACGAGCCAGGGCCCCGAGCCCTGTAGTGGGGAGCCCGTAGAGCAGGAGCTCCCCCCACTGGGGACGGGGCCCGTTCCCACGTTTGCTCCTCCCGGCCCTGGTAGCTTCCCAGTCGGGGAACACGAGCATCGGCCCCCGACAAACCCCCTTCGCGGGGTGAAGGGGACGCGGGGAACGGGATGCTGGCATGCAGCAGGGCGCTCGGCTCCCTTCCTGCCTCAGTTTCCCCGCCGGCGCTGAGCGCACCTCTCGCCCGGCTCCGGAGGAAACAGCGCAGATAATCCGAGCAACGCCCCGAGCCTTCCAGGGCACCGTCGGGCTCCGAGGGCCCGGACCGCGGCCCCCCGCGCCCGGGCGGGTGCAGACAGCCCCGCTCGCTCCGAGCTGCAGCCCCAGCGCATCTCCCCAGCCCTCGGCAGCGGGATGCAGGGGGGCGGGCTGAGGCGGCGCGCAGCTCATCACACCCTCCGGGAGCAGCCCCCACAGGCCCCCAACCCCCCAGGGACCTCCCCTTCTCCCGCACAGGAAGGGGGTGAAGGGGAGTGAAATCCCCCTCCGCGTTACCTTTCTCCTGAAGCGGGGCGCTCCCCTCCTCCCTGCTAACCTGGGCGATGATGGACTGGTGCTCCATGGGCTCCGGGGAGGGGGGGTGGGAGGGGGCGGCCCCCCCGGCGCGGCCCCCGGGGGGGGAGGCGGGGCGGGGGCCGGCGGCGGCGCGGGGCGGCGGGCGCGGGAGCGGCGCCGCGGAGGAAACTTTGTTACAACATGGAGTTTCCTCCGCCCGGGCTGGGGCTGCAAACATGGATCCCGGGCGCGGTTTCAAGGAACCCCTTAAAAGGGCAACGACGGCGGGGGGGGGGGGGCCCTCCTCCTTCTCCCTCCTCCTCCTCCCTCCTCCCGGCACCCGCGCCGCCCGGGAAGAGTGGGGGTCCCTAGGAGGGACACCCCCCTTGTTTCATGGTGACCGTGCAGCGATCCCCGACACGCCGCCGGGCTGTCCCACACTCCCCCGCCCCGAGTGAGAGACCATGGAGAGGGGATCAATCCTGCTGTCGCCCCGCATCCAGCTGGCAGCCCGGGGATCCCTCTGCAGCTGCCCCCGGCATATGTCCACGTCCCGCCATGCTGGGTGTCCCCTGGAGCAGGACCCTGAACTAGCGGCTCAAGGCTGGGGGGTCCCCATTACCCCCCGAGGGCACATCCCGCATTGCCTGCCCTGGCCAGCCGTGCGGGACAACGGGTGCTGGGGGGCTGCACCAATAGCCGCCGCTTTTTTCTATCGTTCTTTCTCCTGCGATCCCCCAATTATTTGGCCAATTAGTAAGTCCTATATTATCAATGCATATATTTTCCCCTACGATTCCTTCCCTCCTGCCTTCGGCGGGGAAACGGGGCTGTTTCCAGGCGCTTTCTGAAATGCGACTCTTGACAGGAGCTTGTGGATGGCACAAGTCTCTCAGAGGAAATCCGCCCCCCAAGCCCCTCGAGTGTAGCCTCCTCCAGCCCCCTCCCCTCGCCAGCCCTGCGGGGCTCTGCCGGGGCAGCCTCTCACCGCCGTGCCCCCCAACCCCGCCCAGGCAGCGTCCGGCCCTGGAGGGGCCATGTCCCGGTCACCACCGTCGCCACCTCGGTGGCAGGAGATGCTGTGCGCTCTGTCAGCGCTGCCTCGAGGGTGCAGCAGGTTGGAAATTTCCCATCTGAGCTCATTTGAAATCTTTCCACCTCTCCCACCTGCGGTTTGGGAGCTTCGGGAGGTGAGATCGCCTCTTCTGGCCCAGTAGGGACGTGACACGTGCACAGAGGTGACCGCGCTGGGGAATGGGGTCCGGGACTGGGAGGTGCCCCCACAGGGAACTGCGATGCTGCGGGGCTGCCGGAGCTCTGGCACTACAAAAGCCGATTTCCACCTGCAGTTCCCGCACTCTCAGCTCCACGCGGAACATCCCGGCACCACGTGCCCCTGCGGAGCCGTGGCAGGGACTGTTGGGAACAGGGACACTACATCCTGCCACCCTCTCCGCCGGTTCTGACGGCAGGCAGATGTCGTGCTTCAGTTTCTCTGCCCGTCCTCAGTACGGCAGCCGCCTCCCACATCGGGCAGCCACCGCTGTCTCCTGGCCCAGCAGGAGGAAAAGGAAGAACGAGGCTGTGATTCCTCTGGTCTCTATTTTGGGCTGATCTCTGTGCTCCTTTAGCCCAGGTGGAACTGGGTAGGTAGGATGTCTGCCTCGTCCCCAGCATCTGGCTGGGCTGGGCTGCTGGGGGATGCTGCTTTCTGTGGGGACAGCTGCAGAAGCCACACACTTGTCCCCTGCAGGACCCCTGTCCCTTCGGCTACATCCTCCTCTCCTCCTCCTCCTCCCTCCCTGATGAGTCCAGACAGGCCCTGTTAATTCTCCAGTTAATGCAATTAGAAAAGTCTCCGGGCCAATGCCTGCAGCGATAGCTGGAGCACCACTTCCAGTTCCACTGCCTGCCTGGGGGCAGATTGAGCTGGGGAGCTCAGGGAGACGCTGTCCCTGTCTTGGGGCTGTGGGACAAGCCCAGGCCAGGAGTAGGCAGAGCCCAGCTGGGCTGTTTGGGCTGCAGGGTACGGGCACAAGGCAGAAAAGCATCAGGCTACACTCAACCGGGCACTCAGGGACCCTTCTGTCCCACCCCACTGCTCCTGTACTGGGGTCCTGGATGATTCCCCCTATTCTCCAACCCAGCGCTGGCCTTGGGAGCTCTGCCCCACAGCCAAGGGACCACAGAGAGAGGTCTTGGAGCAGGACACTTCCTCCTAAGGGTAGGCTGGAGGCAGGTGTCCCTGGGCTGAGGGTGCTCTGGGTTGCAGGCTCCAGCTGGAGAACACCAAATCCCACAGGCATAACCCTGCAGACCCCAGTCCCTCCAGCCTTTTGCCTGCTGAGGACCATCCCGATGCCCCCCGTGCCCCTTGGTGACCTCGCCCCAAGGCTTGTACCCCCGGGCAGGTGCACCCCGAGCTAGGGGCGTCTCCTGCTGCTCTTCCTGTGGCTCGGGCCGGCTGCGCCCCCGGAGGAGGGGGGAGTCCCCGCCTTTCAGTGGGCCCCACCGCGCTGGCCCCTCCTTCAAGCAGCCAGAGGCCGGGCCAACGCGGAGGCGGGGGGGAGGCACCGCCCCACCCCGTCCGCCATCGCCCTTTTAAGGAAGGGGACATTCTTCACATAAACAAGCGCGGCCCCCGGGAGCGGAGCGGGGGGGGGTGTCCCTTCCCGGAGTGGGGGGCACGGCCTGGGAGGGGTGTCCGGCCCCCAAAATTCCACCTCCACCAGCCGGCCGGCGGGGTTCGGAAGTGGGATTTTGGGGTGGGGGGGGGTCCTGGGGAGAGGGGGGAGCCTTGAAACAGCCAGGGAGCGTCTCGCAAGTGCGGACCGCGGCGGGGGCCGAAGCGCGCTGGGACCCCCCCACCCGCGGTGCGGGGCCGCGGAGGGCCCGAGTGGCTTCGCATCCGCATCCGGCGGTACCGGCAGGCGGGAAACGGGGCATCCGGGGCGGAGAGGGCACGGAGGGGCCCCCCACGGCCCCGCTCCCCCCGGGGGCATGCAGAAAGCTGGCGCTGAGCCCCCCGCGCGGACACGGCCACGCGCTGGCAACCCCGGCCGCTCTCCCGGCCAGGGCAAAGGGGCCGCCCTCGGGGTACGGGAGAGCCCAGGGGGTCCCCGCCCCACACCGGGGCCACGCAGCAACAGCAGCGAGGCCGAGGCCAGGTTACAAACACGCCGTTTATCAGCCATCCTCCTCCCCCCAAGTTTCGGAGCCCCCGTGGGGATGGGGCCGGTCCCGGGGCTGGCCCCACTGGCGGCGGGCGGTGCGGGGTGGTTAGCGGTCCCCGGCGGTAATTAGCGGGTCCCCAGCGGTGATTAGCGGTCCCGGGAGCCGGCGGTTCCTGGCGATAATGAGCAGGGGAAGTCTCCGATGCGACTCATTCACTGAAGCGACTGTGCCAATGGATGGGGGAATCTCCCGCTGTCATCCCACTCCCGTCACATCGAGCCTGGACCAGCACCCCGGAATTGGCGGGGGTTGGGGGTGGGAAGAAGCGCTGAGCTCTAAGATCTTGGGGGGAGGGCTGCCTGTCTGTTAACCCTTTCCTTGCTGGGTGCATCTCTGGCTAAAACATGCCCGGACTTGGAGTGGCAGCAAATCTGTGTCCAGGAGGCCGCGCTGGGCAGGGACGTGGGGGATAACAAGCAAGGATGGGATCTGTCACCGTGTCTCTGTCGGGTCGAGGGCGAGACCAAAATTGAACCGGCTGTGGTGGCCTCGGGCCAAGAACCGGGCTCCATGTGCGATAGTGCACGTCCAGATCTGCAGGGGCAAAGAGGACAGGTCGATGAGCGCCCACCAGGGACACTGTCCCGCCCCTATCCCGCGGTGCTAGCCCTACCAGGTAGGCGACGAAAGCCACGTAGGCAGCCAGTAGCAGGCTCAGGGGAATGTGGTACTCCAGGCCACGCAGTGTTGGCAAAAAGTCCACCACGAAGTATACATTGATGGCGCAGACCAGCCCCGTTGTGAGGGTCATCAGCACCTTCCCCGGGCTGTGAACAGGGCAGAGGGAATCAGTGCCAATGCAGGGCCCCCATCCTTTGGGCCACTGGGCACAGAGGGCTGGGGGAACTGAGTTTGTAGGTGAACCAGACCCGAAATGGGACATTTCTGCACCCCACAGCTATATTTCACCCCGTGATGGGACTCTAGGTGTGGATTTTGGCCACTTTCCAAATCCAGGGCTGGCAGTGCCAGGAGGATGCTGAGGATTCAGGGGCTCCCCAAGGAACCAGATGTGTCATTGGGAGGAGGATGATGAGGGTAGTGATGGGGTCTGTTCCACTCTGGCTACCCTGGGCAGGTGGGAATGAACATACCCCTCCAATGTCCGTACACTAATTGCCCCATGGCAGGGTTTGGGGGGGCAGGAGGGGCCAAAGGGAAGGTGCCTGCAGCCAGAGCTCCCTACTCTGCCTCCTGTGTGGCTCCCCATGCCCTAGCACTCACAGGCTGTTGCTGAAATCCTGCATGAGCGGGCGCAGGCTGGTGAAAGTGAGGACAGGCAGGACGGCAAAAGGCAGCTGAAAGGAGAGCAGGATGAGGACATCATGGCTGCCAGGCTGGGGTGTTTGGGGGGCAGGTGATGCCCTCCCACCTCCTTACCAGGATGCTCTGCAGGACGTTGAGCAGGTCGTTCATGCCTGTGAGGTGGCTGACATCCTTGAAAGCAGCCACGAAGACAGTGGGCAGGATGGCAAAGGAGCGGGTGAAGAGCACCCGGGTGAAGCGGGACCAGCGGAGCTGCAGGAAGCCCTGGAACACGGCAGAACCTGCACTCTCGCTGTGCCTGCGGCGCCGTGTCAGGGCGAGCCCCGAAACCCTGGCTGGGAGGAACATGGGGGCATCTCCCCCTCCTTTGTGCCAGGGCACTGAGCGAGCTCTTGCAGGGCTGCCGGGCCCCACTAGGTGTCAGCTCCGACTCGTTAAGAGAGGATCTTATTAATGAGG
Source organism: Vidua chalybeata (assembly GCF_026979565.1). Taxonomy (NCBI): domain Eukaryota; kingdom Metazoa; phylum Chordata; class Aves; order Passeriformes; family Viduidae; genus Vidua; species Vidua chalybeata. Next base: position 23,757,279 of record NC_071536.1, read on the forward strand.
GAAACATTGCGTAGGGCACCCACAGGGTGCAGTGGGTGGACACTGTCTCCATCCCACCTCCGGGGGAATAGGGACACTGGTGCTAGCAAGCTGCCACCCTGCAGGAATGGTGGGCAATTAACTCTTCCAAATACTCCTGGGGGGAATGTGCTGCCCATAGAACTCCTCCACCCAGGGCCCACCTGTGATTTCCCTGCTCTCAGCCCCTCCCTCTGGGGCAAGGGCCAGCATCCCTATCTCTCACCTCCATGACGAACTGCCCTGCATAAGTCCCGGTCATTGTGGAGCTCTGTCCTGCTGCCAGGATCCCGATGCCCCAGATGTACAGTGCCAGTGCCCCGAAATAGCAGCCCAGGATGACACCCTGTGTAGAGACACTCCAGTGGGCACCCTAAAGTGTCCCCTACCTCAGAAATTCCCATCAGCTCCCAGCCTTCTAGTGGAGTTATAACTGCTCCCAGCCCCAGGGGTCGATGGGGAGAGTGATATATCCCCCACATGGGAAGGGATGCTCACTGGACACAGCCTGGTGGCACTCACCCCCTGGTAGATATCCACAGACACTGTCTTGTTGTTGGTGGGGAAGATGCCGGCATAGTGACTGATGCTGCTGTTGACACACTTGTTGTGCTGTAAGGCAGAGTGTGACAGCCACCCAGCAGCTCCCACAGACACAGGGGATTCCCACACATCACCTCTCAGGGAATGAGAATATGCCAGGGGATGCTCGTCCCACCCATGTCCACAGCTGGGCACAGCCGTCATCTCCCTGTGGCCATGAGGTGGCACTCACCACGTCCTCATTTCGCTGGTGGTAGAAAGCCTCGCCGAAGACAGCCATGACAAAGAGGTTGATGAGGAAGGAGACAAAGAGGGCCAGGCAGGACTCGGTCAGGAAATACATATTGGCCTCCTGCACTGCCTCCTTCTTGGACCGGTCGATCAGCCGTGTCTGGGCATGGCCAGTGACATAGGTGTCATGGGGTCACGTGAGCACCCCTGTCCCACAGCCAGGACCATCTGGTCCCCACCAAGTGTACCCTGAGGCACCCTGGCAGAACAGTGCCCACGGCAGTGCCTTGATCTCACCTTGACCAAGGAGGAGTGGAGGAAGATGTTATGGGGCATAATGATGGCGCCGATGATGCCCATGGCCTGCAGCAGCTCCTTTCGCCCACAGCCTGGGCAGCTGGGCAGGAAAATGCCCTTCAGCACCTCCACCTGCCTTGGCCTCACCACCACGTACTGGGAAAGTGAGAAGGGGCACTGTGAGCTGCCAACCCCCTACTACAGGCTGGTAGCTGTGGGGACACCATATGGTGGGGTCCCTTGCCAGCCTCGCAGGAAAAGGGTTGTCCCCAGCTCCCCCCTTACCTCATAGCCAAAGGTCAGGGCCATGATGGTGATGAGGAGGCCGAAGAAAGCCTCCAGTTTGCGAAGTCCTAGACAGGTCAAGAGATGGGGTGGAAAAGAGCAGGGGACACTGGTGCCACATGGGCACCAGGGCTGCCTGGGTGACAGTACCCCCAGCCCTCATCCTGGCACTCACCGTACTTATCGAGGAAGAGGAAGAAGAGGGTGTCCACGATGGTGATAAGGACCCCACCCCAGAGGGGGATGCTGCAGGATGGCCAGGGCAGGATTAGATACATGGCCCTCTGTGGAGTAGGGCCATGGGGGAGGCTGGAGGTCCCTGGGGGGAGGCTCACCGGCCAGCTGAGAGCAGGCTGAAAGCAATGGCTGTCCCGATCACCTCCTGCATGTCAGAGCCGATGATGGCAATCTCAATCATGAGCCAGAGCAGCACACGGGGCACCTGGAGGGGACAGGGCACCATGAGGTGCCTGAGCCCACAGCGGTCCGTAGCTCTGGGCAAGGTGGCACAGCATCCTGGGTGCAAATCCCTGTCTCCAGGCTAGAGCAGGCCACCTAGAGCAGCATGGGGACCCCGGAAGACCCCTCTCAGCTTCTTTCACAACACAAAATCAGGATGAAAGATGAGTGCTAAATCCGAGCCTGTTCCCTCCCTCCTCATCCCTGCCCCAGTGAGAGCTGAGGATAGGACCCATCTGTCTAGATAGGGGGGTTTGAGGGAGGCGGGGCAGAGGGATGTGTCCAACCCTCCTTTTGGGGACCTGGGGACCTGTCATTCAGCCAGTGTCTCCTTGCTCAGGATCTTGACACTTATATGGGACCCCTAACCCCTGTCATGTGATCCCTCCTCTCGAGCCCCCACCACTTTCTGCCCCAGCACGCACAGGCTTTCCCGCGTCTCGGCTTCGCGTTGCCGCCCCGACGCCTGGGCTCACTCCCGCGGGGGACGCTCTCATGTGTCCCCAGGTCAGACCGGGACACTGAAGCAGCTGCTTACCACCTCTCACCCTGGGCTCCTGTACTGCAGGGGCGTGGGCACTAGGTGGGGGACACCGGGGCTTGGCAGGGGGGGCTTTGAGGAGCCCCTGGGAGAGGCAGGTCTCTCACAGCATCTTCCTCCTCCTCTCCAGCCCTGCAAGTCCCTGCTAGGACTGTCACCAGCCCAAGCACAGGGTCCGCCCCAGAATGTCACCCCCAGGGGCCTCCCCGTGGTTGCTCACCTTGGGGTAATAGAGATAGCAAATCTCGCCCAGGTCCTTCCCGGTCACCACGCCTAGACGGATGGCGAGGCGCTGGCACAGCAGCCCCAGGACGGTGGCCCACAGCAGCACCCACAGCAGCTGGGGAGCAGCAGGAGGGAGGGAGGCAGCAGGGACTGGGTAGTGGGCAAGATCCAGCCGCCCGGGGGTCCCCAGTTCAACCAGGGTTGCAGGGAAGAGAGGGGGTGCAGGTGCTCTGCTAGCCCAGTCAGAGGGGTGCCCCCCTGGCACCCCTGGGTGTCCTCACCCTGTGCCGAGGGCCCCCCTTGCCCTTCCTGCTCCCGGGCTGGGGAAGCCAGCTGCCAGGGGCAGCCGTTGGCGCTGGAGAGGTTACGAAACCCCCGCCTGCTCCCTGAGCCCGGAGCCGGGCTCACCTTGAATCCCGCCAGTGCCCCGCTCTGCAGGTCTGACTCCACGTTGCCTGGGTCCAAGTAGGCGATGCTCATGAGGAAGCCGGGACCGGTGAAAGCCCAGAGTTTCCTAAAGCTGAACCCAGGCTGGGACAAGGCAGCAGGTCAGAGCGAAGAGCTCCCGTTCAAAACCAGCGTCTCCTAATTGCACATCCAGCCCCCTTTAGCCCAGTGCTGCCCGCATGGGTGTGTTCAGCACATGGAGGTCATTTTCCTGACAGTTTTGGAGAGGAAACTGCTGCCCCCAGCCTCTTCCTGTTAGCAGCAGTGCTGGAGGGGCAGTGAGCCCGGTCTGACCCAATGGACAGTGATGTGCAGGGGGGTCCCAGGGCTGTCAGGCACTATTAATTGCATTCCATGGGATTCCACTGCTGTCCCCTGCTTTTGCAACTCCTCCTGACTAGGGAATACCATTCCTTCTCCTTCTCTGTTCCACTGCTCTGAGACCAAACAAGGATGGGGGGTGAGGGCTGGTGGGGTGCGAGCAGCCTTGGGGAGGCCCACTGGGCTCATCCGTGGGTGGCCCAGGAGGTGGTGTCTGAGCAGGGGGTGATCCTTATGGCTGGGTAGCACCTTGCTCCATTGTCTCAGTTTCTCCATTTGGAAAACTTTAAGTATGGAAACACTCAACCTAGGGGCTGTGACTTGCCTGAGCTGGGTCTGGGGGGCTGGAGGCATGTCCCCACGGTATGTCCAAGACACATATTCCGCACTGCAGTGGCCCTTTGCCTCCCCACCTCCAGCTCCCTGCACCACTGTCCTGCTGCCCTGCCCTCCCTGAGACAGCCTTGCAGCACCTACCCCACTGCCCTTGGGGATGCTGATGAGCTCATCCAGGTAGGTCTGGTCCTGAGTGCCAGGGCGCTGTGGGGGCATGGGGCCTCCATTCACGGACCTGGTGAGGCCTGGGGGGACAAGGAAGAGGAGGGGAGGTGGCAGCCTGCCAGGGGGACAAGGACACTGGTGGGCTGGCAGCCCTGGCACCGGCTTCCTTCAGTCCCACCTGACCCTGCCTAATGAACCCCATGAGGGAAAAGCACCAGTTTTCCGGGGGGGAGTGGGGGGTGGGGGGCATGAGGATGGCTATATGGGATCTATCAAAGACTGCCCAAAGGGATCAGATGCCACTTCCAGCTCAGGTGTCCCTAAAATCCCTGGTCTGAGCCCCGTCTTCACCAGTCCAAGACCCAAGTGCCTTTCTGGGCAGCAGGGAAAGGAGGGGACCCTAGTCCAGCTCCTGCTGCTGGATGGGCATAGAGTGAGGACAAGAAGCTGGTACTGGTCCTGGTCCCCCTTTGCAGTCCACCTACAACCTGGGAATTGGTTGAATCACATTCCCAGGCTTGAAGGAACAGGGGATGGGACAGGTGGGGAATCCAGGACAGGTTGGGGGGGGATGGTGCCCACTGAAAGATGGAGCACAGCCAGGGGTCTCAGGGTGGAGGGGAGGGGGTCTAGGGCATGAAAGGAGACACAAGGCGACCCAAGAAGTGTTGTGAGGCTCACCTGGCTCCAGTGATGCCATGTGTGGACCCGATCCAGCCACAGTGCTGAGGCTTCCTGAATTCAGCTCTGAGTGCAGCGCCTGCTGCCCAGCTTTTAAAGGACCCCCCCCCGCAGTTGTGTCATCCCTCCCCCTCCTCAGGAGGAGAGGAGGAGGATAGGAGAAGGAAGTGCTCCTTCCCTACCCTTATGAGCACACACAGTCTCGGTTCCCCCCCCCTCCCACCAGTGCCAGGAGGCCCCTTCCCTCCCCTTTGCCTCACACACGTGCAAACACGAGGCACCCTCACCGGGGCGTGGGAACATGGGGGGGATCGGGACCAGTACCAGCCTATCACTGTCCATCACATGCCAAAGTTCTGCTTGGGTGACTGGGGGACAGGGGACAGTGTCCCACAGAGCAAGAAGGGAGGGCTGGCCCCACGGGAGTAGGGGAAATGCCATAGAAGTGGGAGTGAGGAGGAAGCAGGCACGTGTTGCATAAGGAGATAAAAATGCAGCCTGAGCTGCTGGGGGAAGCACCCAGCCAGGCAGGCTCTGTGCACAGGGTGCACAGGGTGCTCACATCACCCTTGGGTGCAGGGACCTTCACGCCAAAGATGGAGTGCCAGTGTTGCCACTGTCAAGTTGTGCCAACAAAAGTGGCCAGCCTTCTGCCAGCCTTCTGCCAGCCAGGCTGTGTCCCACAGGGAGATGGGCAAGGGGTGTCCCCCAGGAACACGTGGGGTGGTGGCAGGCGCAGGGATGTGAGCCTGGCCCTACTCTGTATGCCCCAGGCACCCCCCATCCCCTAAGCAAGGGCTAGAACAGCTGGGAGAGGGACAGGGTCCCACCCAGAAGGCATGGTGGGGTTTCAGCACACAGCTCAGCTCCACCTGCCCTCCCTGAGCCTCAGTTTCCCCAAAGCAAGCAAGACTGGACAGGCAGTGCTGGCTGCTTTATTTGCTGTTAGCTGGAGGGTGACCAAATGGGGAGCTGGGGAAGGGGCTGGCAGCTCCAGTGGAGCCAAAGGGGCTCCCAATGGGCCGCTGGTGGGCGAAGAATTCCGCAGCAAAGGAGATGGTGTCATGTGGCTGCTGGAGAAGCAATGCCTGGAGGAAGTCAGACAGCAGTGCGCGGACCTCGGGGTGCTGCTGGAGGTAGGCAGCATGGGATAGTTGCAGCTCATCCTGCAGTGGGGTGACAGGATGGGTGGGGTGGGCATGAACACACATTTCCCCCCTGGGCACTGTGCCAGGGTGAGGGCGACAGGAGCCTGGGTCCTCTCCCACACTTCAGAAGGCGTGAGGAAGGATGTTGGTCTGCCTGCCCCCTCAGTGTGCCTCCTGGGCACACCAGGGGAGACCCTGCTGGAGACTGGCACAGCCCCATGTCCCCTTGTCCCCATGTCCACCCATCTTACCTTCCTGTCCAGGAAACAGGAGTAGAGCTCCATGTCCTCCTCCCAGTCCAGGGGTTCTTTGGGGAAGGGGAGCTGGGGCTTAAACCTACCTGGCAGCAGAAAGGCAGGGCAGGGTGTTCCCCCTTGATTTCCAGACAGTGGGGAAGGGCTGCCTGTGCTGCGGGGGCACAAGCCTCCCCTGCTCAATACCTGACTTGCTGAGGATGGACTCATCCTGTAGAAGCATCAGCACTGGAGAGCCAATCTGCAACAGCTGAGCCAAACGCCTGAGAGGGAAAGAAGAGCCCTTGACCTCCCCATGCTGGGTCCCACCAGACTGGCAGGGCTGGGGTGCCTCTGACCAGACCCCTTCCCTTACCCGTTGGGGAGGAAGCTGCTGTGCCACACAGTGGGGGCGCCTGTGCTGGCGTGCACGGCTCGCTCGATCACAAACACCTCAGTCTCTGCCGAGCCCACTGCCTGCCGCTGGATGCCCAGGGCAGACTGGGGGCGGTACGGCCAGGGTTCAGCCTTGTCTCAGAGTCCCCTCTGCCCCCAGCTGCCATCCCCATGTGTTCCCCCATGCTGTCAACCACATTCTGCCCACTCCCACTTCCCACATCCCCCCCTGGTATCCCCAACCTGACCCAGACCACGCCCATCCCACAGGCCCTCCTGGCTGGCGGCTCACATAGCTGGCGGTGCAGAGGTCGCCCTCGGTGTTGATGGCTGGGAAGACAAGGTCGTGGGGCATTGTCTGCCGGCGTGCCAGCACCCGCAGCAGCAGGAGGCTGGCACCCTCCAGCAGCCGCGCCCGCAGCTTGGCCCGGCTGTATGAGAAGCTCTGGCACTGTGGCTCTGCCTGCAGAGAGACCTGGCTACCTCATGGGACAGCCACAGCTCCAACATCCAGGGACAGCAACTCCCAGAGCCTGGGCACCCCTGGTGAGACAGGCCAGCTGTGCTGCCCCCTCCCAGGATGTGACCCTGCCCTCAACCTCACCTCTCCCTCCTGCAGCGTCTTTGTGACCGTCATCCCGTGCTCGTGGCTCAAGATGTGGGTCGTCTTCTCTGTGGGGTGTGGTCTGAGCTGTGGCAGGGGTGGGAGGCACAGGGTGGAGGGTAGAGCCAGGGCACCCCTCCTCTGAGGTGGCGACCCCAGCACCGCTGTCAGTCGGGGTACCATACCAGATGCATTGTGGGAAACTCCCCACCCCAGCTGCCACACAGAGGAGGGGATGGGGACCAGGCTGGTGGGCCAGAGCTGGAGTCTAAGCATGACAAGGGACACCAGGCTACCCACAGCAACCTTGCAGGGGGCACAGCCCCCAGGAGGGAACCACTGCAGGGCACACCCCAGGGCAGCGGGTGGGACACAGGGACGGGGACATGCCACCACCATATCAGTCACCTCCAGGCACTCCTGCTCCTCCTGCTCCAGGGTCTCCAGCTGCCAGGTCACATAGGCTGGCAGAGCAAAGCCATGATCAACCAATCCCGTTAGCACTGTCCCCATTCCCAGCCCCGGGGGCTGGTGGACAGGATGTTCCAGCCCTGGGGAGGAAGGAACCCCCCAAAAGCCACCCCTGGCTCACCTTTGAGGGTGCTGGAGGCAGGCACACCATCCTGCTTGCCTCGGAACCTGGTTTGCACCAGGATGCAGGTCTGCACCGGCTCACCTTCCCGCTGGTAGGGTGCCCACTGGGCTGCCATGCACCACTGGCCCTCTGCCTTGTCCCTCGGTGAGGCCCCCACAGCCACCACTGACAGCGTCTCCGCAAAGAGGCACCGCTCCAGCTCCTTCAGCCCTGCACAGAGGGATGGTGACCCCAACACAGAGGGACCGCGAGGAGATGGTCACTCTGGTCACTCCCTCCCGAAGTTACTGTCGCCCCTGCCCAGTATCCCTCCCGGTCTCTGTCCCCCCCCGGCAGCTGGGCCGAGTCCCTCGCCATTTATCCCGCTCAATCCCTCACTCTCCGTCCCCCTCCTGCCGGGCCCGGTGCACGGGGCACGGTGTGGCAGGACAAAGGGGAGGCTGGAGGAGGCACGCACCGATGAGGCTCAGGAACTCGGCAGCAGTGTCCGCCATGCTCGGGGGGTCCTGTGAGCTCTCGGGAGGGGGCTCCATGCCTCGCCGGGGGGCTCCTGCTGCCGGACCCTCAGGTGAGGGGGCGGCGGGGCTCCCCCGAGCCGCGGTCCCCGCCCCACGCGTGACCCTGGGGCGGCAGTGACACCCACCCCGCCTCTGCAGCCCCCAGCCCCTGTCGCCCCCGTCCTCCCCCCGGCCCCCGCCTGCCGGACCGACCCCGGTGCCCCCGACGCCTCCCGGCTCCCAGGCAACGCCCTGGCCCCACCTCTTAAAGGGGCCGCGCTCCGCCGCGGGGTTTAGCGCCGGGGGCTCCCCACCGGCGAGGAGAGAAAGGGACGAACAGGAGTAAAATCGATCCAGTCTTTTATTTGGGGCGTGGGGGTGATTGTGGCTCCGATCCCCAGCGAAGCAGCACCCCCATACCCCAGCAGTGCGACCCTATGGTCCCGTCCCAGTGTGTGTGTGCGTGTGTGTATGTACAGGGGGGCTCCGGCGTCAAGGATGGGGTGCTGGAGAGGAGCCCCTTGCCTGGAGGTAGTACTGCCGACCCGCCTCCCCTTGCTGGCTCCATCCCAGCCCCCACAAAGGATATACACAACACTGGGGGCTTAAGGGGAGGGGGCTGAGTGGTGGTGGTGGAGGGGAAATTGGAGATTCCCAGAAAAACGGGGGAGTGGGGGGGGGAGGAATTGTAGGAGAAGCCCTTGGTGCCATTCCTATAGCCCCAGCAGTGAGGCAGGTGGCTACAGAACCCTCGAGAGAGGATTGAGACAGCTGGTGACCCCCAAGTTCCAGGGAGCAAAGGCAAGGATCATTTATGAGGTGCCCACTTAAGGGGGTGTCCACTCTTCCCCCTCCTCCAACCCTGTACCCCAGGAGGGAGATTCACAGCAAAATAAACCACACAGTCTTGGGCTCCCTGTGCCCAACCATCACCCGGCCCTGTGGAAAGGGGGGATCCGGGGAGTGGGGGGAGATCTAGGTGGCTTGGTAGAGGTCCTTGCGCCTCCGCACCTCCTTGAGGACACGGGCACGAAAGGCATCGAGGTCCTCCCCCCTGCCCTGCCACAGTCCCAGGGCCTCCTGCAGCTCCGGACGGTGGGTCCGCAGGAAGGGGTTGTAGGTCTGCTCTTCCCCCAGTGTGGAGGGGCACTGTGGGGGCAGCTGCTCAGCTCCCCTGCTGGAGGCAGCACCCCTGGCAGGGAGCTGGGAATGCCCCCAGAGCCCCCTGCCCATATGGCACCCACCATGCAAGAGGGTGTTGGGGTGCAGCATCCCTGCCAAGGGAACCCCGTGAGGGGTCGGGGTGGTGGGTGTTGCACGCAGGGACCCCCATGCCTCACCGTGCTCCTCTTCTCCTGGCGTTGCTGCACTGCCCACTGCAGCTTCTGCTCCAGCGCGGAATTGTCCAGCTCCAGGAGGCTGGCGAAGGTCAGGCACTCCAGTGCATATTCGTGGCCTGTGGACCCCCATATGCAGCCCTTAGCATCACCCCCACCCAGCTCTCCCCCTTGGCAGTGGGGACTAGGGGGACACCAGCAGCTCTGCCCTGCTGTTGGGGACACTCACCTGGCCAAAGCAGTGTGTCCTCGCCCAAGCCCATGGCCACATCCAGGGAGGCGAGCATGGTCTCAGGGGAGCCTTCAAATGGCCTGCCTGGACCCCCACACAACTGCCTGTCATAGGGGGGGGTCTGGGGGGTACCCCTAAGCCCATCTCAGGATGGGGTAATCCCCCAACCCCCTGTCTGGGGTTGGGTGCACTCACCACAGCCAGCAAGGAAGAGGAGGTCCCCGGAGAAGAGGCAGGGGGGGCTGCCGAAGGGGCCCCCGTCCAGCACATACACCATGTGGCCCACAGTGTGGCCAGGTGTGGCGAGCGCCTCGAAGGTCAGGCAGCCCACGGTCACCTTCTCCCTGTCCGCAAGTGGGCTGTGCCGGGAGCAGGGGGCACCGTCAGGGTGCTCCCCCCAACCCCAGCACCTCAAAATGCGCGCCTCCCATGGCAACCTTTCTCGCACGCTGGTGTCAGGAGCATGCCAGGTCTCTGCCCAACATGGTACTGGGGGGATGGACTGGTGGGTGAGTGCTGCAGACAGTGGTGGTTGGGAAGGAAGCTCCCCCCAGATTTACAGGGGTGCTAGGGGGGTGCAGGACTTACTTGGTGAGCTGTGGGATGGCATCAAGAGCGCTGCCATACACCCTGCAGGAGTTGTGCTTCTGGCAGAGTGCCTCGTTCCCTCCACTGTGGTCCCTGCAGACAGGGAGGTCAGAGACCCTAAATATACCCCCCCATACCTCCCCCACTATATGGGGCAGGGCTGGGGGCTGCCTCAGGTGGGGCTGCCTTCACAGCAGCTACCAACCCTTCCAGGGCCACCTCTTGCCCCTTACCAGTGTTTGTGTGTGCAGAATATGGCCTCCAGCATCACCCCCTCATCTTCAATGGCAGCCTGGGGAGGAAATATGGACAGAGAAATTAGGAGAGACAGAGAACCCAGGTACCAGTTTCCCCCTAAACCCTGTCTCCCCCAGCTCCCCTGTCATGCTCCAGTCTAGCCTTGGGCACTAAGGGCTGCAGATTAGGGGCAGATTTGCTCCCCTCTAACCCCAAAATATAGAGACATGCCACCCCCTCAACTGGAGACAGCCAAACACCAGGTCAGAGTGGTTGTGAGGGTCTCACCTGTACAGCCAGTGGGTCAGAGGGGTCGATGACAACCGCTTGGCTGGAGCCAGTGTCGATGACCAGGTAGCTGTAGTTGTTGGAGAGTACAGGAATGGGCAGGATTTTCAGCCCTGGGGAGGAAGAGACAGAATCAAGGCATGATCCCCCCCAGCTGGAAAAGGGGGAGTCCAGGTCAAACTCCCCACATCTTACATCACATTCTTAGTTAAACATGCTTCGGGCATGGTGATGGCAACCCCTCCCCAACCCAAAGTGCCAGTGCTGGGGGACACCGCAGAGCGTGGTGTGGGAGGGGCTGGCCAGGACTCACCAGGGAAGCAGTAGGGCTGGGGCACGGAGTGGCCGTGCGGATACCGCTCCCGGGCCTTCTTCACCTGCCGCTGGTAGAAGAGGTAGCCCAGGCGTGTGCGGGCGTACAGGCTGTACCTGGGGAGGGCAGACACCCCTAGGCATTAAACCCCAGTTCCCCTAAGGAGCCCACTTGGGAAGGGGGCTACTGCTGGGGCTGTGACTCCCACAGGGAACACATACAGGGCCACTTTCTCATTCGGGAGGGCTACAGGTGGTGTGTGTGTGTACCCCACATCTCAGATGCATAGTGAGGGCAGGATTGATTCCCCGAGCAGGCACCCTCCCGCTATTTCGAGCAGCAAGGACTGGGGGGGGCACTGCTGTGGGGTGCTCACCAGAATGGGCTGGAGCTGGCTGTTCCTCCCCATGCTCCGGGGGGGGGGGAGATGCCCAAGCTTGCCATGCTCCGGGGAATCAGGAAAGAGAATGGGCCGAGGAAAAGGGAGGCAAGAAATGCCCCCGTGCCTGTGGGTGTGCAAAAGACATGAGGCTGCGGAGCTCGGAGGGGCCTCCCCGTTTGCACAGCACCGATTTGGGACGGGACGGGGAATGGTGCAATGACGGACATGTAAAGACCCGGGTTGCAAAGCCCATTCCCGGCCGAGGGCACCCCTGGATGGCACACCGGGAGCGATCCCTGCAGTACCCGGGGGTCCCCTGCATCTGTTGCGGCGGGAGCCCGAAACCGGGGAGCAGGGGCTCCTGCCAGCGCCGACTAGCCTGACCACGGCCGGGGCACCGGGGCAGGTCAGCGGTGACACCCGAGAGAAGGCGGCCCGCACGGGAGGCTGACCGGCACCGCGCGGGGGGAGTCGGCGTCTGATCCCCGGCCCCGGCGGCCGGGCTGACACCGCCCGCCCCCAGTCCCCCGGCCGGAGCGGGCTGAGCCCCAGCCCGTTCTCTCCGTGCCGGCGCGGCCGCAGGTTCCGCTCCGGGCGGCTCCGGACAAGCAGGGGAGGGTGGTGGGCCCTCCCTCCCGGCGGCAGCACAAAGGCGGGCGGCGGTGGCTGCCTCCCTGCGGGGGTCCCGCAGCGGCGACCGCTCACTCTCTCGCTCGCTCGCTCACTCACCCCAGGCGGAACAGCAGCGGGGCGGCGAAGGCCATGAGCGCGGCGGCGGCGCGGCGGGCGCGGCGGAGGAGGCGCAGGCAGGCGGCCCCGAGCCCGCGCGCCCCGGCCGCCGCCGCCGCCGCCGCCGCCGCCCCGCCGGGCCCCGCGGCCATGCCGCCGACCGGCGTCACGCGCCCGCCGCGCCGCGCCCCCTGCCGGCCCCGCCGCCGCGGCACCGGGAGCGGAGGGGGGGGGAACACACACGCCCGGGGGACACACAGCGCTCGCGTCATCCGCCGAGAGGAGGGGATTCCCCCCCCGCCGCTGCGAGGGGTGTCCCCCCGTTGACGTCACTGCGTGAAGAAGGGGGTCCCTGAGTGACGTCAGAGCCGGCGGGAAGGAAGTCCCGGGGGGACGGGCAAGGGCCGGCGGGGTCCGTCCCGGGGAGCAACAGGCGGGAGAGCGCACCCCGCTGCCGGTCCCGGCCGTCCCGGGTGCAGGGCGCGGAGCCGCCGCGGGGGGGCGCGGTGGGCGGTGGCTGCCGCCGCCCCGTCAGACCCGTCCCGGCTCGTCCCGTCTCGTGGCGGCCGCAGCCCGGCGGAGCAGCGCGCAGCAGGTAGGGTGGCCCGCCCCGCTCCGCGCCCCCCGCCGCTCCCGAGTCCCGCCTGCGACCCCCGGCGGTCCCCCTCGTTCTCTCGACTCCCCTCCGCCCGCTTCGACCCCCCACCCCCCTGACCCTGCGCCCTCCGGTGCCACAGGCGGCGAGGGGCTGTCCCAGCGCTCTCCCGAGCGTCCCGGAGGCCGACGGGGACTGGGCGAGAGTGGGCGGCCGGTCGCTAAATCCCGGGGACCCGCTGCGACACCCCGCTCCCCCGTCACTGGAGTGGGTAGGGGCACGTCGGGTTGAGGTCCGGCGGCGGGAAGAAGGGGGACGGAGAGCGGTCCCGCGCGGAGGGACGCGGGGGGACGGGACCCCTACGCGCGGGGTCCCTCTCTAGCACTGGTGCTGTTTTCCGGACCCCACGCGATGGCGTGGCGCGGAATTGGGGCGTGGTGCGGGGTGGTTCGTGGGAGGGCAGCGATACTTCTGCGGTGGAGGGTGTCACGGACCCCGTGGGGTGTCTCGGGAGGGGTGGGCACGGGTTTGTGCCCGGCAAGGTGTGGAGTGACAGCATGGGGATGCGTGGGAACCACCACTGGGCAGTGTGGGGGTGCCGGGGCTGGGGCACAGGAGGACGCCTCTGTCCCCTCTGTGCCCCCGGGAGAGAGCTTGCAGAGGGGCAGGGATGTGGAAAGTTGATGCTGAACCCCAGCAAACTTGTGTCGTGTGTGAGCGATGTGGGCCAGCGGGGACATCCGGCCTGGGTGGGCTGTACTGACCCTCTCGTGTCAACTGAGCAGGACTGGCCTGGGCTGGGCTGGGCCGGGACAAGTTGTGCTGTGCTGTGTTGGATTGTGCTGTACTGAGCCGTGCTGTGCTGCAGGAGGCAGCTGTGCCCTGTTGAACTGTACCAGGCTGTGCCATGCCATGCCAGGCTGTGCCACTCTGTGCTGTGCCATACTAGGCTGTGTTGTACTAACCCGTGCTGTACAGGTGGGAGCTTCCCAGTTCTTCAAGAGTGAGGTGCTTTCTCAGGCAGCCTGAATGTGGGGAGCTCTGTCCCCTGCCCCAGTCCATGATCCCCTCCTAAGGTGGTTGTGTTTCCCCCAGGAACCTGTGGAGCTTTGTAGCAGGGGCCTGAGCCTGGCAGGGGTGCCACGGTGGATGGTGGGGACACAACCCTGTGCTACCCATGAGATTGTGGAAGGGATCATGGTTGGCTGTGCCCCATGTGCCTGCTATATGTGCCTTATCTGTGCTGAGTCACGGTGTCAGTGCAGAGTAGCACCCTGTCCCCAGGGACCGTGTCATGCCACTGAGCCGGCCCTGGGTTGCCATCTGCCATCTAACTGGTGACCTCAGTTTTGGGGCCGTGCAGTGCCATGGACCTAGGAGGGTTCGGCTGCCTGCTTCCCTGGGTGTGGCAGCTGTTGGGACCCGTCAGGCTGGTTCCTTCCCTGTGCCCAAGGCTACCCCAATGCCGTGGAAACAGGAGGGGCTGGAGCAGTCACAAGGTGCTGGTCATGGGCACAGGGTAGGACCCCGCTGATCTGGTGCTGGCCAAATACACCCTGCTTTCCCCAGACACCTGGGTTCCCTCCTGGGGACTCTGGTCCCCCTGTAACTTGAGTGTCAGTCACAGAGGCTTTCCTAGGGTCAAGGTCCTATTTTGGGCCCTCCCCTGACCCCACAGATGAGGCGGTACCAGGGGGCCCCCTGTGCTCTCTGGGAAACCACAATGTAGGGAAAGTGAACTTCCTGTCCGTATGGTCACTGCCACAGTGGTTATTTATTTTTGGCGCTGTCGTCATCACGATGACAAAGGGCAGTGTGACCGTGGCAGCTCTGCCATGGCTGTCACGGTTGGATGCCAGGAGGGATGGAGGGACAGACACGGAACTGCTCCCTCCAGCCCTGCACGGCTGGCATGGGTGTGCCCTTGACATCACTGCCTGACCAGCCTGGCTGAGGGAAGCACTGGTGTCGCACAGGAGGAAGTTCCCAATCCCCTCCTAGCCTGGTCCTGGTTAGGATCAGATCCTAGTTCCTTCCCTGGGATGGTCCCAAGATCACATCACAGCTGAGGGCAGGAGGGTTGTGGGGGGTCCTGGCACCTTCCTGGGGTCTGGGATGCCAGTGCTAAGGGGGTGGGAGGTGAGTAAAGGCCTGGCACTCTCTACTGGCAGCGCTGTTGTTTTCCTGGCCTTGGAGATCCTGCTTTCCTTCTCCTCCTCCTGCTGGGACCAAGCCCAGCTGGCCCTGAGCCCGGGCTGCCTGCTCACAGCTGCCGGGGGCTCTGTGAGGGGGCCTGGTATGGCCGAGGAGGGAAGCTCAGCCCCAGGGGGGGTCCCAACTCCACTCCCCGAGGAAGAGTCCATCTCCTACGGAGGTGATGTGGGTGTCACATCCCCTTGAAAGGGGACTCAGGAGCTCTGGAGCCCCTGTGTGACGCATACAGTTGTTGGGTGGGGGACACCCCCGAAATGGGAGGGGCAGTGGGATCTGCATGGCTGTGATGAGGATCAGACCCTGTGTTTCCATCCCAGGCAGTTGGCAGGGTGATGCCATTTGTCCTCAGTGTGGTGCTACCAGGAGCCACAGACCTGGTAAACTCAGGGTGGGCTTCAAAGACTGGAGAGGTCAGATCCCTTCTGAAAAGGTCATGTCCTCGACGCAGCTTGAGTCAGCGCGTGGCTGTGCCCTGCCCGCGGCTCATCGCTGACGCAGGTGCCGGGGACTCAGGGCACAGGAATGAGGGTGGTCCCAGCCAAGGGACAGTGGGGACATCCCTCGTCTATTATTGACCTGCTGGCATTGAGGCCAACTTGTCCTTACTAATTAGGAGCCACTATTAAAGTGGGAGGGGGAGGCTTTGTGGCTGCATGATCCCCTTTGTCCCTGCACCTGTGGCTCCACTCACCAGGAACAGGTCCTGCCCGGGGAGGGTGACCTGTGCTGAAGCCCCACGTGTTCTGTCCCCTGCAGGTGCCGTGGGAGACGCAGGGAACCGGCATGTCACATCCCAGCGCTCCCCCGCTCTACGACGACAAGAACCCCCTGTACCCCCCGCCCCCTGGGGGGTACCCCCAGCCCCCCCACTATGCCGGGGGGTACCCGCAGCCTGGGGGGTACCCTGCGGGGGCGGGGTACGCGCAGCCAGGGGGGTATCCAGCATCAGGGGGGTACCCTCATCCGGGCATGGCCATGCCCACCATGCCTATGCGGTTTGGTAAGTGGGGCACCTTGGTTTTTTTGGGGGAGGGTACTAGAAACAGGGGTGCTGTGAGGGGCTGCATGGCTGACCCTGGTGCTGAGGAGTGTCCCTCACAGGTGACAACGGCCTTGGGGATGGCTCTCCTTTCCAATCAGTTGACTGGGACGATAGGAAAGTCCGGCACGCCTTCATCCGCAAGGTGAGTCCCAAGGGGCCAGGGGCACCTGTCAGGGTGGGGGGCCAAGTGCTGACCCCCCTGTCTCTTGCAGGTCTATGCCATCATCTCCCTGCAGCTCCTAGTGACGGTGGGAATCATCTCTGTGTTCACCTTTGTGTGAGTAGAGGGATCCTCCTTACCTCTGTCCTGAAAAAGAGAGGAGCTTGAGTTCCTCGGGGGGTGTTCAGAGGGGACAGTAGCTGCTGTCTCCTCTCCCTCACACTTGTCCCTCCTGTCCCACAGCCACCCTGTCCGCTCCTTTGTCCAGAAGAATGTTGCCATCTACTACGCCTCATAGTGAGTAGGGGCTCTGCTGGTTCGTGCCCCCCCAGCTCGTGCCCCACATCCACAGCCTGCCAGCCCAGGGGCTGATCCTGGTGGGGGGTTGTGAGGCTCACACCTGCTGTCTCTCCTTGCAGTGCTGTGTTCCTGGTGACCTACCTGGTGCTGGCCTGCTGCCAGGGTCCCCGGTGAGTCCCTAGGACCACCAGGGTGGGGTGTGTGGGTATGGGGGGTGTTTCTAGAGCATGAAGATAGGTTCCTGCCTGGGGCTGCCCCTGGGTGGTGGGGGCCAGGGGGACATAACATGGTTGTTGTCACTAGCTTACCTCTTTCCTGTTTTGTCCTCAGGAGACGCTTCCCCTGGAATATTATCCTGCTGAGCATCTTTGTGAGTGGGCTGGGACTGGCAAGGGGTCCTGGAGGTGTCCCCATGGCACCCCAGTTCTCCCTGGGTGTGCTGGAGGGGATAGGAGGACATGTGGGCAGGTGGGCAGCCTACTGAACTCACCCTTCTCTCCCACAGACGCTGGCCATGGGGCTGATGACAGGCACCATTGCCAGGTACGCCCTGGGGACCCTGCGGTTATAGAATCTGGGGTCCCTCCTGTCCTCCACTATGCAGCCAGATCAGCTGAGAGGCTGCCAGGAGCCAGGGGATGCTCCAGTCCCTTGGGCTCAGGGACCACAGAGTTCCTGTCCAGGTTTGGGGCTGGGGGGGAGGGTCTCCAACACCCCTCTGGCAGGAGGATACTGAAGTGTGAGGTGACTTTCTTTGTCTGCAGCATGTACCAGACGAAAGCTGTCCTGATTGCCATGCTCATCACCGCCATTGTGGCCATCGTTGTGACCATCTTCTGCTTCCAGACCAAGGCAAGGAGAGGGACGCACCCTGCCCTGCCCTCTATGGGCCAGGTGTGAGGAGCTGGTCAGCGGGGACACCCTGGGCTCTCCTGTGACATATGTGTGTGTGTCCCCATCAGGTTGATTTTACTTCGTGTCCAGGGCTGTTCTGCGTGCTGGGCATTGTGGTCATGGTGACCGGGATCATCACTGCCATCGTCCTCTCCTTCAAATATGTGAGTGGGAAGGAGAGAGGAGCTGTGGGGTGCCGTGGGTATTCCCGGTTGGCTATCCCCAGGGCTGGTGCAGGCAGGGGGTTTGGGTGGTCCCTTTGCTGGGAAGCAGGGTGTGGAAGGCAGCTTGCCTGCAGGGAGAGCATGTGTCAGCATCGGCAGCAGCTCCTCAAGAGCCGGGTGCGGGCAGGGCCTGCCCTGCCTCGCCTGCTGCCTGCCAGCACCCCGGCTCACCCTGCTCGTGCTCCCTTCCTGCACAGGTCCCCTGGCTCCACATGCTGTACGCAGCCATCGGGGCCATCGCATTCACGCTGGTGAGTTGACAGCTGGAGCGGGCAGAGGGCGTGGGGCAGGGACTGGGGAGGGAGGAATTCCCCCTTGGTCCTTGCCTGACACTCTCTGTCCCTGCAGTTCCTTGCCTATGACACCCAACTTGTGCTGGGAAACAGGAAGAACACACTGAGCCCCGAGGAGTATGTCTATGGTGCCCTCACCATCTACACTGACATCATCTACATCTTCACCTTCATCCTGCAGATAGTGGGCCGGGATTAGCTCTGGGACCCCTCCTGTCCCTCTCCAGCTGCCCCTCACCCCTCCTCTGGTCTCTGTACAGGATAGTCTGCTTACCGTGACTCTTAATGCTTTGGCATTCCTACCTGTAGGCTGCTAAGGAAAGGGCTTCCCTTGATCATCCCCCAACAAGCCTCTGAGGGCAGTGGGGGGGACTGGCTGCCAGCGTTAAGGCAGTTTAGCCCAGCTTTGGCACCGCTTCCTGAGGCTGTGCCAATGGCATTGGGCTGGCAGCGGAATGTCACAGCCCTGCCTGGGCACAGGGAGCTGGCAGTGGCTGCTGGGATCATGTTGAGATTTTTTTTGCCAGAGAACATTTGGTGTCATTCACTCTGTGCCTTAGATGTGGCTCTGGCCATGCCCCCTCCCTGAGCTGTGGCTGTGCCCAGGGTGGGCAGGGGGCAGCTGGGACCTCCGTGGCAGAGCTCACATTGCAGAGGCCCTGCAGCCACAGATGTGGGCAAAGTTGCACTTGCTAAATAAAACACTTCAGTTTTCCAGACAGTCTCAGTCTTACTTGTGTGGCAACTCCCTCAAAAAACCTGTGGGCAGACTCAGTGGGGGCTGCGGCCTGGTGCAGCACAAACACTGCTTTGGAATGGGAAAACCAAGGTCAAACTGCTCCAAGCCTGGCCTCCCTCCCCTGCCCGTAGCCCCTGCTGTTGTGGGCAGAAGCCCAGCTGCAGAACAGCTGGGGCCCCCACTGCTGAGGCAGGCGGAGCCTGGGGCTGAGCACCGAGGGAGCATCCACAGTGGCAGCGAGCTGTTTCACTTTATTTGTCCCTATTCAGCTCCACAACCACTTCATGGTCTGGATAGGCAGGGCAGATGCCACTGTCATGCATTCCACGGGGCTGGTGTCACCTTGGCCAGTCCCCCCAAGGTGCCGCAGCGACAGCCTGGGCATGGGGGGCAGCGTGGCTATGCCCCCCTGACCATCCTGTTGTATCGCTCCGTCTCGTACTCGCCCTGGTTGGCTTCCATCATTGTTCGGCGGATTTTGAGCTGCTCGAGGCGGTTTTTGTCCACCTGCCGTTTGACCAGGAGGAAGAGGATGATGCCGGAAGGCAATCCAATGGCCCTGCAGAACAGCCAGAAGTCAGGGAGATGGAGAGAGTGGGTGGGGAAACAAGGGTGCTGTGCCACGCGGGGGCTGCATGGACAGTGCCCTGTTCAGCGCTACAGACCCCCATGACCCCTGTTCCACCCCGGGCCCCACAGAGCAGCGCAGCCTCCCAGTGCCAACCCTCTCCCACCAGCTGAGCCACTCACCAGGCCACCCCCACCGGCTTCATGGGGTTCTTGCCCTTCTTGCGTGTGGGGATGTACTCCACCCCTTCGGGGAGCCCCCCGCTGCCAGGCTCCTGACTGGCCCGCTGTCCCGCTGGCTGGGGGCAGCTCTGCCCAAAGAGCCGTGCGCCCCGGGCATCCGGCCGCCCCCAGGCCTTGGCAGGACACGCTGAAGCTCTTACTGCCACCAGCAGTCCTGCGGGGAGAGAAGCATTAGGGAGGGGCAGCCATGGCGTAGAGCGTGGGGGGCCCAGCCCGGGCTGCCTGAAGCTCCTGTCCCTGCCCTTGTCCCTGCCCTTTTTCCTGCCCTTGCCCCAGCTCTATTCCCTGCCCTTTTTCCTGCCCTTGCCCCAGCTCTATTCCCTGCCCTTTTTCCTGCCCTTGCCCCGGCTCTATTCCCTGCCCTTATCCTTGTCCATCCCCATTCCCCTGCCACAGGCCCTGCCCTTCCGCCAGAGGGCGCTCGAAGGCGGGGCCTGAGCCGAGGGCGTGACCAACACAACTGGGGCGTGGCCAAGCGCAGCGGGGGCGTGGCCCTAAGGCCTCTCCTCAGCGGGGCGGGGGTGCGTCTCGGGGCGCTTGTGCCGAAGGCCGCGGAGCAGTGCCGTGAGAGAGGTGGCGGAACGGTCCCGGTCCCCCCGCCCCGGGGCTGCCCCCTGCTCTTGCCCACCCGCTCGCCCGCCCGCCGTTACCCCGCAATCCGCCTCGCGCCGCCGCCATGGTGCCGGTGTGCACCAGCGGCTCCGCTGCATGCCGGGAGCTGCAGTCTCGTCACTCGGAAACCGTCGGCCAGTGGCGCCGCGCGGTATGTGCGCGGAAAACTACATCTCCCAGAGTGCGCCGCGCAGGGCGGGGCCGGCCCGCCCTCCTGGCGGAAAGGGCGGGATCCGCGCGCGGACTCGGGCCGTGGTTGGCTGGGGCGGGCGGCGATTGAGCGGGGCGGGGCGCGCGGCGGAAGCGGCGGCGGCAGCGGCAGCGGGGTGGGTCGGCATGGAGCCCGGGGAGGACCCGGGAGCGCTGGACCTGCACGGCGACGAGGAGATCATCGAGGTGGTGGAGCTGGGCCCGCCCGGGCCGGGTGAGACGGGGCGCCCTGCGCCGCGCACCGGGCAGGGCTTGCGGGGGCTCCGGCCTCCCGCCGGGGCACCGGGAGCGCTGCGGCCCCACCCCAGTGCCAGGCCCGGCCGGTGCATCCCCCCCGGCCCGCGGCCTCTCCCCGTGTCGCGTCCCGTTCCTCTGCGGTTTCCCTGCTCTGGGACTCGTGGCCGCGGCGGCATCGCGCATCCCCCCGCTGCCCGGTCCCGCAGCGACCCCCGCTGTCCCTCCGAACCCGGCAGGCCGCGAGCCGCGCCCTGACCTTCGCCCTCTGCAGATGACCTGGCCGAGGAGATGGAGGACGTGGACTTTGAGGACGAGGGGGCAGAAGAGCCCGATGCCGAGGCTTGGGAGTCAGAGGATGACGAGGGGGTGGAGGACGGCATGGAGGCACAGGACGACAGTGAGGTCACGTTCTCGCTCCACTCGGGTGCGTGCTGGGCACGGGCAGAAGCAGTTGGGACCCCCCTCGGGACCTGGTCTCATCTTGGCTTTCCCCATAGTCCAGGGGCGCAGAGTGCCTTGCTAGGCTGCTGTCTCTCAGCCTTTTTGGGACGGCCATCAGGACTCAGAGCTGCCCTGGGCTTGTTTCTGCCTTATGCTCTGGCAGAAGAGCCCTTTGGACCTCCCATCATGGCAGCTGGCCTTAAGCTCAGCAGAAAGCCTCTGCCGCTCCTCTTCCACGTGAAGAATTGATTCCCACTGGGCTGGGTTGAGAGTTCAGCTTGCTAACGTCCCACCCAGACCCAGTGCCGCACAGGGTTTGGATCCCCTGGGAACGTCAGACGGGATTGGCACCGTAGCCATGTAGCCTCTCTTTGCTCTTTTGTCAAGATTCTGTCTTCTGTGTGAGCCTTGACCCCAAGACCAACACGCTGGCAGTGACAGGCGGAGAGGATGACAAGGCCTTCGTGTGGCGTGTGAGTGATGGGGAGCTCCTGTTTGAGTGCTCAGGTGAGGTGCAGTGAACAGCTGTGTCCCCTCTCAGCAGTGTCTATCTGCACACATCTTTCTCCAGCTGATGCTGTGTTCCTGACCATCTTCCATAGCTTGGCCTGAGCAGTCTCTGTCCCCTGATGTTTATAGGACACAAGGACTCGGTCACCTGTGCTGGCTTCAGTCACGACTCCGTGTTCGTGGCCACAGGTGACATGTCTGGGCTTATCAAAGTGTGGCGGGTGGACGCCAAGGAGGAAGTGTGGTCCTTTGAGGTGGGGGACTTGGAGGTGAGTGGTGCTGTGGGGGCTCCCCAGCCAGCAAGTGGGATGGCAGCACTTTGGTGACGCTGCCTTTGGTCTCTCTCTCTGCCCAGTGGATGGAGTGGCACCCTCAAGCCCATGTTCTTCTGGCTGGTACAGCTGATGGCAACACCTGGATGTGGAAGATCCCCAGTGGGGACTGCAAGACCTTTCAAGGTCCAGCATGCCCAGCCACATGTGGCAGGATCTTGCCTGATGGTGAGGCGTGGGGTCTCTCTGGAGTGTGGAATGTCACCAGCTGTGTGGGCCATCTGCCCTCCTGCTTCTCCCAGTCTGTGCTGAATGGGAGGTAGGGGGATGGGGGCCCCTGTCTCTATCTGCTATCTCTGTCTCACCCAGGGAAGCGAGCAGTGGTGGGGTATGAGGACGGGACCATGCGCATCTGGGACCTAAAGCAGGGAACCTCTCTGCATGTCCTGAAAGGTAAGGAAGAAGGAAGAGGTTTATCACCTGGGCTACTCCCTAGCTGGCAAACAGCCCCTTCTAGTGTGCTCTGACCTCTGTCTGGGTGGACAGGAGGCATCCTGTGAGGGCAGGAGGGAGCCTGGCACAGGATTTTTCTCCTCAGCAGTGGCTGTTGCTTGCCGGGATGCTGGCAGAGCCAGGCAGGGTGGAGGCTGCAGGATGGTGTGTTTCAAGGCTCACTGGGTCTCTGTGGGGAGGGCACATAAAGCTCATACCTGCTGCTCACCCCCCAGGCCAGGATGGCCATCAGGACCCCTTGACGTGTGTAGCCAGCAACCAGGATGGCAGTTTGATCATGACGGGCTCTGTGGACTGTCACGCCAAGCTGATCAACTCTGCCACGGGCAAGGTGCGTCTGTATGGGCAGAGCCAGGCGTGCTGGGGACCCCCCAGGTCCCCTGTCCTGGGTCGGGGGCAGAGCCAGGCGTGCTGGGGACCCCCCAAGTCCCCTGTCCTGGGTCGGGGGCAGAGCCAGGCGTGCTGGGGACCCCCCAAGTCCCCTGTCCTGGGTCTGGGGCAGAGCCAGAAGCACTGGGGACCCCCCCAAGTCCCCTGTCCTGGGTCGGGGGCAGAGCCAGAAGCGCTGGGAACCTCCCAAGTCCCCTGTCCTGGGTCGGGGGCAGAGCCAGAAGCGCTGGGGACCCCCCCAAGTCCCCTGTCCTGGGTCGGGGGCAGAGCCAGAAGCGCTGGGGACCCTCGAATCCAGGGCCGGTGTGCGGCCATCGGCAGCCGGCAGGTGGCGGCCTCGCGCTGCGGGTGGAGCGCGGGCTGGGTGGTCCCGCCCGGCTCCTGGAAGGAAGTTCCTTGTTTGCTCCCAGGAGTTGAGGCTTTGGAGCCGCACCTTGTTCTAATGAGGGCGCAGACTCGGTATCGAGTACAAACGGGACCTTTGTGCGTCTGAGTCTCCTTCCCTCGGGGTATAGTCACCCTCCCTCTACCCAGGTGGTGTGCGTGTTCAAGATGGAGAGCGTGACCCCCAAGGCACCCATCAGCGAGGGTGAGGAGGCAGAGTCCAACTCAGTGGAGTCGCTGGGCTTCTGTAATGTGTGAGTGTTGGGACAGCCGCTCTTCAGTGCTACATCTTACCGGGCTTGTCATACAGATTCATTTGCATCCCTTGCACTCAATCTGCTGCATTTCTCTTGCCTCTGTCCTCCCCAGCTGGGTGTGAAGATGCCAGATCCCTTTGGTATGAGGCCAAGGGTCTCCAGCTGCTCAGTCCTCCCTGCAACTGTGGGGATTCTGGGCTAGCCTGATTGACCACTGCTTGGCTGGGATACTCTCCAGACAGCTGTTTTCCTACCAGGACATTGTCATCTTCACAAACCATGGGCTGATTGCTGACTTGCTGTACTGTTGGATTTCCCAAGCGGGTTGTTTGATGGCTCTAGCCATCAGGTTGTCCCTTAGCCTCTCAGTACATTGTAGCCTTCAGCATAGGGTTTGCCTTTTACCTGCAGCCTTTATGTGTTTCCATCCCTGCTTCCGCTTGTGCCATGTAATGCCTATTCCCCTGTCTGTAGGATGCCACTGGCTGCTGTGGGCTATCTTGACGGCACACTGGCTATTTACGACCTCTCCACACAGAGCCTGAGGCATAAGTGCCAACACGAGGTACTGCCCTCCCCCCTGCCCCACCCAGGCCTGGGAGGTGGGCTTTGGGCCTTTTGGAGATCTCCCTTGAAGCCCAAGGGCCAGTTCCCAATTTGTACTTCTCCCTTAGCCTTGGGCTTCCCCAAAGGGCAGCCGCAGTCTCTGCAAAGCGGATGTGCTTGGCCCTGGTGTCTGCCTGTCCTGGGGGGATGGCCGACACCATGAGGGGGTGGGGGTACAGGGGGGGAGCTAAGAGGTCCCCACTGTGGTTTCCCCCTGCCCCAGTCAGGGATCGTGCAGCTGCTCTGGGAGGAGAGCTCGGCCGTGGTGTACACCTGCAGCCTGGATGGGGCTGTGCGGCTCTGGGACGCCCGCTCGGGGAAGATGATCAGCGAGTACCGAGGGCACTCTGCTGAAATCCTCGACTTCGCCGTCAACAAGTGAGCAGGCAACCCCTAGACCCCTTCCCTGCTGGGTGGAGGGAGCAGCGATAGCAGGGGCCTCCAGCCTAGGAGCTCAAATCACAAGCTGCCTCTTTGAGTGCCCTTGTGGTCTGGTCCCAAGGTGGGGGACAAACCTAGGTCCATGCTGAGACTTGAGGGTCTCAAGGGGGAGCGCAGTACTTCAGAGCTGGGCTGGGGGTGATGCTCAGGGATACTGAAGCTCCCAGCCCCAACTCTGAACCCTGTCTCCCTGCAGGGATGCCTCCATTGTGGTGACCACCTCTGGCGACCACCAAGCCAAAGTGTTCTGCGTCCAGCGGCCCGACCGCTAGAACTGCGTCAAGGGATGGCGTCCCGGCGCTGACCTGCGCCTTGTGTACAGAGGGACGAGGGACATGGTTTCACCACCCTTCTCCAATGTGTGCTTTGTAATTTTTCCAGCCTGCCCTGCTTTGCCCTCACCATCTAGGGGCCAAGTCAGGGGTTTTGTATGAAGATGTCTTTAATTATATAAATTATTTCACTTAACTGGATGCCATCTACTCTGCTTGTTGGGGGGAAGAGGATCTGGGGAGCTATGCTCCCTCCTCAGGGATCTCCCTGGCATCCAACCATGGCCTGAGGATCAGTGGCAGAGATTCCCATCCTAGCTCTCCCTGCTAGGGGGAATCAGGGGTCAGGATAGGAGGGAAGGGTGCAGGTTGCTAGCTGAAGGTAGGAGAATCCTGCTCTGTACAGTCTAGGAGCTCCTTAACAGAACAGGCTATTCCCAGATTTGGGTACTGCACTCCGAAGTTCACCAGAAGGCATATGTTCCACAATACAGGAATTATCTCCCTTGGGGCTGTGACTAAACACCCCTTCCAGGGCAAGGTCATGTGCATTGACAAGCCAAAGCCTCAAAGCCCTTTAAGATAGAAAGATCTTCTTTATTAATGAACCCCAACAGTATTTCTTCAGATACAGGAGTTTTGAACTCAAATACTCAGAAGAAAACAAGTTAATATTGCATTATTCTCATAAGAAATACTGCAACTTATTTCCGGTAACATATTGCAAAGCGAAACAGCTTGAAAAGAAAAAAAAATTAAAAAAGAAAAGAAATTAAGTCAATCAAACTGGAATTAAAGTTTTGTTTCTTGGAACGATCGAGTCCTCGCAAGCACAGCTCGTTTCTGCAGATTACTCCCCCAACTGTTGTACAAACAGACCCCGATTGCTTGAATTCCTTATGAGCCCACAGAGGTGCAACATTAAAAGCTACGATTATCGGGTAGCAAGTGCCTCAACCTTCTTCCTCCACGGCAGCCTCGGTGACTTGGCCTTAACGGGTTGTGAATGTCTTCCCCCTGAAAGGATGGAGAGAGGAGTCAGCACAGCCCCAGGGGCCTGTGGGGCTTGTGGTGGGGCATACGTAGCAGAGCTCTCAAGCCAGGCAGGCAGTGCTGGGTTGGAGCAGTTGGAGCTCACAGGGTCTATGGCTGCAGAACCATGTCACAGGGCTGTGGAAAGGGGCTAACTTAAGCAGAGGGGACAACCCTTCTGCCCCAAAGCAGCATGCAAAGGGGACATGACAGGACAGAGAAAAAAGGACACCAAGGGGCTCTGGGATAAGCAGAAGGGAGCTGAATGAAACATGTTCACTCAACTGCTCTCCTCCATCCACTTCACTGCTTGTTCACAAGAGGGAGCCAGCCAGCATGGTGGCCTGGCCCCAGCCATCGGCTGGCAAAGGGCAGCCAGTGACTCTGAGAAGCTGCAGACACACTGGGCAGCAAGACTTAGGTCCAGTGCCCACAAACCCCAAGGAAGGACCTGGCTCTTCTCCCGCAAGCTGGAGCTGCCCCCAGAGATGGATGAGGCAGGTCTAATGTAACAGGGAAAAAGCCGCAGGAATGCCACCAAGGGCTTGGTGGGGGGAAATGGAGACACCAGGGCTTGCAGGGCCATGTATGAACCTTTTGTGAAGGACCTGCCAGCACACGGTTTTACCTCAGACCCAGCTCCTCACAGGACATCTGAGGCAGTAAGCTGTGGCTCACTCCCATGGCACCCCAGCCTGCCCTGGACTGCAGAATGCCAAACTGAGCAAGACTCAGCTCGTGGCTGGCAAAGAAGCCCAGAGAGCCATGCCCTGCTTTGCTACTCACGTGATTGTTTTCATTTCTTTCTTCTCTGCGTCTGGACGGGCACGGTTGAGCACCTTGAGGAAATCTGACGTTTTTGCCCTCATACGTGTGTGAATATAGGCCTGTGTTTCATTAGGACAAAACGGGGACATGTCAGGAGCCTTTCTTCGTAGCTCAGATTTCAGGACACATCACAGCCAGGTCACTCTGAACAATTACCCTCATTTCTGTTCTCAGAAAGGAAACAAACCAGATCCAAAAGGGAAAAATCCTACTTCACTGCTAGAATGGAAAGAAAACAGTCTTGTGTCCAAGTTCAGGGAGAAGGCAACGATACTTCACTTGCCACCCCTGCATGACTGCGGAGGGCTGTGGCAGACCCTAATGAGTTCTCAAGGGGCACCCCTGTCCCCTGCTTCTCCCCTTCAGCACCCAGGTTAGATGGGCTGAAGCCACCCTGTGTGCCCCGACCCTCATACCTTTGAGCACTTGATGTGATAGTGCAGGTAGTCCCGGAATGTGTGGATCAGGTTTATGGTGTTGTCTCTGGCTGCAGCATTAGTGTGACGGGGGAACAGCACTGAAAGAAGAGGCCAACACAGACTTTTAGTACCCCCTGAGGCTGCACAAGGCCTTCAGGATCAGTTCTGGAGGCTTCAGGGTGTGCTGCATTGAATCCCTGCCTTGCTCTCTATAAAGAGCCCTTTACTCTTGACACGTACCAAGATTAAGCAGCACTTGTGATTTTAAATAAAAGGTTTAAGAGCACTTTTCTACATTTCCCACAGCAGCCTGTGCACTCTGCAGGACACAGGCAAGGCCAGGTGTCCAGAAACAATGGCACTGTAGGAAACTACATGTTGCTGTATCAGTGCTTGAGAGATGCAATTGGAGGAGCAATCTGGGAGGCAGACCAGAGCGCCCAGACTGCTCAACCAATTGCAAGATCCAGTCTGCCCTGGAGTCTTGAAATTGGTTCTGGATCTTTGCCTGGCAGCTTGCCAGTCCTGTAACATAGACAGACTTGGATACAAGCAGGTAGCTTGCTCTTTCCATAAGCTGATGCTCTGTTAGGTGTCCCAGATCCAAGGGCTGAAAGAACATTTTGTCTGGGTGATGATCTCACCTGAGATCAGGTAACAGGGAAATTTAGTCTCAACAAGAACAAAAGTATGTGCCATCCTGGACCTCTTCTTTCCATAGCTGACAGCTGCCCAGGCCTCAAGGCACCATTTCCAGCACAGGAGGAGGGCAATGCTATCTTCACCTTTCCTTGCAGTGTCTGTGCTCCATCTCTGAGCTCCAAACTACAGGAATGCTGGCCTGAGACACCCTAACAACACACCCAAACATCTTGAAAAGACCTATCCCTTTCAACAGGGCAGGGTTTAGACTTCTTGACACTGCTACTCAGGGGGAAGTCATGGCTCTGCTGGCCAGCACCTCTGTCAGGGTAAAGTGGCTCATCAGTGTTTAGCCCAGAGCAAAGAGGCAGAGCTGGAGAAGCAGAATGCACTGCTCTGCTGCTGCTCTCTGACTGCCTCTGCTGATCAAGCACTGCACAGCTCCCTGCAGCTGGACTACCTACAAGTACAGTTGCATGAAAACTTTCACAAGAAACCTCCAGTTTCCAAAATATCACAGCAAAGCCACTCTTCCCTTTGCTTCCAAATACTGAACTTATTTTGTAGGCGGACACTAAACAACTCACTGTCCACTTCCACATCTTCTTGCCCACAGTAGAGCTGAGGTGACCTGATACAGAAAAGGGACACTCCAAAGGGGGCACACGAGACAGAATGCAACCCCGGAGTCCTTGCAGCCCCAAACTGCCCACTTCAACACTCAGGGAAGGTGAATTCCTTCCTGTTTTTCATGCAGCAACAAGAACCTCTCTCCTCCCCAAGCCTCAGAGCTGCCTGCTTACCAAAAGTGATGTAGCCAATATTATCGCCAACAGCTGCGTCCGTGTCTTTCAGCTCCAAGGGTGGCTCCCTGTGGCTGAAGAGCACCTGTGGGGCTGTGTGACTGGCTCGGCGACCCTCCTTGAACTCCTGAACAAGACAAAGTGAAGGTGATTCCCACTGTGGCCCTTCAGCAACATGCTGGGAAATCAAATGGGGTTTCCTCACTCCCAAAGGGCAATGAGCAGAAGGTGGCCCAGCTTTCCCTGAATGGATTGAGCTCATCAGGCCAAACACCCTGAAAGTAACCCTTTTTCCCAGCAAAACCAGCCCAAAATGCATGGCTGTCCTGGGTTTATACATGACCGTAGTGCAGCCCCTCAGCTGGGGTGGCTTTCAGTGTGTCACACCCCTGCCATGGGTGTTTTGTGGAAGGGATACCTCAGTCTGAGCAAGTACACGAGACAGCACAGTTCCTGCTGGAACTTCAATGCTTCCAGTGAAAGTGCACAATGCCCACCATCCCTGAGGAACAGAAATTCTCAGGAAGGGCAGCAAGGTCTCCATCACACCTAGTGTAAAGGTTCTGCCATTTGAGAAACCATCTCCCACCAGGAGTCTGCCTAGGCATCAAGATGCATCTAGGGACTTGAAGCTTGTATGTGAACTCTGCTCCTCTTAACGCTTCCCCTACACCTTGAAACAATACCTTCAGGCAGGGAGATCCATTCCCCCACCTCTGAAAGTAGCACAACCCCCACCTCACAGGAAATGTACTGGCTCTGCATTTCAGGAACTCTAAAGACCATCTCTGTGTGGGCTGGGAATGTCCAGAGACCATTCTCCTGCCCCAAGGCAGAGCAGTCTTCCTTCTGCCTCACTGACCTCCATCCCACCCTACACATTATCAGCTACCCTTGGCCTCTCCTCTGAGCACAGTTTCCCCGGGAATGGCAGGGGCATCCATGTCCCTTTTAGAGTAGATCACTGGGCTTTCCTTAATGAAATGCTTAGCTTGCACTTCTGCCTGCTTATGCCAGAGGGTGAAATGGTTCAAATGGCTTCACTGGTTAGTTAATGGTTACATTTTCTCCATGAGAGCCTAGATGAGCAGACACCATGCCCAGCTGTGTTATGTAAGAGCAATAGCTGGAGGGAAAGAGCCAATGTGACTCAGAGTGGAATTCCTGTGGCTGGGCAGAGGCAGGGTTTGCTGTTGTAAAAACCAAGAAGTTGGGACATGGAGACTCCAGGACAGCTGCTGCCTTGAAGCACTGCCATCTTCCCAGGAGCCTCACTAACCCCATTTTGTTCATCATGCTTCCCTTCCCATTTTAAAAGCTGAATTCCAGGCTGAGGGATATGCTTGGTGGAAGAAAACCACAAAGCCAGAGCAGATGCCCTGTCTGTAGCTAATGAACACAGCAAACAGAGCTGTGAAGACTTCCATTGTAACAGACACCCTTTTGATGACACCCAACACAGGTACACTGGTCTCCAGTAAACTGGGCCAGTAACTTGCTGTCCATGAGCCTGTCAGCAGCATGGCCTGGCACCCTTGAACAGGTAGGTTAAAGATGCCTGGAACATCCTGCAGGCCCTGCTCCATGGCCATGCCCAAACAGGAGGCTGGCAGCCCAGGAGCTTAAGCAGATGAGTGAGGTGGGCCAGTGGCACAGATGAACACAGGTACAAGCATGCATTGAGCCTCCCCAGCTGCACATAGATGTGTCATTTTCCCCAGGCTGCACACAGTTGTTCACAGACATGCAAAGTGCTTGCTACAAGTCTCTGAATGCTTCCCAGCTAAACAGCAATTGGAAAAGGTAGCTGAGTCCAGATTCAGCTGAGTCCAGTCCATAACCTGGCATTACGATTGGTTTAAGCCCACAAATTCAGTATATTCATAGCTCTAAAAAGTTGAAATTAGAGAGCTGTCACACTGAGCTGCTGAGTGTTTCTGCAGCATTTGAGCATTAGCAGGATGAAACTTCAAGGTGAAGACCAGTTTCAGCTCCTCCTCATGCATGGTATGACACTGTCTCACCCTTCCTACTCCCTTTACTCCTCAACATGCTCAAGTCCTCAGCTGGCTGGAGATCCTTACACCATAGCTATCCACATTACAGGGCCTCAGTGTGGGGACTGAAGCATTCACTGTGGTGTTTCTCATCTGTAATACATAATATGCTTGATTGTCCAAATGAGCAAGACTATTGATGATACAGATGCCAATGCAAGAGCCAGGAAAATACACTGTCTGTGCCTATTAGCATGTTCTTCCATCCCAGTGCAGCATGGAGCAAAGCACTTCCATGTGTTAAATTTCCTTTGTGCTCACTCCAGCAGCATATTTGGCAATGCTGCTTCAAGCAAGCAGGCATCTGAATTGAGGACCACACCCCTTCCCTGTAATTCAGTTTCCATACCTGCATAAACACCTTTCCGATCACCACATCATCATCGTCCTTAAATACCGTGCTGAACACAACCGTGACGCGGTCCTTCTTTGCCTCAACATACCTGCAGGTGGGAGAGAGAGAACCCACCTGTGAGCCAGAGCTAAGAAATTCAACTGGACGAGGAAGCAACTGCGTGACAAGGTCAAGTAGATACAACAGCCATTCACAGGCCTGGCTGCTGTAAATTTCCCCTCCCTTGAGACAATATTTACAGGGAGCACAACATTTCTGTTGGGAGTGGCCAGTTCCTCTCCTGCATGCAGCCACAAGTGATGCCACTAACAGAGACTCTTGTGTAACATCTCAGCAGCCCAAGGCATAAGCATTACCCTCATGGGATACTTGTGGCAGCCAAGAACAGGCCCTTATAACCCGGGCCAAAGCACGGAGCAGGAGGATTTCCTGACTTTCCACCAAAACCTACAGCTGTGCACAGGAGCAGACTACTGAGCACTGTATGACCCCCATGCTGTTTGGTTTGAACACTTACATTGTCTCATCATCCCTGTAGTGGATGACTGCTCTTTTTTCTCCTTCTTTGCCCTCTTCCTGGAATTTGAAATACTTCTCAAAGACTGAAGCAAAGCAGTTGCGCTTCAACATGCCGGCTTGGTGCACAATGGCATCCTTGTCTGCAGGAAGGTTCTCCAGGTCGTAGAGCAAAGAGACATTGTAACCTGGGAAGGGGCAGTCATTAACCTTAATAATCTACATAGGGCCTTAATGAAAGCAGAGACATTTTTTTAAAGAGATACCTACAGTCCCACTTTTGCCTTAAATCCTCCCAAAAGCCCCAGGGGTGAGTTCTTCCCACTCCAAGCACTTGCCAAAAACCATGCCTGAACTCGGCGCGTGGCCATGGCAACGTTCCTGGGGCTCCTTCTCAAGCTCCCAGACACACGTGCTGGCTGAACTGCTCCCAAGTTTTTGCAGTGAGTAGGAAGAGATGTTGTCACAGGTAACCATGGTTTTCCTGTGTCTTACAAAGCATCTTTGAGAAGAACAAAGACCCCAACCGTGAGGAACAGAGGCTTCCTGGAGGAGGACTGCATAAAGAATTACAGTTTGTGCTGCAAGCTACTTCATCCCTGACGTGTCTGAGCCACTTTTTAAATTGGCAATTTCAAATTGCAATTCATTGTATAGAGAGCCTCAGATATCAAGCTCTTCAAGTGCAGCCTTCATATGAGCATTTCTCAGGTAACTTAAGTAACTTTGGAATTGCATTCACACACACATGCACAAAGACACAAACACATAGAGAGTGAATGCTACTGCAGGGTTACCTGATTCAGGATTTACCAAGTAGCTTCCATAGACTTTCTTCAATACCTAGAAAAGAAATTAAACATTGAGCACACAAGCTATCAAGACTTGTTTCCTCCTGCACAGTCTAGGCCATATTTGGTCTTCTTTTAGAAGTATCAAATTACAGCACCTGCCTCCCCTAGTCTAAGAGAACTCAGACAAATATTAAGTCATCAGCTTCTAGTACTATTGGCTATTCCTGCTCTAGGGAGGGCTCCCTGAACTCCACTGACAGGGGACATACTGCAGGAGAGGACTCAAAACTGGAACTTTTTCAAGTTCTTGCTAGTTGGATTTGTGTGGGGAAGAAGCATTATAGCTCATACCTTCAAAGGAGAACAATCAGCAGAGTCTGACACAACAGACCTGAGGGCTACCACTTTTCCTTCCATTCAAAGGCAGATGCAAAGCGTGCCCGGTCCCTCTCCTCACAGGACAGCAATTTCAGAGCACACCACGGCCTGGTGATCACATACTGTCTCAGCCTATTGCACGAACAGATGGGGATCGAGAGGAGACTGCCACGCAGGCTTGGATGCCTCCCAGAAGCAGAACCGCCTACAGCACAGCAAAAACCTTTCTTCAAACGTAATTACTGCTGAATTTTACATCAATGGCAATTTCCAACTGAGCCATAGCTCTGTGTCAATGAGGGGGCTGGAAACAGGCAGTATTTCAGAGAGAAGAACACAACAGTGTTGGGGCAGAACTGGCCCTCCTGGGATGACACCCACTACCACGTGGAAAGGAATACACAGACTCTCTGCATGCCAAAACCTCCTCTCAGCAGAGAGCCTGCCTGCAGCAGTGCAGGAAGATGCCCTGTCTTAGCAGGAAGCCCACTCTGCATTCCTCACAGTGGGGTTTCACCAAAGACAGAGCAGAAACAAGCAACATTGTCTGCGGGGAAGTACAGAAAGCAACATTATGACAACTGAAGATTGAAAAATGTAATTTCTATTTAGTCAGTACTTCCAAGCCAGTTCTGCACAGATCCCATTTTCCTCTAAAAGTTTATAGAAATTTGCCTTTCACCACCACAATGGCTGCTGGTGCACAGTGCTGTCAGCCACTCGTCCACCACAGTTCTCTTGGGATCACACACTACACTGAACCTCACTACACATGCTGGGAAGGCTCCACCATTTGGGCTGCTTCACACTCCTCATGCCAGCAGTGGTACCTTCAGTAGCAGGCAATGCTGCACCTAGAAAGCTCTGCATTCAAGGAACCAGGAAAGCAGGACACTCAATCATATCTCTTCTGACTTACGTGGGTCTTATGGCAATTTGCAGGAATTCACTTTGGGTTCAAATCACCCATTTATCACCAGACTCATAATAAACTGATGGAGCAGCTTCCTTGTTTTCTTCCAAGGACAGACACCCAGAGGCAAAAGCCTGCTGAAAAGCCCTGAGTGAACCCCATTTGCTACCATGTGGAGATTTGAAAACGGACTCAAGAACTGAGTCACACTTCCTGCCTCGCCATCCAACCACAGCTCAGAGAGGCTCCTTTTTTCTACCATAAATGGCCCTCCGCAGCCACAAGGCCCAGTCAACAGGAACTGAGCTTGCGACTTCACACAGCAGCAGTGAAAAGGGAACCAATCTGTAAACCAAGGTCTGCACACGCAGCAGGAGCCCAGCACTTGCTCTCAAATGTGGTTACGAGTCAGAAGAGAAGCACCACAGATCTGTCTTGATGCCTTCCTTCACTTGTGGGCTCAACACATCAGTCAGGGAAACTTATTTCTACATGGTCAGGCTTCGCTTTGAACTTGCAAAATTAGTGGTGCCTTCTGCCTTTCAGGCTGCAGGGTCATAGAAGATTACTTTTTCACGAGAGAGTGTGAACACACTTGCCCTTGTCTTTCAGCAAAGTGGGACTCCTGGTTGGCACAGAGCTGCTCCTTTGACCAGTTAGATGGGAGCACAGATGCTTCTCTAAGGGTCAGATGTTAGATCCATCAACATCATGAGGGCATTGCCACCAACACAGTATTTGTAGGCAGGAGGCCTGGAGATGCTTACTTACCTCATCAGCACCATGTTCCTGGAGTTCCTTGTAGAATTTCAGAGAAATACTGACCATCACTTTTGTCTTGTCTCCATTGGGGTTTGAAATATGGTAAAGGACTCCATCAAAGTCTAAGAAGCAAGCAAGAGAAATGTGAGGGAACAGGAACCATTTATTTCTGAGGAATGTTTTCCCTACAAGTTCTAGTGACTGCATAAGGCGACACTGCTCCTCTTGCTCCAGCCCTCACACGCATGGCAAGAGGGAAACCCGCAATTAAGGAAAATGGTAATGTCATGTAAGGACACATGCTATCATTCACAGGGCTGAAACAATTTTGACACCTGTCCATCACAGAAAGCTTTAGTCTAGTGTCATTTACCATCCCTGGCAAATCCACTTGTGCTCAATGCACAAGGATACAAACATGCAGAGACGGGAGCCTTCTGGATGGCCAGCACAGAAAGTGACTGACATGCCCACCAGGCCAGAGCTGCAGCCTGGAGGAGAAAACCTCTCTGCCAGCCTCTGCCTGCTGTGAGAGCTTCCACTTCACTGCAGAACAGGCAGGGAGAGCAGGAGGAAGGGAAAGGCAACCCTCCAGCTACCTAGCAAGCTCCACTTCCCCACTGAGCTTTGCAGCTTACACAGATTCCTGATAACAGAAGCAAAAATTCAGTTGCTGAATGAGTACTTTAACTTTGTTGGTATTTCTCTTCCTGAAGAGCAAACTTGAGGTGATGAATCCATTTTGCCAGTCACTGTAAGTCAGTTTCATAACAATCCAAACCAGATGGTGCTAAAGACCTCATAACAAGTAGCACCAAGGGCAGGACTGGAGAACGGATGAGGTAAAAGAGAAGAGCTGTGTAGCAGGCACACACCAAAGCACTACCACCAATGAGCTCAATGCTCTAGGGAAGTCTCAGGGAAGACAGACAGACAGAGAAATAGTGGGGCAGCCAAAGAAGCCCCAGCTCGGGGATACTGCAGGGTCTCCACACCACCCCTGCCCAGTGGTGTGGGCAGACCGTTCAAGCCAGCCCTTGGTTCAGAGAAGTCAGAAGAGCTGTGGAGCTTACCTGCAAATGTTACTTCTACTGCCTCTGGTTTATTCCTAAAAAGCAAAGAAAACAAAGGAGGTAAATGAGAACTCTAACAGCAGCTTCCAAGCTGTGAAGGAAAGAGGATTAATTTTCAACACTTTATTTTTCACAGGCAGCTGTTCCTCAAAACCCTTTTATCTCCTGCTGTCCGACTAGTAGTAACCGCTGTCAAGAGATCTTAGACTTCCCCCCCTTCCTCTAAGCACCAGTTTTACCCCAGATGACATAAAATAGACTTTGAAGCTGGCACAAATTTCTGTTATTTCTAGTTTATTAATAGATTTTGACATCGCAGATTTCCAGTTAGAAATTCCTAAGAAAGTTACCCCTTACTAAGAAGTTTGTTTTCACAAGCACACGCTCTGTACAGAATGGCCATGACACAGATTTTGGGACAGAGGATCTTTTGTAAGGTCCTGCAATACCAGTTCATGGAAGGAGCTGAGTAATCCTTCCTGACACAGTGCCCCCTTCACCATCAACACCAGCTCTACAAATGCCTTGATATAACTTGCTTGCAGAGAAGATCCTTTTCCAAGTTAGGAGATTGTTAGTAGTGTCAGGAGCAGGTCAAAGAAGGAAACTTTCCACATGTTCATTTCATCCTGTTTCCCTTCCAAAACACCCCAACATTTTGCCAACAGCCTCTGCAGAAAAACTGTAGCTCTGGATGTGCTCTAACACTGTCATGAGTGGTCTCTGGGACACCAATCAGCAACAAAACCCTTTGCAAGCCAAAGGCACATCACATATTACACTGTGATTATGAAGATTAAACTGCTTCTTAACAAACCCTATTTTGACATTTGTTCATGATCTGTGAAAGAGTAGGACTCCATGAAAGATGTAACTGCTTCTGGAAGGTCATTTCATTGGGATTGGCACTATATAACTGCTTTCACAGCTCCAAGGGGACTGGTATTAATAGGTCATTCTCCAACAGGGAATTGATGCAAAGGTATCTCCACTGCTGAGAGCAAGCATGGAAAATGAGAACAGGATAAAAATGCCAGTCTGCTAACTGCTGTTTCACACCACATCTCCATTTATTTTTCAGAAGTAGATGATGTTCAAATACAGGCTAATAATGCTGCTGCTAACAGAAATCTAGTCTCTAACAGAGACTGTCTGAACTAACAGACTGAAATATGTTCCCCAGAGTAAAGTCAGTGGTCTCAACTATGCTGCTGCTGCCCAGAGACCAGCTTCAACCGTTTTGCCAAAACTTGCTCTTCCACACATTCGTGTGCTGTTGGGTACTGGCTACACTGTGGTATATACACTGAGGAAGGTGGGGGGAAGTGATGACTCAATATCTATTTTCCCTGACAATATTCTGTAACAATTTAAATTATTTTATCTCAGCAGCAAGCATTGTTTTTCCATCAGCTTTTCTGCAGCCAGCCTCATTCCTGGAAGGCAGAAATGACCACAATGTGATAAAACTCAAGCTGGGCAATACAGGGAGACCAAGACACTGCACTGCACTGATACCAGACACTCACCAGGTCAACAAAATTTTACTCCAGCAGAAAGGGAGGAATTAACCGCCAGATGAAGAACCTAAGTGAAAATGAGGAGGTGTTCCTGCTTCTTGAAAGTGATCAGCTGTGAAAGGCAACAGCCCTTTTTTTGTCTGAAGGCTGGGGAGCCTCTGTCTTTTGTGCCACCTTGCTGAGAATAAAAACTACACACTTGAAAGAAGTGGTGCGAGTGCACCCAAAGCAGGTCCTTTTGTTTAAAAGCTGTGCCAGCTACCTGTAACTTCTCTTGCTTTCATCTCCCCTCCCCAGCTGGGCCTGAGACAGGCTCAGCAGGCATCCCTGGCTGCATATTTAGCTTGGGCTCTTGGAAAGGGGAGCAATTCCACAAGTCATGTCCAAGCCACTTCTGCTCACTGAGGATGGCTCAGAGCAGAGATGAAAGAAAATCCCAGAGATCCTACTCGGTCAGTTGATGCAGACGTGTTCCTCTTTTAGAGCACCACGCTCAGATGTGGGAATCAGCTTGGATGGCAGTATAAATTTTTATAAAAAAAGAAACCTATGTAGGAAGCTTTAAAGATAGCACAGCCAGGCACATGAGAGCTAGGAATATTAAACAGGATGCATCCTTAAACCTCTGTTCCATCTTCTCAAAATTACACTTTCAAATCCCATTCCCCACACACATAGAGCTGACACCTCCAGAGCCCACGTTCCCAGCAGAGCCTTCCAAATACAGCACCTCCCTCTGAGAAATGCAAGGAAGTGGCTGACAGTGCGCTGGAGAAAGGATGATTCCCCATTTGGTTGCCCTGTACCCAGGGAATGGCAGGAAGATCACTTATCATATCATTGAAGAAGCCGAGCAAGACCATGTACAGGAGCCCGTTGATGGCTCTGCACGAGAGCCTTTGTTCTGCACACAAAAGCTCATTGCTAACACAGCTGGGTTCGAGCCTGCCTGTTATTGTGCAAACGTCATTTCTTAGAGAAGTTATTTTTACGCTGATTTCCCAAGTGGCTCAGTTCCGGTACTTGGGGATGGTGAGGAGGGGGAGTATTTAAGGGAAAAAAAGGTAACTGGGCAGAACTTTGGGTGCTGAATATTCAACCACTTCCCAGCACAGCCTCAGTGAAGCAAGAGCTCACGTGAGCTGCATACAGAGCTCCTGGCAGCCATGCTGGCCCTGTCACCTACAGCACAGTGGGTTTTCTGCCTCACCAGGCACACACTTAAGTAACCCAGGCCTGGCCTGGCCCAGGGGAGGACAGGGAAGGGCATTGGAAGTGTGGCTGGGAGCAAAGTGAGCCCCCTTCGCTTTTCACAGTTCAGGAACTTTACAATCACAGTGTTTAAAGTGCTTCTATTTATTTCTCTGGCTCACCTCATCAAAACTACCCTGGCTACTCAAAATTTTTCTCCAACAGAAAAACCACTCCTTTTGCTACCCAGATTATTGCTCCTGCCTCAAGAAGTCCCCAGGCAGAACAGAGAGGAGCTCTCACCTTCAGTGTTCCATAGTTTCTGGATGAGCAACAATGCTGCAGGTCATACACACATGTTCACTTCCTCTTGACCTTTCAGTAACCCCATCTTCTACCACTGGAAATAGCTCTATGGAGGCACAACGTGTCCTCTCTGTGTTCTGTCCTTCCTGCTCTCGTGCCAGCGATGGCTCAGTGCAGAGGACTCACAGCAGGCCTGGGATGGGGCCTGCACCACTGAGGGTGGGTACCAGGTATTGTCAGGTTACTGGCATGATCCCAAAGAGCTCTGTCTGGTCTAGCGTGCTTTGGTGTCCCTTGCCTCCATGAGGAGACTCTCCACACCCATAGCAAGAATTAGCAGTTTAGCAGCTTGGTGCTGAATGACTAAATCCCAGCCGGACTGTAAATTCCAACTGGGAAGCCAGGAGATCTTTTGGGGTTCACTTCTACCCCTGATCCAAATCTCTGAGAAACAGACTAAGCCTAGCTATACTCAGAGGATTTTAGACAAGACACCTCATCCACTCCTGGGGCAGAGAGCTGCTGTGACCCCTGCAAGCTCCTCACCTCCAATGCTACCTGAACCACAGCATCCCTCAGTGATCTTCCCGGCTTGCTACCCTCTGCCCTGAATGGACAATAAAACCAGCTCATACCAGGAATAACTGAGATGGCTTCTCTCTGCACTGAACACTGAATCCAGACCAGACCTTTCTGCAAACCCCTGCCTGAACTCAGATGCTAAAATGGCAGCTGTTCCCAGCAGCAGTCTGTTTTGTGATAACAGTTATCAGGTCTGAAGTCAAACCCACACCAAATCCCATTTGCCCTCTGCTTGTAAGAATAAAAGACCCTGACAGGTTTTATGTCTTCTTGCCTATGTTCCTTCTATTCATCTCCAAATGGCTCCTACGCCCTGTCTATCTAATACAGAGCCAGCTCCAAATCAGATTTTTCACCCCAGCAGAACATCCGTGAAGAGCCACAAGTGCCCATAGAAAGACACCAGTGAGCATTTAAGAGCAATAGCAAATATTTTTTTCTGACAGCACTCCCTCACTTGACTCTGAGAACTTCCCTGTTTCATTCTCAGGCCACAAAGGCTCTTAGCCGTATATTACAACAAATTTAAGATCTTGGCTGATAACCATACTGAAGCATCTCCCACACCACAGTTAAGGCCTCTACCAAATAATGGAGAATGGCAATTATTTCAAAAGCTGCAAGCATGCAGATACTCTTGCCCCACAGGAGAGGGAAAAAAATAGAAAGGGGTATTTCAAAGCTTAAAGCTCTGAGCAGAGCTTTCAGATCACCAGAGTCAACACACGATTTGGATAAAGTGAGCCAGATCCAGTGACAGACTGCAGGCTCTCGCTACAGAAAGGTCACCTCAAAAAAAAATTATGAGCAATGTCTAAAATTCTCTGAACAGTTCCTCCACTTATGGGCCCCACTCAGCTAACAAAAGCCCCTCTGCATAAACTGCAGGAGCATATGCAATCAAAGAGCTCCCATAGTTCTGGCAGTACACCCACCATGAACATGAGCAGGAGTGCTCTGTCAGGTGGGTGGTGCCAAGCTGTGTACAGCACCCTATATGCGCCAATTCTCCCCTCCTGGTTAGGTGATCCCTCCATGCCCAAGCTTTTCCCTTGCTGTGTGCCCAATAGCCTGGAGGAGTGGGTGGGTAGGAATGCAGTGGGAGTCACAGTGGACAAAGCACAGATGGTCCTGCAGCATGCTGGCACTGGCAGATCCCCTTTCAGACAGACCTTTGTCTGGTGCATCCTCAGCTATAGGCAGCTAGCCTGTGGTTCCCCACCAGAGAGATCCAGGGTTGTGCCAAGTCTCTCAGTAAAAACCTAATTTTGCACACATTTTTACTGTGCTTCTTTAGTACAGTGATGGACACCTATTCTCCTCTGCTGTCAAGCATTGGGGGCTGCAGTGAGAACAACTCTCTGAAGATAAAACAGAGCTCCTCCTAGGAACCCAAGATGAAAACTGAGGCTGGAGTGATGACAGAACCACCTGTGAAAGCCTAACGCTTTTCAGATCTGGCTTTTCTTCCCTCCTGCTCCCTGTGTTGTTGCACAAAAGCAGAGCACTATCTACTTCCAGATAAAGGTGGTTCACAATCCACTGTTAATGCTAAGTCACCTTCCCTGATGTCTGAAGCAGGATGTGCTGTGACAACCCAGGAGCTATGCTCCAACACCTACAGCACTCTCAAGTCAATGTGGACAGCCAGGGTGTACCATGAACACTGCCTGTGCCAGCAAAACCCAAACCTGCTCTTTCTGCCAGCCGCAGTCAGGCAGAAGTGAGGTAGGTGAGGTTGTGCCTGGAGAGATGTGCAGCTCCAGGCTGGGCTTGTGAGGACACTAAGCCAGCACCTGCCACTGCTGCTAAAGGAGGGAGATCTGATCCCTGCTCCATGGCTGCACCATGGTGAGCAGCCATGACACAATGAACGGGATGAGGAAACTCATCTAAGCTAAAAATACCCAGTTTTGCCTGTTTAATGTTAACCTAGGTCACTTCCCCAATCCTGTTTCCCTTGAAGCCACAAAAATGTCTGTGTCAGCAAGAACAAGGGGGTGGCAGAGGAACGATCTGGTTTTGGTGGGGTCTCTGAGCATCCCTGAAGCACTGGAGCCACATATAACCACAACCACTCCTGAAGAGAGTTCCTCAGTAGTGCCTGGCAGGATTCAAAGCTCCTCTACCCTCCCAGCACATCAACAGCTTCCAGACACTCCTGTCTCCCCATGATGAACTCACTTCAAGTCACACCATGAACACAAAGTTCTCACTGCCTAGTGTCAGCCAGGATTCAGCCTCAGGATTCAGCTGAATGGCTCAGCTCTGCAGCACACAATCAGCAAGTGACTGCAGGTGGGAAATACCATAAAGCCAGAGGGTGCAGCTTCAGCCCAGCTCCTACTGGCTCACAGGAACCACTCTGCATCAGGGAAGTCCAAGCTTCGGTTGATTTCCTATGCAGCTAATGGTCAGGGAGCCCTGCAGAGCTGTACCTACTAACGGCTGTAAAGAAACCAACAATTTAATTTGAGATTCTCTTCCCTCCGCCCCCAACCTAGGAAAAGGCATGCTATACCCCAGCTATGCCAATTTGTGTTCTTTTACACAGTGGGTAAATAATAAGTAACAGTTTGAGACAGATGATTAATTTACTAAAGATTTTGAGTAAGCTATGCATGACTGGAAAACTAAACCCTAAGACCAAAGCCCTGTGCCACACTTTCCCTGGGGTCAATTAAATTAGAGCAGGACAAAACTGGATGTCAAATATGTTAGTGTCAAACAGAATGAGTATTCATCAGACACAGAAGACAATCATTAAAATGTTTTACACTTAAAGTGTTTGTGGGGTTTTTTTAATGCCTGTATGATTAGCAAAGGAACGCAATGATGAGAAACAGGATTTTTCAACTGGTAGAGCTTATCTCCTCACACACATTTCTATCATAAATGGGAAAACCCACCTGTGACACCAGCTTCCAGGCAACATCTCATGTACAAATGAACTGGTCAGAAGCTTATGGAAGCTTTCTCTTGACATTTAAAAAAGCTCATGAGCCAACCTCATTTCAATAAACTTATTTCCAGGTACTGACCAGATATTCCCACATTGCAGCAACAAATTCCTAACTCAAGTTATTTCAACAGATTCTGGTAACTTTAAGCTTTTATTTTAAAATGTGGTTGGTTTAAGAGAATAGATTTAAACACAGAAATTACTAGAACTAAGTAAGGAAAAAAAAATCAGATGCATTGAAGTCCATCATATGTTACCACCTTGATCTAAACATCATGTTTCAACAGGGGCTGTCCAAGGAGGTGAGACTTCCATGGGGACTGTCCACAAAACCAAATTAAATTTCATATTACCCTATTTACAGGTGGATGCTGCCAAGCCCCAAGGACCTTGTTCAGGGAGTACTCTTAGAGGTGGGTTTGGCCCTGTCTCAAATGCTGATCTCTGTCCGCAGTCCTGCTGAGGTACCTTTCACACTGAGAACTCCGGGGACAGCTGATGGACCTCCATACAGAGCAGATTTTGACATATATGACAATAATGGCAGTTAATGAATTCCATCTTCTAAATGTGACCTCGTTCTATATGACAATGTGAAATGTGGAG
Organism: Vidua chalybeata; assembly: GCF_026979565.1. Taxonomy (NCBI): domain Eukaryota; kingdom Metazoa; phylum Chordata; class Aves; order Passeriformes; family Viduidae; genus Vidua; species Vidua chalybeata. Next base: position 23,799,562 of record NC_071536.1, read on the forward strand.
TGTCTCCCACCTGATAGCCCAGGAAAGCTCTGCAGGAACCTGCCAAACTATGGCTGCACTGCAGTAGAGGGGAGCGACAAAGCCCACGTCACAGGACAAGTATCTGGCAAAGGATTTGGAAATGAACCCTGCCCTGCCCCATTTCCAGGCTGGTGCTGAAGCCACCAGGCACACCTGGCTCTGAAACAACCACTACTGACAAATCCTGCATCGCATCTGCTGCACTTCTGGGTTAGAGCAAATAATGTAAACCCAACTCTGCCCCAGTGTCCAGATTCACTCCTCCCAGTCACCAAATTCTTCAAGCCTTGACCTTGCCATGACTGTCCTGTGTTCAGCCCCAAGATACACCTTGGAAAATCATCACCAAAATAGCGAAATACAGGAAATCCCTTCCTGCCTCCAGGCTGAGCACCACAGGAATAACCCGAGAGCTGTGGCCATAGGAAAAAGAAATATCACTTGAATAAATGTTTTGTAACATCCATTCCTTAGAAGACCTGAAACCAGGAGAAACATCCCTGCACTCGCCTGGATGGGGGACCCCAGAACAAGCACAGAAGAAAATTCAGAAGTAAATGTCTTCCTCACCTTCAGCAACACACTCAAGGCACAAAACTTATCTAGAAACGCCATCTAAAGAACAGAACATGCCATAGATGACTAACAGGCAGAAGCAGAGCACCATCAGCCACCCGACGAATTGATCCAGGAACAATCAGTATGTCAGGCACACTTGCCCACACACAAGTGAGGTGGCTTTGCCATACAGCAAAATGGAAATGTCAGGGGGCTGCAGGCTGCTGCAGGACAAGCAAGTGCAGCTCTGCTCACAGAGTCAAAGTTTTGGGGTGCATCTAAAACTGCAAACTGCCCCTCCACATCAGATCAACACAGGGACACATGCACGTTCTTCTCTCTCCATCAGGAAGAATGCCTTGGCACAGACTAGTGATTGACAAGCTGTTCTGACACTCACTGTGAACCTCTGTACATGCCATATTTTCTAATGGATGTGGCTGCAATATCACAGAGGTCACCTGGGAGCTCTCTCTGCCCAGTGCTGTGCCTGTACTCTGGGGAAACTTGTTGCATTAAATGATCAGGACCCAAGACAAATCAAAATCTGGAAGAAGCTCAGCTGTCCTCCACAGCAGAGCAGCCTGTATAATTATTTTATGGAAAAAAAAAAAAATCCACCAAAACACGAATCTGAGCAACAAGTCAAGAGAGTGGGGGGAAAGCAAAGTAAGCAGCCACTGACAACGTTCTGCGCGTAAAAAAGGCTGAGAGCTTCAAAAATCGCTGGACAAAAAATAACACAGAAAAAGGCACCTGCCTGGGGGGTCCTTTCCTGGAGCAGCCCGAGCCCTGACTTGTGAGGCGCCAGGGCAGGCTCCACCCCAGAGATAACACCGCTGTGCTCTGCCTCTCAAGGCTTTGTCTGTGTACAAAGGTGTCTCAGTCAGCAGGCAGTGCATCGAGCCCACAGGACACTCGGATGCAGATAAGGACATTCATTCTTAAGGGACTTCCTTCAAAGCTAAGCTGTGTCCTCACAAGAATCTTTACAGCCCTGGTGCAACACTCGCAGCAAAAAAAAAAACATTGGCTCCCCATGGACTGAAATGTCCCAGCCATAGATGTGGGCGTGAACTAGACCCCCAGGCTGCTCCCCGAGGCCAGGACACACACCAGGCTGGCATCAGCAGCCCTGGCTGACCTGTGCGCCTGTATCCCTTCTGCTCGAGAAAGCAAAGAGGGAGCAAGCTGGAATTTGCTCTTCACCCCAAAGCAAAAGGCCGAGGCCATGACTCCACACCCAGGCTTCCTGTTCCCCGCCTCCCCCTACACATTCTGTACCAGCGCTGGCAGCACGCTGATGAAGCCCACTTTACCCAAAGCAAACACGCTGCAAGTCCACCTTCCTCCCTTCCCAACTTCCTCCTTGTCCAGACCCTGTCCTCCCGTCCACCTCAGCAGGGCAACCTCCGGTACCCTTCCCAGATCCGTTCTGCTCCCCCGGGGCTCTCCATTGCTCTAGCACTAACGACGCCATCCAGTCCCTCTCCCCTCCGACACTGCCCGGTCCCACTCTACTCCCTCATTCCCCAGGCTTTCCCTCTGCCCAAGCTCTCTCCATCCCGCCGCCCGCAGCTCAGTTCCCGCACCCTGACCACCCCCCTCCCAGCCCCTGCATCCTGCAGGCGCCCACCCCGTGCCCGCTCTGCCCTCCTCGTTCCCGGGCCGCCAGCCGGTAGCACACTCCCCGCTGGCTCAGTGCCGCTCCCGCCCCTCTCCAGTCCCGCATCCTTCCTTGTCACCATTCCCCGGCCCCCACCTTCCGCCCCTCTCGGCCCCATCCTCCCCCGGCACCACCCGCCAGGCTCTACTCTGTGCCCGGGCGCCGGGCACGGCCCGGGCCGCGCCAGCCACCGCCCCCTCGCCCCTCCCTCGGTCCGCGGACCCGTCCCCGCCCCGCCCCGGCTCCCCTGTTCCTACCCGGCGGCCGCGCCCTCGAACTTGAGCGTGAGGGTCTCCTCGATGATGCGGTTGTTGACCTCGAGCAGGATCATGTCGGTGCCGGGAGCGGCTCTGAGGGAGCCGAGCCCGCTGCGCGCACCGGGGACCCGCCCGAGCCTGCGCCGCCGCTTCCGCTCTCGCGCCCGCGCGTCACTTCCGGCTCGGCGCCACCGCCCCGCTCCGCCCTCGCCCCGCCCACCCAGGATGACGTCAGACGCAGCTCCGCTCCGCGGCGGGCGGGAAATGGGGGAGTGTCCCCTAAATGCGGCGGGAGCGGGGCGCCCGCAAATGTGGCGGGACACGAGTGGAGTCCTGCACTGGGGAGGGTGCTCGTGGTATGGGCATCACCGCCAGCCCGGGTGAGGCAGGGGTATGTGGTGTGAGGTTCCCCCCCTGCCCCGTTAATTGAATACTCACAGTGTTGGAGGTCCCCGAAACAGTGGGGTGACCTTAGGATCATAGGGACGCTCTAGGAAGTAGCAGATGTGCCCCATTGTATGGGGGTCTGTGTAAGGATTGGTGCCCCAGCGATATGGGGGGCTTACGGGGGAAAATGGTATCTTGCAAAATGGATAATTTCAGAGCTACAGGGCCCCAAAAATGTGAGGTGACATAGGGAGTGGGAGTATCCTAGGGGGGCTGTAATGGTGCCCTGGAGCTGGGGGTTACCCAAAACTGGATAAGTGGTCCCACAGAGAATAGGAGTGTCCTTGAGTCTGTGGGTATACTCAAGGGATATGATGGTGGCACTTATCAGGTGCCCCAAAAACGTGGGGTACCCCTATGGGTGACAAGCATGGAAAGCTGTGAGGATGGGGGTGCTCAAAGGGTTTGTGAGTGCCCAGAGTAATGGGGGTGCCTGGGGAATGCCCTTGTGTGCAGTTCTCCCCTTAAAGCAAAAGGGGTACTCGGAGCCACAGCATTCGTTAAGTCTGCGGGGCTGGCGCAGGGGCACGGCTCTGTCTGATGGTATTGATGGCATGGCTTGACTTGGCTTAGCTTGGCAAGGCACAGCCAGGGCAGGAGGGACATAGGACTCTACTCTGGGGGCGTCCCCCACAGCAACCCCCAACGGAAGGCAAGCCAGCCTTGCAGTCCCCCTCTGCATCCCCTAAATGCTGACACCACCCACCGCTCTATCAATGGGGAAACTGAGGCACAGAGCCCTGCATTGCCATCACCCACTGACCATGGCCTCAGGGACCTCTCCTCTCCTGGGGGGACTGCAGCACACAGGGGTGCCTTGAAGGGGATCCCCTCATCCACTGAGGGCCTGGGGACAAATTGGAGACCCCAGCTGGTGACCCCCGGGGTGTATCATTGCAGGGATGACAATGCACTGGGTGCACCCCCAGTGCAGCGTGGCCTGGGACATCCTGGGACAGGAGGGTGACAGGGGTCTGCGGGCTCCCCTTGGACTGGGAAAGGCATCTGGGGGGACCACGGAAGGGTCCCTTTGGCTGCCACTTCCGCTTCATTCTGGAGAAGATTTTGCAACATTTCCTCCCCGGGCAGTATAAAGCAGGCGGTGGAGGAAAGGGGTACTGGGAGGCAGCACGGCAGCAGGCGCAGGTGAGGGATCCTCCGGCTGGCGAGACCCCTGGGTCTGGTGCTGCCCTGCATCCCACCACACTTTGAGCCCTTTGGGGGTGACATCTGGATTCAAACCCATACCTGTATGCTTCCCACTGAGAAACAACTTGGGATCGGGAGAAGACTCCACATTTGAGTAGACGGCGACAGCAGCAAGCAGTGAGTCCATGGGGTGCACCACTGGAGATTGTGGCTTTCCTGGGGCTTTGACAAGCCCCACATCACTCATCTGAGCCCCTTCACATGTTGAGCAGCCTGGGACTGGGGTGGGTTGCTTCAGCTGCCCAAGAGGCTGCTTGGTAGAGGGAGGTGGTGGGTGAGAGCACCCAAGGCTGTGCTGAGGGCTCATCTGGGGTGCAATCCCTCCATAGTCCCCAGGGATATCAGCCTTGGGTGCCGTGGGGAAGAAGTACCTGCTGTCATTTCCTTGCACAGCGATGAGCTGAGGGGATCCTTCCCCATGGCATGTCCCTCTTTCCTCCCCACTGGGAGCCCCAGTGCCACCCCATTGTCCCCCAGCCCTGCCAGGGTCAGGAGGGGAAATGAAGTGCTGCTTGTTCCCCTCATCTGGGCCAGCTGTGGGGTATCTATCTGTGTGTGCTATAGCTGGGGAATACCCGTTTCCAGAGGAACCACCAGAATTTTGGAGCAGGGAGGCAGAAAGCAGCAGCCAGAAATAGATGGAGGGGAAGCACTGGCATCAGGCTCTGCCCCGTGCCTGTGGGAGCCCCACTTGGGAGGACATTCCCCCATTAGCACTGGCAGCATGCCTGGTTGCGTTCCTCTGGGATGCTGATGTCTCCATATCCCAGCATCACCACCCTGGGGTCACCATCCCAGGATTTCCATCCCTGGATCCCTGCAAGAGAGGATACAGCAGAGCCAGGGAGAGATTTTTCTGGGCAGCAGCACCAGCCCAGCTACAGCAGGGAATTCAAATCAGGCAAAAGGGAAAAGTTGGTTCCAGGAATGGTTTGGGTTCAAACAGGGCCAGCGCGGAGCCGGGGGGCCCCAGCACTGGAGGGGGGGACTCAGCACCCCCAGCAGTCCTGGCATCTCCAAGCCCTGAAGGGGTTGGGGGCTCAGAAATGGGACCAAGGGGTGAAACTGGAGTGAAACAAGAGTCCAGATCCATTCTGGTAGAAGACTGAAAGCCAGTGGTCTTTGGGGAGGCAGGAACAGAGCAAGCTCACCATCTTCTATGTGTGAAGAGACAGGAAAAGCAACTGCCACCTGTGATTTCCCCATTGAGGGCAAGGACGGGGGGACATGGCAGTGCCCAGCTGAGCAACAGGAAAACCAGAGATGTAGTATTTCCAAAGCTGCCTGCAAAGTGTGACACGTCTTTCCGCCTGGGGCTTGAAACCACTCCTGCGGGAGCAAGACCAGGAGGTGAAAGAAGGGCACAAAAACACTTTCAGACCTTCTTGAGTGCTGCCTGCCCCAGGCACCGTGACCATAGATAGCCTTGCTGCTGGCTGATGTGGCAGGAGGGGCAGCTCTGTTCCAGGCATCACAGCAGCAATGCTTGAGGGGGTGGAGAGGCTGGAGGGATGCAGGGGTACTTGAAGAACTTTGGAGGTGCCTGAGGAGCTCTGACATGCCCAAAGAGCTGAGAGGCTTTTGAAGTAAGCAGGGTAGCCCAGGGTTTCTGGAGGAGCCAGATGTCTCCTGGAGGGATGTGATGCTACATTGATGGGGAAGCCCCCCCAAACTGTGAAGAGGTGATCAGTCTATGGGGGAACCTTTTCTTCCACAGGAGTCAGGAAATGGACAGGATTGGGGTGAAATGCAGGAGACTGAGGCACGCAGGGGGTGTTTTACAAGGGCGTATATGAAGAACAGTGTCTAGCTGCAGTACAGACCATTACCTGGCACAGTGTGGATGCTGTGTCCTCCATCACAGTGGAGTGATGAAGGACAGCTGCCCACTGGCTGGGAGAGGACCTGGGCACCGACAGAAATCACAGAGGACCCAAAGATGCTGTCACCCCTGGTCTACAACACTGCCACCCCATGCTCATGCCATTTTGTGCTCCACAGGCAAAATGGAGTCCTTGTCCTACAGTGGAGATTTTTCCAACATCTTGTTCCTTTACAACTACACCTATGACTACAGCACAGCCATGCCTGACACTGCTATCTCATCCTCTCCGTGCCGGCCTGAAAGCTCTGCCCTCAACAAGTACCTGGTGGTGGTGATCTACTGCCTTGTCTTCATCCTCAGTGTGGTGGGGAATGGGCTGGTGGTGCTGGTGGTGACCTCCAGCCACACCAGCCGCTCCGTCACTGATGTCTACCTGCTCAACCTGGCCGTGGCAGACCTGCTCTTCGCTTTGACCCTGCCGCTTTGGGCAGCCTACCGAGCCCACGAGTGGGTCTTTGGCACTGTGATGTGCAAAGCCATCTCTGTGCTGCAGGAAGCCAACTTCTACAGCGGCATCCTTCTTCTGGCCTGCATTAGTGTGGACCGCTACCTGGCCATTGTCTATGCCACACGGGCTGCCACTGAGAAGAGGCACTGGGTGAAGTTTGTCTGCTTGGGCATCTGGGTCTTCTCAATACTGCTCTCCCTGCCCGTGCTGCTCTTCCGTGAGGCTTTCCGCTCTCCCAACAATGGCACCGTGTGCTATGAGCGCATCAGTGGCGAGGACACGACCAAGTGGCGGGTAGTGCTGCGGATCCTGCCGCAGACATTTGGCTTTGTCTTGCCCCTCCTGGTGATGCTCTTCTGCTATGGTGTCACCATCCACACCCTCCTGCAGACCAAGAATGCTCAGAAGCAGCGGGCCATGAAGGTCATCTTTGCTGTGGTGCTGGTCTTCCTCATCTGCTGGCTGCCCTACAACATCACACTGGTGAGCGACACCCTCATGAGGACGCGGGCCATTGTTGAAACCTGTGAGAGGAGGAACCGCATCGACACAACCCTCTCTGTCACGCAGGTCCTGGGCTTTGCCCACAGCTGCATCAACCCTATCATCTACGCCTTCATTGGTCAAAAGTTTCGCAACAGCTTCCTCAAGATCCTGGCACAGCGTGGGCTGATCAGCAAGGATGCTGTTGCCCGCTATGGCCGTGCCTCCTATGCCTCCACCTCTGGCAATACATCCACCACCCTCTGAGCCCTTCTGGGACCCAGCCCTTGTGGGTACCAGCAGGTCCCAGCACTCCACACACCTCAGCATCCTCATCCAGCCCCCTGGCATGTGGGTGGTGAGGCCATAGGGATGGGCAGGGCCACCACTGGATGCTGGACCCCAACTGGAAGAGGGCTTGGGTAACACGGTGGTAGGACCCCATTTCCAGGGGAGTGATGTCAAGTGTCCACCCTCCCCCTTCTTTGGGACAAAGCTTGTGACTCTGTGGATTCTGTGAGGCTGCTGTGAGGATGGTGTATTTACCCAATGACCATCAAGCAATAAAGGAGTTGGTGGGTTGGTCACCCATGTCTGGCTCCTCTTTGCCATGGAAGGGACACAGCAGGATAGGGCCAGGGCACCTCTCCAGGGACAGTGCCAAAACAGTGCTGCCTGCTGAGCCTGTCAGAGTGTGGGTAACCCTTCTTCCAGGACAGGGTTTGGCATCCTGTGCATCCCCCACAGGGGACCCAAGCCCAAGTTTTGCTTCCTACAGTTCCCCAGACAGGTCCTAGCACTTCCATGGTCTCCAGGTGGAGTCTATCCCACTTGAGGACAAAGTCATTCCCTTCTCAACACCAATCTCAACCCCAGCAGAGCAAATCACTGAAAGATCTCTGAGCAGCCCCTCACACTGAGCCAGCCCTGTGACCGCTGCCTGAAGGGTACCGGCATCCCCACTCCCCCCCTGCCATGGTGTCAGAACATTGTTGTGCAAAGGGCTGGGAACCTGTCCCTTACACAACCGGGATGTTTCCGCCCTGGCTTGGGCAATTGGGGCTGACACTTGACTGGGGTCGAGGAGCTGAAGAAGGGACTGTGACCCTGCCGGGGACTCTCCTGCCACTCAGTGTGCCAGGCCTCAGGATGCCTGTCCCGGCACACCTACACATCTCTCCATTGGAGTCCCATATTGCTCCTCTATTGACCTTGATCCAAGTTCCTAGGGGTTCATAACCATGGAGACATCAGCAGATGTCACTCATGTGCTGGCTCATGGGAGGGTAGGGGGTCCCCAGCATCCAGGTGGGAATCCTGGGGATTTGAGGCAGAGCAGAGTCAGTGAGGGTGCTGAACAAGGACAGCCCGTCACCTTAGCATCTGAGAAACCTCTTGCACAAGTGTTTCCTTGCAGCATGGTAGGAAGCCAGAGCTGTTGGGCAAGAGCTGTCTACTCTCCCCACTGTGGGATGGTGCAGGCAACGGCTCACCCTGGCTGCAGCTGATACACCCTTTTTGGGGATGGTTCCCCCCCCAGGAGGACTTGAACACCTCCATGCCAGCATTCCCCACCCTCCACCCAACCCCAGTGTCAATCTGGCAGTGACTGATAGATGACGCAGAAGACACAGGGGTGACAGAAATTAGTAGTTTTCCTCTTTGTGGACCAACCGCAAGAAAGACACGTCAAACCCAGGAGGTTGGGCAGCAGGACCTGGACGCAGGCCCTGGACATCTGGGTACCCAGTAAATCCAAGAGGAGGCAGCCATGGCAGGAAGCATCCCACGCGTGGTGCCAGGGCTGCTGTCGCCACTCATGTAGCCTGTGGGTGCCTTTGCTGGTAGCAAATCAGGCAGCAGCGGCCGTGCTTGCCCATGTCCACGGAGCACGTGTGGCACACCTTGCCCTGGCACAACCTGCTGAGAGAGCAGGAGGTGAGAGCTGAGCCATCCCCACACAGTGCCAGTGCCACCCCTCATTCCCCTCATAGCCCACCTGCAGTTGTACCGCCGGGAGAGGAGGCGGAAATCTTTGTGGCAGCGGGCACACAACCCTGGGTCGCGGGGCACCGGACTGGGCATTGGGGTGTCAATGCCCTCTGTCTTCTGCCACAGGGCATCCTTCTCCCTGCGGGAGGGGAGACGTCAGCACTGGCTTTGCCTGGGCTCTGGTGCCCTCCTCTGGGCAAAGGGGTTTGGGTCCCCTTGCCCTTGCTTGGAGTCCCCGGGGCTCTCACCGCAGCAGCTCCAGCAGCCGCTTCTTCATGTCGCGGATGAGCTCCTGCTGCCGTGCCTGCTCGGCGCCGCGCGTGGCCTCCCGCTCCAGGGCTTCTCGCTGCGCCCGCTGCAGCGCCGATGCCCAGCGCTCACCGTCCTGCCGGGCCCTGGCGCGGGGCAGTGGCGACATGGTCCCCCTGTCTCTCAGCTGGTCGTCTCTCCATCCCTCCATGCATGCGGATAAACCTCCCGCCGCTGGTTCCTCCCTCCCTCTCTCCCTCGCTCCATCCCTCTTTTCCTCCCTCCCTTCTTTTCTCTGCTGTTGCCCATCCATCCTCAAGCTCTCTCCCAATCCTCACAGCCACTTTGCCATCTGCCACCCATCCGTTTTCCCACTGTTCACCCATCCTTCTCATATCCATACTCCTGGCGTTCTGCCGACCCACCCATCTACTCACCCCAAATTCATCCCTGTGTCTCTCCATCCACCATCCCATCTCCATCCATTCATCCTAAATTGATCCCTCCTTCCCTCCCTCTATCTACTAACGCCAAACCACTCCAACTTTCTGCCCACCTACCCTTCCACCCGCTTATCAGTCCCAAATTGACCCCTCCCTCCAGTTCTCCCCCCTCAAATCCTTCCCTCCCTCCCCCTGCCAATCCCCAGCTGCTGTTCGCCTGTGTCCAAGCAGGACATCAGTGGGAGCCCCAGGGGACACCATGTGGTAGGTGGAGATAGGAGATCCCACTCTGGGGTGATGGGTGGTGGAAGTAGGGGTCCCTGCCCAACCTGCAGAGCTCCTCCTGCAGCCGTGCCATCTCTTGTCGCTGGGCCTGGAGCTGCTGCCGGCTCTGCCAGGTCTCCTCCTGTGCTGTGGCAGCCAGGCTGGCCAAGCGCTGGGGGAGAGTGGGGGCTCAATCCTGGACCCCAAACCCCACCACGGGATCCCCTTGGACTTGCCCATACCATAGCCATGCTGGTGACCGTGCTGGGTTCCCCTTCTGCATGAAGGCCTCGTAGGGTCTCCTGGGGACCACGGGCGAGCTCCAGTGCCCGCCGCAGCACCTCCTTCATGGCAGCCACCTCATTTGAGGTACCGGCATCCTTCGGCATGTCTGTCCGTCCTGCCGCCACCAGCGCTTCCTGGCATTCCTGCAGGCGTGCGGTCAGCGCCGCCGCCTCTGCCAGCACCCTGGACAGCTGGGTACCCCTCTCCTCTGCCACCTCTTGCCAGCCCCGTGCCTCCTCCTGCGCCCGTGCCAGTGCTCCCGGGTCCCCTGCTGCTACCGCTGCCTCCAGTGCCCGCTCCAGGAAGGTGTTGGTTTCCCGCAGTGCCTCAGCCTCGTGTGCCCACAGCTGGGCCCGCTGGGCACTGTCCTCCTCCTGCCGCCGGTGCCGCAGGTCTGCCTGTGCCAGCTGTGCCACCAGTGCCTGTGCTGCCACCTCACGCTGACCCAGCTCGGCCCTCAGTTGGGACACCAGTGCCTGCAGGGATTCTTCTGTCCCACCCGGCTGCCTGGGCACCAGTGCCAGGGACCCCAGCATGCACCTTGGGCCAGTGGACAGTGGGGACATGCCAGGCTCTCTAGAACCACCAGGCTGGCCTGCTTTGCCAGTGCCATGTGCATCCTCCAGTTCCTCTACATCCACATCCTTCATCTCCTTCTCATCCTCCTCCAACTCTTCATGCTTCTCTTCCAAATCCTCCTCCATGTCCTTCTCCACATTCACTTCCACATCCTCCACCTTCACATTCTCCACCTTCACCTCCTTTGTATCCTTACTGTCGTCCTTCTCCACGTCCTCTTCATCCTCCTCTTCTTTGTCTTTCTTCACCTCCCCATCCTCTACATCTCCCTCTCTATCTTCAACATTCCCTGCCAGCAGGGCAGCCAAAGTGGGTGGGCACAGAGGGGCTGGTGCCCCATGGAGTGCCACAGTAGGATGGCCAATGCCATCGGACCATCCGTGCGCCACAGTGCCGATCCTGTCTGTCTGCAGGGCTGTCTTTGCTGGGCTGCTCCTGATCACTGGGCTGGGCCGTACCAGTGGCCTAGAGGGGACACAGGGCTCAGGGCTACTAGGTCACCCCCAAGGTGAACAGGGCATCACCACCCTCCATTTAGGCTCGCTGGGCACAGCAGCCTTTAGGAATTTAGGGGGCAGCAGGGCAGGGGGTCAGCAATGTTGGTGCCACTAGCCTGAGCACCCACAAAACATGTGGCACCCATCGACCCAAGCATGCATGCTTGTGACAGTCCATGTACACAAGCATGTGAGCAGCAGAATAGGTGTGAGTGTGCTGGAGTGTGAGTGAGCTGCATCCATGATGCCCCCCACAAGTGTGCCCGGGGCAAGGGTATGCAAGCACATACATGTGTCCCTGTGTGTCAGATGTCACAGTGTCACGGTGTTGCAGCAGGGATATACTTGGCAGATGATGGCTCTTTGTGTGTGTGTGTGTACACATGCATGTGACATGTTTGCAGGCACAGGCATGGTGTGCATGCTGGTGCCAGTGACTGTGCCCCCGTGGGGCCATATATGGAGAGCTGGCACATCTGGAGTGCTGTGTGGGGTCCAGGGCAGTGGGGCAATGCACACGTTTCTCTGCAATGCTAAGCCCCAGGTGCCTCCGATGCCCTTGACACCCCCAGTGCTGCCAATGCCCCTGGTGCCCCCAGTGTCCCCAGGCTCACTCTGAGAACATGGGCCAGGCGGTGTCCAGGTCACTCCTGTGCAGAGCCAGGTGGAAGGTGACACAGTCCAGCTCATAGAGGCTGCCCAGGATCTCTGCTCGCCGTCTGGGGCTCAGGAAGGGGCTACGGGCGTAGTACCACTCGCTGCAACCACAAAACAAGCTCATGCATCCCTCTGTGCCCTGGACAGGTACACATGCCTGCAGCACCTCTGCAGGTGGCTGGGTGCTGCAGGGCACTGCCCACCCTGGCCATGTCCCCCACCACCAGGAGCATCCCCTCACTGTGCCCCTGCTCTCACCACAGGCTCTCAGGGTCGAGGAGGCAGAGCTGCAGGGACTCTGCCAGCTGCCGGTGCACCAGGCAGTACCGCAGAAAGGCTCGGCCTCTGCCCACAGGGGTCTTCAGCTGTGGGGGAGACCTGTCACTTCAGTCTGCCCCTCCACACACCTCCCTCCCAGCCTGTGCAGGGAAAGAGGGCCCCCAGGGCTAGGCTTGGGGTGCAGTGGGTATCCCACAGGGGACAAAACCGTTTATAGCACCAGTGGGTGAATGCTTGGTGCCCAAGTGAGTGTGTGCCTGTGCAGAGGTGCATGTGCACCCACAAGCAAGCAAAAGCTCGTGTGTGTGCACAAGTCCCTGGGTAGCCCACCAGCCCATGCCCACCTTGTCCAGGGAGGTGACGAAGTGAATGCCTTCATGCTCCTGCCGGCACCGTGCTAGGCCTTGGCACAAGAAGTCCCAATAGTCCTTGCGCTGCCCAAAGAAGCTCCTCTTCTCCTTGAGGTCAAACTGACAGAGGACAAACTTGGACTTCCTTTTTTGGGAGCATCCCCTGTTCCACCCAGCCTGTTCCCTGTGGGGCTGGAATCCAACCAGCTCCCCCAGCACGGCTGGTCCAGGTGTCCCTCTCTTCACTGGCTCCATACCTCAGTTTCCCTTTTGCAGCACATGTAATTACACATGTGGACTAGGGAGAACCTGGTAGGTGGCTGGGGATGCCCAGGGTCAGACAATGCTGGGCGGGTTATTCCATCCCCTGAATGGTTAGCACAGGGTTCCTTCTGCTCTCAGGTGTGCCTAAGGGGAGACAAGGCAGGGAGCAGCAGAGATGGAGGAGCAGCAGTACCTGGAGGAGGAACTCTAGCTGGGCACAGAGGCTGTGCAGCTCCCGGCTCCCGTCTGTCACCGGCAGGTTCTGCTCCTGGTAGCTGCATTTCAGCTCAGCCACGGTCTCTGTGGGATGTCAGGGCTGGGCTGGCATGGCACCTTCTCCCATCCTACCCCTCTTCCCTCAACTGCCTCACAACTCCTGGCCTCAGGGATTTCTCATGGTGGATGAAATCACAGAATCATAGAATCTAAGTTGAAAAAGACCTCCAAGATCAAGTTCAGTCATTAACCCAACACTTCCAAATCCACCATTAAACCATGTAGCCAAATGCCACATCTACAGGTCTTTTAAATACCTCCACGGGTGGTGACTCCACTACTTCCCTTGAGTAGCCTGTTCCAATGCTTGATAAACATTTCCATGAAGAGTTTTTTCCTAATATCCAATCTAAACCTCTCCTGACACAACCTGAGGCCATTTCCTCTTGTCCTAGCCCTTGTAACTGGGGAGAAGGGACTGACTCCCTCCTGGATACAACCTCATTTCAGATAGCTGTAGAGAGTGATAAGATCCCCCCTCCTTTTCTTCAGAGAAAGAGGAACTTGGGATGAAGGAGGGGAGCAGGGGGAGCAAGGAGGACAGCCACCTCCTGGGCACTGCTGGTTCCTAGGGGCTGGCAGTGAGGATGGGAGCAGGCATCAGTGACAGGGTTGGCACGTGGATTCTCTGGAGCACCCCTGGCAGTGACACCCCCCACTGCCCATGACTTGGGTGCAAGAAGGGATCTGGCATGGCCAGGGTGAGATGTGCCATACAGGGAACATGCTGGCAGGGAACTGGTTGGCACACTTACTCTGCAGGTCCTTGATGACACGGTTGAGCTCCCCTTCCCCTGCCATGGCTGTTCACTGGGATCTGCAGAGGCAGGGGCAGTGATGAGAGGTTCTAGGCTGGCACTCCCCTGGCACCCCCAAACTCTCTGTCCCAGAGAGAGCATCTACCCCCCCCAGGTCTACCCAGAGCTACCTTCTGTTAAAGTGGGAGAGGGTAGGTTTAGGCACCCCTTACCCTGCCCATGTTCTCCCACTACATAGGCCAGAGCAGATGGGGTGGACAAAGGTGTCCCATGCTGCACCCTCTTAGTTGTCCTTGTGCCCTGCCCTTGTATGTCCTCTGCTCCCATTCTTTGGGGGGTTTCTGGGGCTGAGCCCACCACATCCCTATTGTGTCCCTGTCCTTATCCCTGTCTCTGTTCGCCAGGATTCAGGATGTGGGTTTGGCGCAGGGGAAGTGCTGCTTTTGCTTCTGCTCTCGCTTCCCTCACTCACATCATGAACAATGTGGGGGCTTCTGGGTGGTTGAGCGAGGGGGCACACCAACCCTGATATGCAGCCCCCCTAAGCTCAGCTCCCTAGGCAGAACCCTCTGGCACAGCATGTTGCCTGCACAGCTGGCATGGGGTTTGGGCGAGCTGCGGGCATGAGATGAGGAGCCACAGGGCACAGTGCAGTGGAGTGATTTTGGGGTGGGTGGCAGCTTGGCAACAGGGTGAGGGAAATAGCTCACGGAGGTGGCAGGTCTGTGACTTGTCACTATGGCTGGTATCTGGCTGCTGTGGGGCAGCACACGTGTGTTGGGGTGGGGGTGTGCCCCAGCAGGGTACATGTGCACTCCTAGGAGTGAGTGCACCAGTGTGCCCAAATATGCCCAAGCGTGTGAGTGCCCTGTGCCCTCCACTACAGCACAGTGAGGGAGCAGGACGCAGGCTGCCTGCGTTCCCATTCCAGTGCTCTTGAGAGACCTCGGATGAACTATCTTTGCATCTGCCCACCCTACTTGTACCTCAGTTTACCCTGGGAAGAGAAGCCCCTTACCTGTGTCCAGGAGCTGTGGGGTGCCCCGAGGCGGTTGCTGAGTGCTGCGGGTGCTCTGGCATGTCCCTGTGCCCACGTTGTGCCTGCCTGCTTCTCCTTTTGTACCTTGGGCAGGAGGAAGTGTGGGAGGTCGGTGGGGCTGCAGAAGCCACAGCCTGCCCGGCCCACATCACATCAGGCACTGCAGCTTAGCCCCCAGCACCTGGCTCCCTGTTTTGGGGGGTGCCAGTTCTGGGGAAAGGGTCAGCAAGGCTGGTCCCCCTGTGCAGCTTTTGCAGGGGCAGAGGAAGGACAGTGTCAGACATAGGGGGACCCTAATGCTCTCCAATAAGAATGGAAATTCGGAATGTTCTGAAGAACCTGCCCGCAGTTTTTGTGGAGAGGGTCCAGGACCCATCCTCCGCTAGAAGCAGCCAGCAGCAGACCTTGGCACAGAGGCCACTCCCATGCACAACAGCCCCTGGGCACAGAGACCCCTGAAAGAACTGCAGCCCCCCCTAGCAAGGACCACAACCCTCCCCAATCATCTGGCCTCCACATGGGGGCTATACCCAGAGCCAATGTGTAAGCTCTTTCCAGAGCATTCTGGACAAGGCTTCCTCTTGTTAGGGAGCCCCCAACCCAGCAGTGCGCCTTATTCACTATGCCTGGACCCCTGTACTGTGTCAGCCCTGTCCTGCAGGCTCCTTCTTGACTGGGGGCTGAAAAACCCCTGTGGGGGGGATGTCAAAGGTGATGCCAGCCCCTTCCATCAGTCCAGGCAGGGAGACCCACTGCCATCCCATTCCCCACCACCATCTTGGTGGATAGCCACAGCGGTGCCCATGTCCTATCCTCTGCCATGCCCCTCCTTGTAGAGCACGCTGCCCCTACCTGTGCCACCTGGATGTCTTCGGGGGCACCCACGTCCCCCAGCCAGGCCTCGCTCGACACCGAAATGAAAGTAGGAAGTGATGCTGAGTGGGAGCCTGGGCCTCCCAGCACCCTCCTGGCTCCCGGGTGGGTGTTGGCCTGTAGGTGCAGCTGGGGAGCATAGGGGAACCAGTGGCAGTACTTGGGGTGACCCCAGCCTCCTCAGCACCCCATTGCCCTGTGCCATCCTGCAGTGTGTGCCACTGTGGGCATGGGGCACAGCACCCCGTATTGGACAGGGATGTGGGGAGGGTGTTGGATGGCAGTGGAGCATCAGCCCACTGTGCTGGGGTCGTGTGTGTGTGCATGCGTGTGCAGGCATGCATGTGATTGCACGTGTGTGCAGGCTGTGTGAGCACAGCTTTGTAGTTGCATGTGTGGGTGCAAGCTGTCCACGTGTGGCTGGTGTGGGTGAGAGGCTGAGAGGGCACCGTGTGTACCCTTCATTGCACCCACCCATGTGCCCTGTGCCAGGCACTGCAAGGGCAAGACCCCAACACCTGCAGGGCGGACATGCCCTTGCCCGCCGTGCCACTGCGGCAGCCTGGGTCCCCTCTCCCTGCCCCAGCCAAGGGCCAGGGTGGGGGTGCCGGGGGCTGGGGGGGCAGAGAAGACTCTCATCCATCCTTGGCGTGGGTGCAATTCAATTAATGAGGCCTGGCCCTGGTTCAGCGCAGCCAATAAAGCTAATGGCCCCGCACAGGCCTGGCGCTGCCTGCCGGGGTGGGGGGGCCAGGGGGGAGCCGGGGGCCATCTGCTAATTAAATGGGGGTGAGGGACCATGGAGCCAGCAGTGATGTCACCTCCCTGAGGCTCACTGGCCCCCTCTGCCCTCCAGCCTTCTACCACCCCCAGGATGTCAGACAGAGCTGTGGGGGACAGCTGTGAAGTGTGGGGGACCACCCAAACTTCCTGCACCCCACCCTGATGCTGCTGCTTGTTGGGAGGCTTCCCAAGGCAAATGCAATTAGTGCCCATGCCTGGCATGGCCGCTGCCCACGCTTGGCACCAGCAGCTGCCCCGTGGGGATGGGTCCTTGCCCGGCACCAGCACGGCATCATGGCAGCATCCAGGGGTGCTGCTGCCTGCTCCTCTTGGCACTACCTCGATGTGTGCATGGGGGATGTGTGGTGCCCAGGGGGCTGCAGCCTGTTACTCTGTTCCCCTGCCCTGTGCAAGCCCCATGGCGAGGTGGAGGTGCCCGCGGCCGGCTCGAGCTGTCCTGCAGTGAGAGGTTCCCCATGGTAATTCTGTGCCCACAGCACGGTGCATCAATCGGGCAGGCTTTGGGAAGAGACCCCACCGGAAGGGGACTGTGTCGGAGGGAGTCCCTGATTGTGTCCTCAGGCTCCTGAGGAGAGGCTTGGTGGGATACAAGGAAGACTGGCAGAGGGGGAGGGAAGTCTCCCCCCCGCCCCTGTGTAGGCGCTGCAATTTAGGGCTAGAGGTGGGCAGGGGGTATTGTAAGGAAACTGAGGCAGGGTCGGGGCGAGGGTCGCGGATTGAGCTGCGATCGAACCTACGGTGTGCGACCTCCTGCACCCCCAAAACTGACGGCGCTGGAGTGGGGGACCCTGTCAAGTTCTGGCATCCACCCGAGGGGATGCCGTGCCCGGAGGGCAGGCGGGTGAGCGCCGGAGGTGCCGAGCCCCGAGCCCCGTGTGCGGGAGGAGGAGAAGGAGGAGGAGGAGGAGGAGAAGGAGAAGGAGGAGGGGGAGGAGGGGGAGCGTGTCGGAGCTGGCTCCCACCCAAGCACTGCAGGACAGGGGCGGGCACGGTGCTCCCTGCCTGGCTGCCAGCGCGCAGGCGACGCTGGGGAACCGGCGGGGGGGACAGGGCCCGGTGGGACCGCAGCCCCCCAGCACATCATTGTCGCACGGCCCCGTGCCCAGGGCTGGGCACTTCGGGGGCACTGCCCGGGCACCGGAGCTTGTTGCGGCCGGCGCACGGCTGGGTTCGGCCGCTCGTCCGAGCGTGCCCTGGGCAGGGGTCGGCCCCTGCAGCCTCCCCCCGCCGGGTGAGCCCCTGGCAGGGGCATCATGACCCGGCTGAGCTGGTGCTTTGCCACCTTGGTTGGCTGGGGGAAGTCCTTGGTGTCCTGCCTCCTGCCCCTCCGCGCCCGCCGCCGCCGGGAGGTAAGCGGGCATCGCCGGCCACGGCGTTAGGGTTAGGGGCTGCGGGGGACACGGAGCTGGGGGGGCTCCGGCGTGTGGGGAGTGGGGGTATGGGCCGCCGCTGGCCCTGCCTGCTCCGGGCAGCTGGGGGTTAAACCCTGCATATGCATGCCAGGGTGCAGGGCATGTCCTTTGTCCCTCCTTTTGCCCCCCCCACAGCGTCTCACTGTGACCCTCTCTTCCCACACCCGAGGAGCCCTGCAGTGCCTGACTGGAGAGGATCTGCTGTACAGCCTTTCACTCTAAGGGATCTGCTGGGATCCCTGTGTCCTTACAGAGAGACTGTAGAGGCAGGGGGTGTCCCTGTGTCCTTATAGAACCCACAATGGGAACACTGTGCCCTGCTTGAGAGGACTCCAGTGCCCATAAAACACCCCCCAGGTGAAATCCCTATGCCCATAAAGTGGTCAGTGTGTGGGATCCCTGTACCTGTAAACACCTGGCACTGGGAAGCACCATGCCCATAAAGCACTCAGTCAGTGTGGGCTCCCTGTGCCCAACATGAGGAACCCCTGTGGGGTCACTCTGTGTAGGGCACCTCTGTGCCCGTCAGCACCTGGCATGTCTAGGATCCATGTGCCAAAGGACTGCCCCACAGGGGATCCCCGTTATGGGTCACCCCGTGCCCATGCAGCACCTGGTGCGGGGACTCATTCTGCTCTGCCACACAGGCTGCAGAAACTGAGGCGGGGATGGGGGGAAGGTGTTGGAGGGTGCTGGACTCCCACTGCGCCACCCAGACTTTGTTCCTCAGTCTTTGGGAAGCTGCCCCTGCCTGGCAGGATGGCATGGGACACTTCAGATGCACCATGCCAGAAAAGCAGGTGCCAAAGCCACTGCTGGGCAGCGCCTGAGGGAGTCACTGCAGGCTGGTGACAGTCCAGTATATGCCAGGACAGGGACACAGCGTGGAGGAAGGAGAGGCCTCTGACTGCTTGGGGACCCCAGAGTGCGCCGGGGACGCAGGATCATGAACTGATGGGAGTACTGGGGTGTGGTCAGGGCTGTGGGTGGGTGGGTGGCATTGGTGAGACGTGGGTTGGTGGTTGTGCAGTCCTATGTCCACCACATTGTGCATGTGTTTCTGATGTGGGTGTGAGAACATGGACTCGTGGGGGGCTGTAGCACACGTGTACTTGTGCATGTGTGTTCATGGGCATGCAGGTGGGGCTGAGGTGAGAGTGAACTGCAGCTCACATGGGTGTGGGTGCACAGGAGGTCTCTATGGAGCTGCCATGGAGTGTGTGTCCCCTAACACATGTGTGTATGCTGGGGCAGTAGCAGCAGGGCTTTATGTTGGTGAGAGCTGTTACAGAGGGGTGTCTCAGTCCTTTCTGTGCCGACGGGTACCCACGCATATGGGACCCACCCACCATGTGTGACATGGACTGTGTGTGTGGTGTACATGAGTGTGTCCTGGCATGTACACAGTGGGACATGTGTGATGTGTGTGTGTGCCCTGTGCACCCAAGAGCAGTGTGGGGGACAGCTCTGCTGGAAGTAGGTGTGGGGGCCTTGGGGATGTGGTGACCCCAAGACACAAAGGAGTCCTGCCAAGGCTGGCCATGCACTGAGAGTACATGCCTACACCAGTAGAACCCGTGAACAGGGGGTCCCTGTGCTATGTGTCCACCTGCTGAGAAAATGAGCCTTAAATGATGGTGATGGGCTGTGTCCCTGCGGCCACCCTGTCCCTGTTGTATGACTGATCCTTGTCCCTGCTCTTCTGAGGAGCCTGGGATTCTCACGGCAGTGAATGGGAGGAGGTGATTTATGGGGGGGTGTGGACACTTCTCTCCACTGGGGCTTTCATTTGTGGGCAGTAACGAGGTTGATTAATAAGGGCTGAAATGATGGCGGGGGGTATGTGAGGGGAGTGGGCAGGGATGGCTCTTTGCTTGTTTGGTGCTGTGAGCAGAATCAGTCCCTCCCTCTGCCCCTGGATCTGGTTGACATGGAGAGGTGGGAAGTGTTGTCCTCCATCCCAGCTGGCACATCCCTACAAGGGTACCCCTATCCTGGGCCGGGTGAGCACAGCATAGTGGTGGGGTGGAGGACAATGGGACAGGGATATTTTGGGGATGGGATGCTGCACTTTGGGAGGAGCCAGATGCAACCCCAGTCTCCGGGAAGGGCAGCCTCCCCCCACCCCCATCCCATCCTGCCCTTCCTTTCTGGGCTGGCGATTTTATGCAGAGTGTAGATGGGAAACCAGGGCGTGGGGAGGAGGGCATTACAGTGCCCACGTCCTCTCCATGCCCAGGTTTCCATGCCAGCCGTGGCTCGTCCTGTCGGTGTGTCCTTCCCCCTGGCACGTCCCGCACCCTGACTCACACCCTCATGGTCACGGCCAGCTGAGCACAAGTTTCCAGGCTGGAGCCGGAGTCAGTACTGGCGGAGACAGGGAGAACCGTGTGTCGCACGGCCAAGCCCCCCAGGAGGGGCTGGAGCACCCCTCTGCCAAATCCATTCCCGTCAGGGCCACAGGCTGCCAAGCCGCTCTCCGTCCCGCCTGGAGGTTGTCCCCCCTCACTGAGGCCCCCCAGCTCCGCGCATGGATGTCCGCTGATCCCTCCCCGTCTCCCATCCCGGGACCACCCAGGGGATTCGGCTGGGGATGGGGGGGGTGCATCCCGCCGCAGGACCCGCTGGAGGCCGGAGGAGGGATGAGGGTGACGTGGGTGGCGGGTGTCCCCCGGTCAGCGGAGGAAATGGATTCCAAATGTGTGTGAGTGGGGAAGAGGGGGCCTGGGACACGCACAGCCCCACTCTGGGCCCCCACAGTCCCCGCAGCCCCTCTGCTGGCGGTGGGGGGGGGGGGGGGTGTCCCAGACGCCTCCGGGCTAACTCGATTGGGGCGCTGCGGGGTCGGGGCTGGGGGGTTGCCGCTCCCCTCCTCCCCCCGGCCGGAGGGGCGGCGAGGGGCCGGGGTGGGGCGGGCGGGCGGAGCGAAGGGCCGGGGGGCTCGGCCGGCCGGGGACGCGCCGCGGGCAGCATGACCGGGCTGTGTCTCTCCTGCCTGCTCTGGGTACGAGCCGCATCGGGGGAAGCAGCACAGCAGCGCCGCGGGGTCCCGGGGTCGCGGAGCGGGGCTGGTCCCGGGAGCGGGCGGTGGATGGGACTGGATGCGAGGGGAGCGGGACGGAGCCGGGGGCGTTTGCACCGGGACGGGCTGACTGGGAGCAGGGGGAACTGGCGGGGCTGGACCGGTACCAGGACCGGCTCTGGGGGAACCGGGACAGAGCGGAGACCACTAGGGACGGCCGGACATCGGGGTGGGGCTGGGGGGACCGGACCGGGAGCGGGGCCGGGCGGCGCCCGGGGACTGTGGGGAGCAGAGCGGGACCCAGCCCGAGAGAGAAGTGGTGGTGGGCAGTAGGCTGGGGGTACACGAAGAGGGGACCGGGCTGGGATGCGGGACGTACTGGGCTGTAGAAGGATCTGTGTGTGGAAGGGTTGTGGGCTTGGGGAGGGTGGGAGGCTGATCCCCCACGACGCCCAGCCTGCGTCGCTGGCCGGGGCTCCACCATTCCCTGGGGCAGAGTATCTGCTACTCCACTGAAGGGAAGGGCAACTCGGAAAACTGGGGGGATCCAGTTAGTTATGGGGGTTTGGGACTCTGCATTCTTCCCGGTCACCAAGCTGGGTCCCGGGGCCCAGCGAGTTGCAAAACTCGGGGTGGACCTGAGCCTACAAGACTGCACCCAGGTGTCCCGGTGCCCTCCACCCACCCTGGCTTTGCAGCCTCAGGGGAACTGAGTGTCACAGGTTCCCCCCCCGCCATGCACTCTCTGCAGTGCTGGGCAATGAACCCAGGTCTCCCAGCTCTTGATTAATTTGGCATCTCTGTCTGGTGCCTCTTCCAGCCCAGGACACCTGGGTCCCCTTCCAGCCTCCTTTGGTCTGCATGCTGGGGGTCCCCATGGCTAGGGATGCCTTTGCACCCCTTCTCCTGCATCATGTGGGTGCTGGTCCCTGGAGATGGGTACCCATGGGTGGGTATCCACGTGGCATGCCCAAGAAGCCCTCCAGCCCATACCCCTGCATCCCCCCAACAGTTTCCAGCCTTGGGAGCAGAGAGGCTAATTGGGATGTTGCCAGTATGGAGCTGGGACTGGATTGTTTTGTGGGATGGGCTGGTTCCCTGGCTGGCAGAGTGGCACTGGGTGGGCAGAATGCCCCTCCAGCAGCAGGGTGCTGGGGGGGCCATAAAGCTGGGTGCTGGGTTGGTCCCCCTGTGGCACAGTGATGGTGTTGGCAATGAGACAAACAGAAGAGACTCGGGGGGTGTGGGAATCAAAGGGCCAGCTTTTTCAGTGGTGAGGATAATTGCTGTTAATGAACCCATGGAGGCCAGGGCAGAGTGGGGGGTATGTGCATGGGAGATGTGTCGGCATCCCAGTGGGTCCCTGGGAGCGGGGGGCAAGGCCTCTTCCCGGGGCACCCTGCAGCAATGATGCTACTTTGCATATGCAAAGGAGCTCATGGCATCATTAGGTCTCACTGTCACCCAGCAACTGCGGCGTGGGAGCCCCTGTCCTGGGGGAGCTTTTCCCACGGCCGCTGGGTGGGTGATGCCACGTCTGAGCACACAGACGTGTGTGGGTGTGGTGGGGTGGCAGCAGCTCTGGGGGCTGCCAAGGGACCACCCGTGAGTGGCCCTGCGGGAGCAGGTGCCCGGGGAAGAGGGGCTTGCACGCACATGAACAAACCCATGTGAGTGTGTGCATGGTGGCACTTGGACCTGCCTATGGGAACAATGAGCCCATGCCACTGCTGCAGCTGTGGCTGGTGGGGACAGGCGAGCCTGCAGGTGTGCATGTACACGCAGTGCCGTGACACATGCACTGCATGTTGCACGCGCAGCACCCTCAGAGCCCCGGACGTGTTTGCACATGCACGGGCGTGCAGTGCACGTGCATGCCCATCTCCCGTCTGTGTCTGCACTGGGGAAACTGAGGCAGAGAATTTTGTGGGGAGGTACCTGGCCCCCTGACACTTTGGCACCATCCCTTTTGGCTCTGGTGCAGTGGGCTGGAGGAGAGTGGGGAGCCAAGGCAAGGGGGGGCCACTGGGCCTCTGCTTAATCTCATTAGTCTTGGCATGAAAAGGCGGATTTACAGGGGCTCACGTCTTCATCTGGCAGCGGGTGGGTGGGCAGGGCTGGCGTGCTGCCAAGGGTTGCCCCCCTCCAGAAACAGTCAACTGGGAGGTTGGGAGGATCACTGGCTGCCTGCAACTGTGCCAAGACCCCTCCCTGTCCTCAATCTCCATGCATGAACACACACACATGCTTGCACAGATTGGATCCATCCTGAACTCAGTCACACTCGTGGCATCAGCTTCCTCTTGCTGTGGGTTGTGCTAAACAGGGTGGGCATGGCTGCTCATGCTCAGGGGACTCTGTGCCCTCTTTATCCCCCTCGAAGAGACACCTCAGCACACGCTGCCTGGCATGCACCCCAAAACACACCATGACAGTGAGACACCCCTGGCATGGGCACCCTACTGGCAGCACTCACACGTACTCAGGTGTGCACATACGTTTTTGCGCGCGTATCTGTGTACCCACACACATGCAAATACATGCATGTATTATCTACATGTTTATCTATGCTCATTCACATGTGCTCACATGCACATGAGTTTGCACACACATATGTGCATTCAAGCATCTTCACCCCCTGTATGTGCAAACATACACAGCTGTGCCCACACACACGTGCTCACAGAGACGCTTGTGCACGGGCACATATTCACAGGGACACACGGAGATGTACCGACATGCAGGGAGGCACGAGTGTGCACACATCTGTGCACGTGCACACACATGTATGTGCTCACACACATACATGCACACACCTGTGCACACCTGCGTATGTGCACACACGCACACCGCACACGCAGCACGAACAGCATGGACGCACACACGTGCACACATACACATCTGTGCACACAATCTGTGCGCACACACACACACATACACGTGGACGTGCACGAATGTGTGAACACACAAGTGTGTGCATGCGTGCGCTCACACACACACTGCACATAGGAACGCACCGCCAGGGGGCGGCAGAGACTATTTAAAGGGGTGGCGGCAGTGCCCCAGCCCCCCTTCCCCTGTACCCCCCATCCCCACTCCGTACCCCCCTCATCCCTTGCCCTGTACCCCATATTCTGTAGCCCATACCCTGTACCGCTGCTGCAGAGTTCACAGGTGAAGGGGTGTGGGGGACATGGGTGGAGGATGATCCGCCCATGGGAAACGGGCAGGTCAGAGTTGAGTGCCTGGGTCTTGGTGCCACCTTGTTTCCGCTGATGAAGCACCATGTTCCCCCCAGCCCCAGGACCTGGAGGCACCTCCAGCACACACCTTCAAGATGACGAGCTTCAAGAAGGTGAAGGCATGCGGGATCTGCCGGCAGGCCATCACGCGCCAGGGCAGCACCTGCAGAGGTGAGCTGGGGCTGTGGGAACGCGTGTGCACGGGGACACCCCACGGAGGTCAGGACGTTGGGGATGTGTGTGTATGCCTGCATACATGAGGATCTGAATGTGGGAACATGTGCCCGTGCCAATCTGCACACACACGTGAGCCTGTGTGTTAAGAGGGAGAGCTGTGGCTGTGAGAGAGTATGTGCGGTGCCTTTGTGGGTGGGAAGGTGGCTGGGAGGCCAGGGTGGCCCATGGAGACACTGAGGTGTCACACGTGTACGTGGCCGTGTGTCAGCTTCGCGCACATGCAGTGAGTGTGCAGTGGCCACCACGTATGTGCATGTGGGTGGGGGTCTGTGCACACATGTGGGTGCTCACCCCCTGAGCCGTGCTTGCTGCCCATGGCACCCAGTGGGTCACCGGTGGGGCCGCGAGCCCTCGCACGTGTGCGGTGTCGCTGAGCCCCGTGCGAGGGGCAGACAGAGGAAACGGGAACAATGAGGCTTCCTGTGCTGCAGGAAACAGGCCCAAGGGGAACAGGGATTGGGGTGCGGCTGTGGCCATGCTGCGTGGAGACCCTTGTGTCCCCTGGGAATGGGACGTGTGTCTTTGCAGGGCTACTCAGGCAGTGAGTAGTGCCCTGTGTAAGTGTGTGTCCCCAGCAGTGGCAAACAAGCCTGCGCTGCCCCTGAGCACGTGCCCTCCATGGGGAATGGGTGAAAGTGGGCAACAGCAGTGCACGGGGAGGAGGGAGGGAGCACAGGTAATGGCAACACCCCTGTGGTGCTCTCAGTCACGCCAGTGTCCGTGAGAGGCCACATGAGACCTGTGTGTGCATCGTGTCCCTCCACAGTGTTCACCCTGGGCACTGGGGCTTGCACGCACACACACTCACTGGCACGTTGGCACCGTGTGTGGCCCAGAGCCACATTTTGTGTGCCTGCTGCTGTGCCGTGCTGGTGCCAGAATGTGTGCGCACCGATGTGAGGTGTGGACGTCCCTGCACACGTGTGCGCGTCCTGGCAGCCAGTGCCCAGTGCCAAGGTGCTCTGTGCCCTGCAATGTCGGGTGCCCCCCCTTCCTGCCCTGCATGTGGGATGCCTGCAGACTGCCCCCTGGCACTGCTCCCCCTCCTGCCTCCAATAACCCTCTCTCTCCTCTCTCTCCCACAGGCTGCAAGCTCTCCTGCCACACCAAGTGCCAAGCCAAGGTAAGGCCAGTGCCCTGAGCTGTCCCCAACCCTGCCTGCGGGTGCTGGGGACTCAGAGGGAGGATGCTATGGTCCATGCCAGGTGACCCCACTGGATGGGCACCCAAATGGGCTGGTGGCTCTGGGCTGGTCATGGTGGCACTGGTGTCACCACTGGGTGACAGTGCCATCCTGCTGCTTAGTCACTGACAGCATGTGCCTGTCTGTGTATGAGGCTGGGTTTTGGGGCGCAGCCCTTCTCAGAAAGACCAGCAGGTATCTGTGCCCTAGTGCTTGGGGTGGGGTGCCCTTTGCCAGGGTGAGTGCTGCTGCACGTGGGTGCCATGCGCCGTGGCTGAGCGCTGCCAGCTGCGTGCACACAGGCTGAGCAGCTCTGCCGATGCCCAGCCAGGGGCGGATCTTCCTGGCAGGAGACAGTGGAACTGAGGATGCCCAGTGGTGTCTGTCTGTCCAGCTGCTGCACCAGCAGAGGGGGACCCTACAGCAACCCAGGTTCTCCGAGGAGCTGGAGGTGGGCATGGTGCCCATTACTGTGCTGCCAGGGCAGGGGAGGCTTCGTGTTTTTAATCCCTGGGGAGGTGTGTATGCCAGCTATCTCTGGGGCTGGCATCCTGGGCGGGAGGAGGCTGGCATGCCCCAGGCACACAGTGTAGGCTGGGACATGCCTGTTCCTGTGCCCATTGCCTGTGCCCAGCTGGGCAGGGAGGGAGAGGAAAGGGGGGGTGCTGTGTCAGGGGCCGGCACAGGTTGGGCTTTGCAGGGTGCCACGGTATGGGTGGCAGTGCAGGGCAGGGCTGGCAGCAGCCCTGGCACCGAGCCCCGGCTGGGCTCTTGGGGGAAGTGGGGGCCGTGGGGTACCCTGGGCCTTGAGCGAGCTGGGCGAAGGTGACTGGGAGGCTTAGTGGAACTGTGCCAGCCTCAGGACCTTGTGCCGACTCTGGGCCACCCCAGGACCCTGTGTCACCCCGGGCAGCCTGTGCCAAAGATGCCAGGAAGGCTGAGGCCAGAGAAGGTGGCGTTGCCGGGGTGCTGTGGGGAGAGCTGGGAGGGGCGTGCAGTGTGGGGATGCCTGTGGAACGGTGGCAGGGAGCATCTGCCAGTGGTTTCCAGGCAGGAGGGAGTGTCAGGAAGTGTGTGTGTCTGGGTGTGAACCCGGTGGGGATTCTCTGATGTCTGATAGGGGGTTGTACACCAAGAGGGGGGTCATACCAGGCTCCCAACATCTGGATAGGCTGTGCGCATGGGCAGCCCGTGGCTCGCTCTCGCGGCCGGCTGCATTTCATTAGCCTCCATCACCCTTCCCACGCTCGCTGGAAGCTGGAGCCCCCTCGGTGGGGCCAGCTAGCCGAGGGGTTTGCTGCTGGGGGAGCGTGCATGGGGCCAGGGCCAGGGGCCTTCCGCAGAGCTCCTTTGGGCCAGCGCCCAGGGAGGGGCTCCTCCGGTCGGGCAAATGGCCAGCTGACTCACACGCCGGCTTGTTATTGTAGGGTCTCCGGGGAGGGTGCATGTGGGGAGGGGGCTTGGCATGGAGCAAAAATGGCCTCTTGTTTACCTGAAGTCCCTCATGTTTAACCCCTGCACTTCCAGGATACTTTGGTGGGGGAAGATGGACTCACCCCCAAAGTGCTGGCAGCTGCACCCTGCAGTGCTTCCTCTTCCTGCCATGGATATGCTGCCAAGGTCCTGGTGTCCCCTGGCTCTGGTGCCTCCTGGCCCTGGAGTCTGCCTCACCATGCTACTGGCAGTGTTTGCTCTTTGGTCCCCATATTTACCCCCTTGGGACTTGTTCCACCTCTTTGTTCTGCCCCCTAGCATGGCCAGCTCCCAGCCAGCTGCATCCTGGCCCAGCTGGGGGAAAGCCCCCACTTACAAACCTCAAGTGGACCAGGTATAGGGGAGGGGGGAGAGATGGGGGTGTGGGTGGGGTGTAAAGAGTTGTACTCCTGGTACCAGGAGGTACCAGGGTGTGATGGGTGCCAGGGGGTACTGTGGGTGTGATGGGGATAAGGGGAGGGGGGCACTGGAGTGTGTGTGGGGACACCTGGGAGCTTTTGGGGTGCTAGTGAGTTCCCCCTCCATGAGAAGGCAGTGAGCAGGCAGAGCTGTAGCAGGGAGGGCAGGACCTGTGCCCTGGCAGTGACCTGCATCCCTCAAGTTTCCATCCTGCCTGAAAGAAAATGGGGCAACAGTGGTGGAACCCACTGCCCTGTGCTGGCAGTGATGCTGGTGGGACGCCTGGTGCCCATGGGTGGCTGTGGAGGGGCCAGGGCAGCTGCACACTCATCAGCTGGGAAGCACAACACTGTTCCCATGCCCATGTAAGGCCCGTCTTGCGCCCTGTGCCTCTGTTCAGGGATTTTTTTCCTTGCTTAGCAAACCTCCCTCCCTCTCTGTGAGAGGGGTGGTTGGATGGATGGACACTGGTATGTATGTGACACACACAGCTTGCCCCTCCCTCCTTCCCTGCACCAAAACTGCCTACCCGAAGCTGCGGGGGTGTATCTTCCTTTGTAAAGTGGGGAAACTGAGTCACCAAGCCCTGTGTGGGGGCAGCAGGAGGCAGGGAACATGGTGTGGGGTGCAGGACTTCTGTGCCTGCGTTCAGGCGTGGGTGAGCCTGTGTTGTGGGTGGCACGTGCTGGCAGTGGCACAGCCAGGATCAGTGGTGACACTGCTCTCTGACCGAGGACGCTCCGAGCAGTGGGGCCATGCAGGCATGTCCCAAATCAATGGATATCCTAGGAGTGTCTCCATCCCCCGGGATGCCTTTGCTCTGACTGTGGCCAGATTTTGCCATGATGCTGGTTGGAGAGGCTGAGAAAAGACGGGGGACTGTGCTGCTTCCCATAGTGGGAGCTGGCCCTGTGACGGATGGTTTGGCTGGGGGACAGGGAGCGTTGTGGTGTTTGGCTGCCGAATCGGCTGGCGATTGCTGGTGCTTGGTTCTGGGAAATGGCGCCTGTGCCAGCCCCTGGGCTTGGCAAGGCTCCAGCCTGCCCTGCTCGCCCCTGCCACACAGGGGCCCAGCAGTGCGGGGGGAGTGGGGGTGCTGGGCTGTGCCAGGAGGGGAAACTGAGGCACATCACATTGCATGAGGCCAAGGGGTCTAGGGGTTGTTCCCCCAGTGTCTTTTCCTAGAGAGCTGAAAGTGTGCATTGGAGCCATGACGGGCTGCTGGGCCATGTGTCTGTGTGCCTGTGTGTGTGAACATGTGTATGTGTGACTGTGTGTGCTCACAGATGCATGCATGAGTGCATGAGCTGCAGGGAAATGCACGTGTGTGCAAGAACATCTATCTGTGTGCGTGAGCATGCTCGCACACAGGCAGGTGGTCACATGCATGTGCTCCCAGTTCACTGCCACCCACCCCCGCTGGCCTCATGCCAGGCCTGGGTTGTTTTTCAAGTGCCCCCTGTGATGGGACTCCGGGGGGGGCAGGTTTGTCCATCATTAAACCGGGGGCTGGAGCAGGGCCAGGGCCGGGCAGCGAGGCATGTCCCGGCCAGAGCAATCGCTCCCAGTGCCCAGTGCGGCGTTGATGGGCCCTTGGACGGCTGTAGGACCCATGGCAGGGTGTTGTGGTGGGGGTGAGGGGATGTGCCACCCCTCAGCTAGTGGTGGGGATACCCCCTGCTTGTTAAACAAGTCAGAACTAGGAAGGGAAACTGAGGCAAGGAGTGGTTGGACACTTCCAGGAAGGCTTGACTCCTGGTGATTGGCACCCTCCAGCCTTGCCATGGCCAGGGGCCTAGGCAGTGTTGGGAGGTATGGCCAGGCTGTGTATTGCAGGTTCCCGGGGGCTGCAAGGAGGGGACATCCATGTCCCAGCTGTGGTAGACTCTTGTTATGGGACTTGTGGCTGTCTGGTCCCTGCTCTCTGCCCCAGACGCTCTGCTTCCTCCCCGTGCTGTCGAGGGGATGACACTGGTCACAGGGCAACTGCCCATCAGGTCCCTGTCCTGATGGCCCTGTTCAAAGCCACCCCCCCAGTGCTTTGACACAGGTGATTAGCAACACCCCTGGTTTCCACAACAGAGGGGGCAGGGTGGGGGAGGGAAGGAATAGAGCAGGAATATATCCTTGACCCTGCCATGGGCCCAGCTGGGGTGGAGGGATGGGAGGCTGTGGGGCTCAGCCCTGCCCCACTGCTGTGCCAGGTCTTATTTGTGCAGCAGGTCCTGGAGGGGGTTTTAGTTTTTTTTTTTTTTTTTCCTTGCCTCTTTCCTTTTTCCCCTTCTTTACGTCACTGCCCAAATATTCGGCCTCTCAGCTCCGGTGGGGGGCCGGCTCGGCTGCTTGGAGGACTTGGGGCCCTTCTCTGCACCCTCGGGGTGCTGCATAGAGAGGATGGGCAGGGGAGAGGGGATGCTGAGACTGCTCGTGCTTGCTGCACTGGTGAGCACTGGCCAGGACTGGCCTGGGAGGTGTCAGATGAGGCAGCAGGGACCACCAGCCTCCCTCCTTGGCAGCTCCTGGGGCTGCATCCATCTTCCCCAGAGCCCTGTTATGGTGGGAGGAATGGTCCAGGTCTGCCTCATTTCCCACTGATTTTCTTTCTTCGCAGACCAATTTGCATCCCCCATGGCCACTCCTCCTGATATGTGCCCTGGGAAGGATGCTGGGTCCCTGGGAACTCCCAGGACCCTCCAAGAGGTAGCAGAGATTGCAAAACAGCTGAAAGGTCTGGTTCAAGACGGGCTCTACAGACCCTGCATTGGGGCTTATCTCCTGTGTGCTTTAATCTCTGGAGATGAACCGCACCTGGGTGCCTGGTCCCCAGGTCTCCTTTCTTCCACTGACATCTGGGGTAATGATGCTCAAGGGTGTTTGTTTTGGGTCACAGAGGAGCTGTTTCATGTGAGGGGTGGTTTGTCTGGGGGGGCTGGGAGTCACTGGAGCTACTTTGCAGACCGCTGGACTTGCTCCCACTGGCACTTTGACCCTATGGCTCTGGGAGATACTTTGCCAGCTGTAGCTCAAGGATGTTGTCAGGACTTCTCTGTCCTGTGAAAGGGACACGTCATGTCCCCAGGGGACAGTTCCTGTCATTGCCCTGGGACCAGGACAGGGACGTGCTATCAGTGCCCTTCGCTCACCCACTCATTTCCATCCCATTCAGTTGCTGATACTTTCCCATCTGGCCACAGCTCTTCCTCTGCTGATGTTTCTCAGGGCCTGGGAGCCATCCTGTGGCTTCCTCCTGAGGAGTTTGAGCTCTGGGGCCTGTGCAGGGGTCTGTGCTGGAACTGGGCTGGGGTCCATGCTGTGCATTGCTGGTGCAGGATGTTAGTTGCCCCCCCATCCCTGTTGCAGCACTCCTATCTTTTTGGGATGCCTGGTTTTTGTGGGCTCTGGGGATGGTGGGACTTGTTTAGGGGTGTCAGTGGATCCTGGCCATAGGGTTTTGTCCCTAGAGTGGTGGCTGTTAGGGTCTGACCCTGTGCTCTTGGGTGCTGGGGAGGGCAGAAGGGCTGGCTGGTGCTTGCTTGGGAGGGGGATGAGGAGATGCTCTCCAGAGATGTTTGGCTCTGGTGCTTTGTCCTTGGTAGCAGGAACGGTCCACAGTGCCTTTTGGTGCTCCCATCCCATGGCACTGTTGGGTTGCTGTGGGAGCTGAGGCATGGAAGGGCTGGGAAAGATCTCTTTGAACTGGAGTGTATGCCTAGGGGTGATGTCCCTTAGGGGGACTTGGAGGTAGGCAATGGGAAAACCCCTTACCACAGACCCCTCCCTGGTTACTTTAGAAGAGGTGGTGAGGTAGGAGGGGTGTTGGGGTCCTGCACTGCTCCAGCAGAGCCAGTTCCAGCCTTTTGGCTGAGCCCACAGCTTCAGGACGGAAATGCAAACAGGAACGGGGAGGCGTTGGGTGAGAAAATGTCAACAGTGCTGGGCCGGGTGCCTGGCTCACCGCCTCCCTGGCCAGGTCGCCACTCTCTGGGCTGCTGCTGGTGGGCTTCCCCTCTTGGCTGTGGGGTCTCCTGGCACTGAGTACTTGCTTGTTCAGCAGGGCTGGGGCTGGGTTGCCCCAGAGGCAGCAAGGGAGACCAGGGCTCCATCCATCGACATGCAGCCCCCCGAGGAGGAGGAGAAGGAAGGAGGAGGAGGGGAGACAGGAGGAAGGCCAGGGGGATGCTGGGCACACGCCAGGTTTGGGACAGGCAAGCTGGGACTGGCATGACTTTAGGTGCTCAGGGACATACGGGGCTTTTCCAGCATTTTGGCTTTGATTTTTAGTTGAGAGGCAAGCTGATAAATCTTTACATCCTCTCCAACGCTGGGGGTGTGGGACACCCAAGGACCACTAGTTGGGCACTTGGTCCTGCATATGGCAGGGGGGCACCAAGTTGTGCCAGGGGGTGCCAGGCAGGCCCCAAGCAGGGCCCCACACACCGGTCCCTGCCACCCCCCCGCCAAGGGCACAGGGACGCCGGTGGCGTCACGCGGGGCGATAAGGCCCCGACCCCGCTGCACCCCGCCGCCCGCCGCGGCCCCTCGGCACCGGCTGCGAGGGGCTTTCAAGGGGGAGGCGGTGGAGGTGGGGGGGGGGTAATTTTCTTTCTTTGGGGGGGGGGGGGGGGGTCTGCCCACCTGCCGGCGCCCCTACCCCAGGGCCAGCTGCTCGAGTCAGGCTCCCGGTTGCCTTTAAGGGCGTTTTTGGGGGAGGCGAGGGGAGCGGAGCGGGGCCGGACTTGGAGCGCGCCGTGCAGCTGGGGAGAGGGAAGAGGAGAAGAAAGAGGGAGAAGAAGCGAGAGAAGGGAGAGGAGCGGTAGAAAAAGTCGACCGGGACCCCATTCCTCCCCAGGGCCGGGGCCGGCGCCCCGGGCTCCCCAGCCCCCGGCCGCCCGGGGGTGCGGAGGGGAGCGGGGAGCCGGCGGGACCTCCCCGCGCCCCTCCAGCGCTGGGGTCCCGCTTCTGGGGAACGAAACCCTTCGGCTCTCCCCCTCCTTCCCTCCCCTCCCTCCTCCCTCCCTCCTTCCTTCCTTCCTTCTCCAGGCTTGGCCCGGGGAGGGAGGGGGGCTCTGCCTGCAGTCTGCCTTCACTCCTGCCCGCCCGGGCGACGCCGGGCTCCCGCCTGCCCCCCGCGGCCCCTCCGGCCGCCCCCCGCGCCCCCCGGGCCAGGTGAGGCTGCGGTGCCGTCCCTCTCGGATGTAGGCAGGCGAGACCCCGGATGGATTTCGGGAGCGTCATGAACCAGGTACGGGCGGGAGGTGAGGGCACAGGGGTCCCCAGGCCCCCCGGGAGGGGGGGTGCTGGGGGGGGTGTCATCTCTCCAGGGGGCGGGGGCCACGCGTGACATCCGAGCGGTGATGAGGTGGTGCGTGGAGGGGGGGGGTGCTGCCCCCCCGTGTTGGGGGGTCCGCAGCTGTCTGTCACCAGAAGGGGTCTCACCGTGCGGGGGGGGCTTGAAGAGGGCGATGCGGTGCTCGCAGGAAGGAGGACTTGGGCAGGGGGTGAGGGCCGGCTTGCTGCCGGCAGGGACCTGTGAGCGGCTCCGGGGGCCGTTTCCTCCCTGCCCCTCTCCCACCTCGCCAGGGCCGGTGACTCTCAGGGTGCTCCGGAGGGGGGGACACAGGCACTGGGGTTTGCGTCCCCCCCTCGCCTCCCCGAAGTGCGTAGGGACGCGTCCCCGTGGAGCGAGGACTGCGCGGGAAAGCGGGGTCCGCCCCCGACACCCCGCTCCTGCTCCGCGGCCAAGGGGGCGATGCCGGGCTCCTGTCACCCCCGCGGGGAGCACATAGTGGGGGGCTGCCCCTCGGCCGGGACACCCTGGCAGCCTACGGGTTAACCCCCCCCCCCCCCCCTCGGCGGGACTGTCAATGGTTAAACTCCGGGTTAATGAGTGGCGAGGCAGCCCCGGCGGGTGCCAGCCCCCCCGCCGCCCCCCCCCCCGGCCAGGGATCCCCGGCCCCTCGGCGCCGCCGGGCCCGCAGAGGGTTAACTCCGTCAGGGCAGGTCCCAGCGCAGATGTTTTTGGGCTGTGCTGCTGGGAGAGGAAACGACCGAGCGAGGGAGGCATCAGCCCGCTTGCGTTTAAGGGGAAAACAAGGAAAAAAAGAGAAGTGCTCCGTTCCCGGGCGCCTGAGCCCGCTCTGCGCTGGCGTCAGCCCTGGTGCGGGACCGGTGACCCCGGTGTGTGTGCTGGGGGACCTGCAGGGACAGGACAGATGGCAGGGACAGTGGGGTGACAGCGGCTGCACCCTCTGGGTGTTCATGGCACTTGAGTCTGGGCGTTCTGGGGAACAACCAAGCAGGCACTTGTCCTTACAGCATGATGGCACTGGGAAGACAACGTGTGTCCTGTCAGGAGTCTGACGCCACCCCCAGGGAAAATGTATCGGTAGAAAACGAGCCTCCAGCTCTCACCCGCTCTAGCGAAGCCTCTTCCTAGTGATCCTGCTGGCCCCGGGCAGGGTATTGGGCCTTGGAGCTGTGCTCACCCACGTGCCCTGTGGGGTCCTGAGCTTCAGGGGGGTCCATTTGCCCATGCCCTGGGCGACCCTCCTTGCTTTGCCGCTATCTGATTCCTAGCCTTGTGCAGCCCGTCCCCGGGGTATCTGGTCACAGTGCCAGCAGACCCTGATCAGCACTGGAGTTTCCCTGATGGGTTTTAGGACACGAGAGAAAGCAGTCCCACAGCACAGCTCCTGGGTAGGGGGAGTGTATCTTTTTCTTCACTTCTCCCTCCTATTTCCTCATCTCCTCAAAACTACAGACTGGGGGGACACCAGTTTTGGAGGTGCTGCTCAGCATTTCAGGTCCCCTGTAGTTCTTTCAGCTCTGTCCTGCAGGGCGAGGATACAGCACTGTCTCCAGTCTCCATCTGCTTTGGGCCTTTCCTACTCTCCCAAGTAGAGCCCCTGGGCTCAGTAACCGGGGGACTAAGACCCCTCAGGGCAGCCAGGGCTTATCTTGGCACCTTAACCACCCCTCGAGGTGGGTCCCAGACCCATGAGCACTGGCAGATGCCCCTGATGCTGGGAGGCTGCCAAAAGTGTGCAGTGAGGTCTGAGTGCACAGAAAGGGGTTTGCCTGATGTTCCACCAGAGTGGATTGGTGGGAAGGATCCCACACTGGGCTCAGGGTAGGGCACAGACTGCTGACAGGCTGGTGTGATGACCAGTCCCACAGGAGTGTCCGTGCTCCATGTCAGAATCCCTTTGTTGATCAGTTCCATGTGAGAATCCGTGCGCTGGCCAGTCCTGTGTGGGATTCACTGCTCTGACCAATCCTGCATGAGAGTCAGTGCTCTGACCAATCACCTGTCAGAATCCATGGCTTGACCAGTCCTATGGGACAGTCTGGGGAGTGATTCATCCCGTGTAAGAATCCATGTGCTGGCCAGTCCTGTGTGAGAATCCATGCATTTACTAATCTCAGGTGAGAATCCATGCACAGAGCAGCCCCAGATGAGAATCCAGTTGCTGCCCAATCTCATGTAAGAATCCATGCATTGACCAATCCGATGTAAAAACCTGTTCATGGACCAGTCCTGATGAAACCCCCTGCAGCAGTCTGTCCCAGACAGTCCTAGTGTGCCTCTGCTCCCAGCCTATCCCTGGTGCAGAAGCTGTTCCCTGGCCAATCTTGGTGCCTGGTTTGGCTCTGGGGGGTGGGGAGATCCTGGTACTTTTTCTTGGGGAAGTCTGGTGCAGAGCGGGGCAGTGACCCCATGCTCTTCCTTAGGCTGCTTCTGGGGTCCCCACGGGCCTGGGCTGAGGGGTGTCCCCGCATTGGGGTGGCAGCACATGTGTGTGGTGCTGGTGGCAGAGCAGGGCAGAGCAGGGCAGGGCTGGGGCTGTGGGGCCAGAGCCAGGCAAGCGCGTGCTGGCCCGTGGGGCTGGATCCAGACCTGCTGCCTCCAGATGTTGCCTTTTTAGGCACTGGAGCACAGCATATCCCTGCCTGTGGCCGGCCCTGTGCCGAGCCAGTGCCTGTAAGCAAAGTAGGGACAGTCCCTGTCTTGGCCATGTGGAGGCATCTCTGTCCCCCTCCTGACCCCCAAAACCACCCTTCTCCCCCCAGACAGGGTCAGGGATGCTACCTTCTCTCCCTTCCCCTCATCTGCACTTGGCAGCACTGAGGCTGACTGCTGAAACCGCCCCGGAGCCGGGACCTGCCCTTATTTGGGTTGAAACCAGGGCTATTTTGGTGCAGCTGCCTCCACTGCAACTCCTTGAAGCGTCTCTGTACGTTGTTTTTCCTGTCCTGTCCCATACCCCTGTGCCAGGGCTGCTGGCCAGGCCAGCCATGGGCTGCTGGGGACCATCATCCTCCCAGTGTGCTGTGTATCCCAGGGTGTCATGGGGTGCCAGTGGTGGCCCCCATGGCCTCTGTGGATGGAATGGCTGGTGTCCCCTTTGGCATTTCATCCCTGATTTGCAGGGCCGTGTGTACTGGGTAACCTCTGTCCTGGTCCTGCTGCCGCCTTCCTGGCGGGGATGGGCCACAGGGCGGCTCCTCATCAACATACCAGGCGAGAGACAGGAGATAGTGTTTGTCCCAGTTCGGGGGACATCCCTGAGTGGCTCTTTTCCCTGTGGTACTCTCCCTGGTGCCCCCAGCATCTCTTGGGGAATGCAGGGACAGGGTAGACTTGATGGCCTCTGCCCTGGCATGGGTGCTGTCCAGGCATCCAGGCATGGAGAGGATGGCACAGTGACAGTCCCTGACCCAGCTGCAGGGTGGGCTGGGGATGCTTGGAAGGAAGCCTGGGAGCAGTGAGACCTCTGTGCCCCAGCATCAGCCCAGAGTGACTCACCCTGAGCCTCTGGCCAAGCCGCTCCCCTGCCCTTCGGCGCATCTGCCAGTTACCCCCACCTGATAGAACAAGTCCCAAAAGCAGCACCCCTGGATAGTGGTGGGGGCAGAGAGGGGCTGTGGGGTGCACGGGGTGCTGCCTCCTCCCAGGGCCCCCCATGCCAGGGGTCTGGGGTTCTGTGTGGCTGCCCTGTGCCTCACACACCGGGGCTGTGCTGGGCAGGGTGGAGCTGGAGTGGGGGGGGAGCGGGTGTGCATGGAAACATGCCGTCCTCCTGGCGGGGACATGTTGCATAAACAGGAGTTTTGCCAGAACTGCAAAAAATGTGAGGGCAGGAGCAGCCAGCACATGGTGTGGGCAGAGGGTACCTGACCCCTGTGCAGGGCAGAGGGGTGACCAGAGCACAGACACCACGGTCCCTTATTGCCTGGCAGGGGAGAAGGATGCTGCAGCTAGAATGGGGAGCAGGGGTGCTGGAGAGGGAAAAACCTTCCCCAACATCCCCAATTTAGTGATGCCAACCTGTCCCCTAAAAGTGTCTTCTGCTATGAGGTGCCTGATGGCAGCTCACACTTTGCCCGACACTGTGGCTAAGAGAGGGCTCGGTAGGGCTTGGTGGCTGTGGCTGGGCTGGAGGGACTGGTGAGTAGGGGAAAGACTCTGGGAATGGCTGGGGAAATTGCTGTGGCCTGTGGCTGTCCCTGGGATCCCCTTTACTTGAGGCAGGGTCTTGAAGTGAGCAGAGAATTGTGGGGTGCATGGGGAAGTGATTCACAGCCCAGTTGGGATGTAACTGGCACAATGCTGAGATGAACTTGCTTGGGAGGAAGTGGTCCCTCATGGGGTAATGTGGGACCCCAAGAGGTGGGATCACATGGGCTGAGCAGGCATTTATGCTGCCCAAGCATTGTCCTGTGGGACGCCAGTGTGGTCACTGAGTCACATTCCTCTTTGACAACTGCATTTCCAGACCACAGGGTGGCTTGGGCAGGGGAACCACTTACAGGGCTGGAGGGAGTAGGGTGCCTTGATGCCCTCTCTTGGGGTCCACATTCTTTCTAAATAGTGGGACTATGAATCTGGCTTGCTTTGGGAGGGTCTGGGATGTCAGTGTCCCTTTTGACAGTGTGTCTCCAGCTCCAACCATGCCAGCTGGGCTGGCTTGCCAGCATCTCAGTGCCTGGCCACGGGAAGCAGGGGTGTGCAGGGGTCTGTGTGAGGGCTAGGGTGGCTAGCGCTGCATCTGCTCCTGGCATAGTAAGGGTCAGCACCAGCCCGGATATCGTCCAGCTCCGGAATGTTTATCGGAGCTCCTGGGGAAGGGAAAAACAAAAACCGCCACCCAAAGGAAGGGATATGCGTCAGAGATGGGCCTGGATCACCCACCGGCAGCCGGACGGGCCATGCTGTGGGCTGTGGGCCAGTGCTCGCCCGGCTCCAGCAGCCCAGCTGGGGAGACCCCAGCGCGCCCAGTACTGCACTGATCCAGCCCGTTCCTGAATTGCAGGGCTCCTCCATGGAGGTTTGTTCTCCCCGAGCCCTGCTGGCATCTTGCAGGTTGGGGCTACAACCCACGGCGATGCTCCGCTGGAGCAGGACCTGGCAGTGGCCCTGGGCACTTCCATGGGTGCAAGGGTTGTTTTACTGAGGGAGGAGGAGGGAGAGGAAGGAGGTGCTGAGGGAGGGAGGTATGAACAGTGGTTGCAGCATGAAGAAGGCTCTGGGGTGTCTCATCCCTGGATAGGAGGTGGATGTCTGCATTCCTCCAGCCTCGCTCAGTTCTTGTGAAATGGTGCTGAAGTCCTGTCGGGATCTGTGGTGCAGAGGTCAGTCCCTGAGCTGCAGCTGGAGGGGTTAGGTGGAAGAGGGATCTCATGAGCTACTCTGCGCTATGGCGGTGTGGCCAGGGACTGTCAGGGGTTTTGCCAGGCAGGTGTTTATTTCTGGGCTCGGACACGTCAAGGGTATCGAGTTTCTCTAGGTAGAGTGACAGCTGGTGATGAGCAAGAGAGCCCATCATCGCTTTCCAGCGGAAGGCTGCAGGGTGTGCCCAACCCTTTATGAGACATCAGAGACTCCTATCACTCGTGGCCACGGGGCCTCATTTGCTGGGAAAGTGATTTTTCTGCTTGGCAAAACTCGGGTGTCAAGGCAGCAGCTCGTGGGATGTGGCTGCTGGGAGGGATGGGGCTACGACCTGGGGGGCCGGGTGGGGGACCATGGGGGGCTGGTGGGGTGGGCGGCAGCCCTGCTGCGCCTCGTTCCTCACATTCCTGGGCAGGGCTGCTGGGCGGCGGGGTCGGCGGCGGGGGCCAGCCGGCAGGAATGCAAACACCGGTGAGGGGAGAAGAAAGGCCGCTGTGTCTGCCACGGCAAAGCAAAGCCTGGACCAGAGGTGTGCGGGTCCCCCTGCCTTTTGCACCCCTCCCTGCACGGACGGATGCAGGAATCCCTGAGGACAGAGATGGTGGCTGTTCTGGGGGTCGCTGCAGTGCTCTATGGAGTGATACTCTCCCTGGTCCCGTGGGGCAGGAGGGGCCTCGTACACCTCGAACACCTCTAGGGCAGGAACTGGACTTCCCTAGGGAGGGGTCCATTGTCTGGGGCAGGGTCTTCCTTCTTCTCCTTCAACTGGGGGCATGTTTGAGCCAAACTTGAGAGAGGGAAACAGCTTTACATTCCTGCAGTCCTTGTAAAACTGCCTTTCTGGGATGCGAGAGTGCCATACAGCCTCAATTGCTGTCTCCTGTGGATGGGAAGAGTGATGCTGGGTGAGCACAAGCCCATATTACACATCAGAGAGTCCTTAAGGGCAAGGAAATGCAACCACAGGCACCTCAGTTTTTTCCCTTTTCCAGCCAGAGGTGCATTTGTAGCCTGCAAACTTCCTCATGTGGACAGCAGAGGAGGACTGGGCATGGACCCTACCTGGCTGTGGGACCAGTGTGTCCCATTGTGGGGGAGCTGCACATTTCCCCCCATCACTGGCCCTATGGCTGGGGCTGGGCTGGGGTCAGGGGCGCTTGTTGAGCATCCCTGGGGAAAGAAGAGCACGGCAGCGTGCGGGACACGGTACGGCACAGCCCTCCTCGGCTCGGTCCGCAGCAGCGGCTCGCTGCCGGAGAACATTCCAGGGAGGCTGGCGCGGGGCCAGCGCCGCGGGGCAGGGAAAAGGGCCTTTTATGGAAGCGTTTCTGCATTAGAATAAAATCATAATAATAATGCGCAGGGGAAGGGAGCGGGAGGAGGAGGAACCCCTGAAGAAAACAGATGGGAAGGGAACAGGCTGGCAGCCGGGGAGGGGAGCAGGCGCTGGGCATCGTGCTCTGGGGATCAGGATGGGATGGGATATGGGTGCTCCAAGTGGGTTGCTTGGGGCAAATCCTTATTTTTATGGCCCGGGGCAGGAGAGGCAGAGTGGGGTGCAGTGGGTCCCCTGCTGCCATGGTAGGGGACCAGCCCCTGAGTGGTGTTTGCCATCTTGGCTCCATCCTGGGATGGGGCAGGGCATGGCTTACTAGGGGTCACCGCTCCTCATGGGATTTGTAGAGGACAAAATGCCCCGAATCACACCCTCCCACTACTGCTGGCATCTCTGGGCCAACACAGAGCTGGAGTGCCTGTGCCCGCTGCCCCAGCACCAACGAGGCGCTGCCTCTCCCGGACTGGGGTGCACACAAAACCCAAGGTTAATTGTCAGTAATTGCCGCTGGTAATTAAGGTAACAATAGCCGGGCTGTTCAGCTGGCGGCTGCAGGAGCTCACGAGGCTGGGCTGGGGTTTGTTCCAGGAGCTGCTCTTGGCATCAGGCACCCGCCCTGCGCTGGGCTGTGCCATGCTGTGCTCGCCATGCCCACCCGGGCTGGGGCTGGGCCTGACCTGGCTCCCTGGCCAAGGATGAATGGCACAGCTGCCATGGCCCTGAGCCTGCTCCCGCTCCCATTTTGGGATACTGCCTGTGCTCCTGCCTGGGGTGGCAAGGCTATGGATGCCCCTGTCACATCCTAGGATGGGTGCTGTATTCCCTGTGGCATGGGTGGGGGGTAAATGCTGCATTCCAGCCTCTTCCCGTGCCCTGTGTTGAACACGGTGTTCAGGGACTAATCCTGGCTCTCTTCTGCTTCCTTGCAGGCTGTGACCCCCTGCTCCCCCAGTGTCAACTATGAGCTGGTAAGTGACACATCCACTGTGAGCCATGGGTGACAGCCAGGGCTCTGGGGATGCTAGAGCATCCTGCTGTGGGTATGGTGCTTTCTCTGTCCCAGGGCTTCAGGACGTGAATCTTCCACCCTCAAAACCACAGGGGTCCTGAGCAGGGGGTAAGGGCACCCCCATTTTGATGCTGTGCCTCCCACCATTGCTGGCTGAAGGGCACCTCACAGCTGAGCAGCAAAAGCTGGAGCAGCCCAGCCATCACTCCAGGGACTCCTGGAGCTGGAGCTTTCAAGGAAGTGGGGCTTGCAGGGCTGCTGAGAGGGACAGGGAGATAGGACGTGACCATCCAGGGCTATGGGGTCCCCTGGCCTTCCCTCCCTGGCCAGAGCTGGGGCGGTTTCTTGCACACCCGGAGATGGCTGTACCAGATGTGGCTTTGGCTCGGAGCGCCCAAGGCCGTGCATTTGAGCTCTTGTTATTGTCACCCTGTCCTATTGTCTGTCCTAGGGGCCTTTAATAATCTGCTGGGGCCAGGGCGACGCAGGCTGTTCCCACCCTGTCCTCTCAGGACACTAGGAGAACAGCTGGATGCATCATCTCCGTTCACCCCGTCCTGGGGACGGCAGGTGTGGGGGCACTGGGCAGACAGCCACAGTCCTTTGCCACACTGCTCCAGGCCATGGCTGGGCTCTGGGGGCACCAGGGCACGGGGATGTCGCCTGGAGCAGGGCCATGCGCAGCAAGAGGTTTGGGAAGCATGACATGATGGTGCCTACCAGGCAGCATCTC
Source organism: Vidua chalybeata (assembly GCF_026979565.1). NCBI lineage: Eukaryota > Metazoa > Chordata > Aves > Passeriformes > Viduidae > Vidua > Vidua chalybeata. The sequence goes on from NC_071536.1 coordinate 23,840,884, forward strand.
GCAAGCAGAGCAGCTCCCCTGCCCCGTCCCCAGCCTGGTGATGCCTGTGGCAGCAGGCAGAGCAGGCACGTGGCAGCAGGGAGACTGGCAAAGCCCAGGGCCGGTGCGGCAGCCCTTCCTTTTTGCTCCAGATGTGTGCCAAGGCTTGCTGGGGCAGGCACTGGGGAGAGGAGGCCCTGGCAGGGTTTCAGCTCAGGCTTGGCAGCCTGGCAGTGCCGCAATATCCGTGCCCCACACGGGGCCCTGGGCCGGGCAGCCCATAGCTGGGCAGAGGTCTCACCTGAAACGTGAGTGTAGGGGATGACCACCTGCAAGCTCTGAGAGCAGCGTGAGAGCCCAAGTGAGCGAGGCCATGGGGTACGAGTGGAACATGCTGCCTGCCCTGGGGCCCCGTGGTGGTTATCTGCCCCGGGTTTAATCTCTGCCTGCACCCCGCACCCCTGCCAACCTCCCTGGGCACTTATCAACAGCAAAAATATGTTAGCTTCGAGCTGGGACCGTTACTGTGGCTTTGGGAGGAAATTGAAAGGGTTTGCCCTGTCTCATGGATGGAAATGTCTGCTCTGGCCCTGCTGCCAAGAGTAGAGCAGCCTGGTTTTGGGGGTGACCTCCAACCTCCTGGTCCCAACACTCCCATCTGGGGACCCACCCAGCTGGGTCCTTTTTCTCTGCCATCCCCAGGCACCACAACCACCATTCCCAGATAGAGGTATCTGTCTCCTGCTTCCTATATTTGGGGTCCCCTGCCCCACACTTTCCCCCACCCCAGGAAGTTAATTCCTGTCCCCAGCCTCCTTTCAGAGCTCTCTCCAGTGGCATGTCACCAAATTTCCCCCTGTTCTGAGCATCTCAGACCCTGGCTCTGCTCCCACTGGTGTCCTTCACTGGCCGTGTGGGATCAGGCTTATCTTGGGGAGCTGGTCCTGCTGGTGGCCAGTTGCCAGGCTGGGTGTGGGACTGCACCGGGCTTGCGCTGTTGTTTACTTCCCAGCTGTAGGGTCTGACCATGGAGGATCCATCTGGAATCCCAGAGATGTGAGGGGCACCAGGTGTCCATCATGGAACAAGCTCAGGATTCAGCCAAATGCTTCCCACTCGCAACAGTGGTCCAGTGCCAGTGGTGGTGGCTGAGAGGCAGAATGGCAGCATCCTTGGTACCTGAGTATCCCAGCTCTGCACTTGCGTTTTGGGTGATTCCCAGCCTTTAGGAAGAGTGGACATGTTGGCAGGCAGGGAAGGGAACAGAACCATGATACATTTCCTAGGAAGCACCAGAAATAGCCAGGGGGAACTTTTGACCCTGGCCTTGCTCTGTGTGTGTGTGTGTCCCTCTCTCAACCTCTCCTCTCTTGCTTGCCTTTTTCTCACCCTCTCCTTGCTCCTGTCTGCAGCCATCCCTGGGGGAGAGCATCACCAAGCAGGTAGAAGTCCTGGTAAGTGCAACCAGTCATGGAGGCTGATCACTGCCTCAAGATCTCTTGGGCGGGGGGGGGGGAGTCACTCGTACCTGTGCCATTGCTGCAAGCACTCCCTGCAGACAAAATCCCTCAGCCTGGAATGCTCCTGTAGTTTCCCAATGGAAAACTTGGGACCCTGAAGTCCTCTCTCCCTGCCAGCCAAGGTGATGGTGGCCATGCCAAAGGCCAAGTGAGATGCCCAGGGTTGGTGGCAGAGGTGGTGGTGGAGCCCAGCATACTGGGGGCTGAGGCTTTTGCTTCAAAGCTGACTTTCCTGTCTTGGAGCTGGGGATCTGTTATTTAATCTGTGGACATGAAATTGCTAAGACAGTGTAGACAAGTGCACTGCCAAAGTCAACGTGGACAGCTTCCCCTCCGCCTGCAGCCAGCTTGCTGGCTTCTCTGTGTGTTGGGACTGGTACCCAAGGGATGGAGGCATGATGGTTCCCATGAGGAAGAGGATGAAAGCCTTCCTCATCTGAGATCTGTCTTTTCCTAATCCCTTTGGTTGTCCAGGACATGTTTCCAGCCCTGAGAAAGAGCATCCTCAGAAAAATCCAGTTAGAAGCCTTCTTTGCTGTCTTTGCTGTCTTTCAGGGAAGTTTCTTGATATTTCTGAAGCCTTTCTTGTGCCTTTCTTCACCCTTTCCAAGCAGAAGGGACCTGCAGGTTTTGGGTGCTGCCAAGCTAGCTTGGGACTGGAAGGCACATTCTTGTTGGGATTGGCAGAGGGATCTTCAACCCAACAGGACTGGGACCAGCCTGTCCTGTGCTGGGCTGGACTGGGTTATACTGGTTTGGCTGGAGTCTCTCTCCATAGGGGACGTTTGCAAGGTCTCCCAGCCCACTGGGCAGGAGTGTTTAATAACAGGAGCGCTTGCTCCTATCAGCTGATTGCAGGCTGACTCTTCCTCGTGCAGGGGCTGGCGGCAGAGACGCAGCGCGGCTGCGGCTGGGGGGTGGGGAGCATGGCAGAGCCCGGGGAGCAGGGCAGAGCTCAGGGGCTCTCGCCGGGGCAGGGGACACTGGAGGGCCCTGGCTGTGGGCACCCGCTCTCCTGGGTCTGGAGGGCACCAGGAGTGGACCTGCCATGGCGTGGAAATGGATTAGCAAGGGGCTCACTGCTATCCAGGTATGGGGAGGGAGAGGGGCTCTGGTGTCCCCACCATGCTTGCCCTCCTGTGCCTCAGTTTACCCATGTGGGAGCTGGGGATGATTCCTGGTTTCCCCATGTTAGCTCTCTGTTGGGAAGGGCGGTTGTTTTGGGAAGCTGCTGCAGCTGATGGGGCTCCCCTGGCTGGGGGGTGTGGGTGTGGGACCCCAGAGATCTCCATTATGGACGTTTGAGGCACTGCACAAGCCATGGTGGGGATCCCATCCTGATCACTAGTGGATGATGCAGGGATGAGCCCATATGCAGGTTCAGGCTTGTTCCATGCACCTTGGCTCTCCCAGGAAAGGTTTTACCTCTCTTTTTGTTGCATTTTAACTCCTTATTTGCCCTCAGCAATGCTGGAGGTTTTCTGGGGTGAGCAGGCAATTTGGGACACCCTAAGGAAAAACTGGAGGGGAATTGTCACTACTGTTCAAGCACCTCTGGGCACTGAGGCAAAGCTGCTGCCTTCTGGAACTGCTTTGGCTGGGAGGGGTGACATTGTCCCCAGGCCCTAGAGTTGCTGAGCCTGGCTCTGCTCTGCAGGGCAACCTGACCTTGAGAGGGCCATGTAAGCCTGGTGGAGGGTAATGCTGGCTGTCCATGGCAGCAACTCTGGGAGTGTGCTGGGTGGGCAGAAGGTGGCAGGTGAAGGATGTCAGGGAAACTGCTCTCCTACCTCGTCCTGTGCCCTTTGGTGTGCTGGTTGTGGGATGCTGCAGCCCTGAGGAGAGTAGCAGCAGTCTTGCAGCTCTGGGGACCAATGGGGCTTCCCAGAAATCAGCTGCAGGATGCATCTCTTATTTCTGATCCTTCCAGGCGTGTTGCCTGCATGAGATGAGTCTTTAAATGACTTCTGCTTATTAGCTAGAGATACTAAAACTAATGAGGTGCAAGTGTGTTTTTCCTCAGCAGCTTTTTTTGGAAACCCTGCTTTGTTTTTCGGCTGAGGTCACAAAGTCACAGAGCAAGCCGGCTGCAGATGAAATTTTCGAGGTCGGAGAACATGCATAAATAGAAGTTTCCTGCTCCAAGAGCTCAAACATTTCCTCCAGGCGTTTGGCTTGGTGGAGCTGGGGCCAAAGCAAACTGTCGTGCCTGGCTGGCTCCTCGATGCCGCTTGGGCAGCAAACCTGCCCTGCTCCAGCCAGGGCCAAAGCAGCTCTGTCCCACCAGGTGTGCCCCCAGCCTGACGGACACAAGAGGGACTTGTGACATGCCTGAGACTGTGTCCACCTGCTCAGCATCCTCCCAAAAGGTCCTCTAGGACCCTTTGGCAAGGCACCAGCCCCACAGTGCCCGTGGCAGCTGGTCCCAGCAGCACTGGGGTTGTGAGAGTTGGGTTTTGCATGTGGGATACGTCAAGCTGCTTTGCTATTGGGATGCTTGGTGGGCTTTGGAGGCAGCGATATTTTGGGGGTGTTAGGATGCTCAGTGCAGTGTGGTGGAGCTGGGATGCCTTGGCAGCACCATCACACCCAGGTCTAGCAAGATCCCTGTGCTGGCTGTGGCTGGGTCATGGCAGTAACTTGCTTTTCCTCTCTGGCTCTTTAGGATGCCACAAAATCCCCCAGGAGTGGGCAGTCATGCTGCAAAACATCCAGGTACTTGCCTCAGTTTCCCCTTCTGATGACTATCTCTGCTCTGCCTGAAGCTCCCTCCCACTGAGACCTGCTTCTCCAGAGGTGTTATACCTGGGAGATGCTCCAGTGAAGAAGACACAGAAGTAATAACCCATGAGGGTCCCCAAGATACCCCAAGAGGACTGGGAGCAGGGGACAGGCTGCAGGCAGCTGTGTTCCCATGTGTCCCAGCCTGTCTTGCAGAGTGGGGAAGGGTCCCTGTGTCCCGTCCCCGTGCCGTGTCTTGACAGTGGTCCCCTTCCTTGCCCAGAAGCATGAGCCTGACTGCAGCCATGGAGAGCAGCTGTGAGCTGGACCTGGTGTACATCACGGAGCGGATCATCGCTGTCTCCTACCCCAGCACAGCTGAGGAGCAGAGTTACTCCAGCAACCTCCGTGAAGTGGCCCACATGCTCAAGTCCAAGCATGGGAACAACTATGTGGTGAGGGGCACAGCCAGGTCCCTGTCAGGCTGCTGGAGGGGCTGGGGTGCTCAGCTGCTGGGGATGGGTACTTGCAGGGGATGGATACTGCATCCTTGTCTCCGTCTGGGCTCTTTTGAGGGAGGGTCTTTGCACTATGCTGGAGAGATTTTTTCTTCATGGAAGACTACCCATCCCTTTCAGACCTCCTGGGAGTTTTTGGTCATTGTATTGCCATGTGGCAAAATGTTACTTGGGGTAATGTCTGGGGAAGCCTCTCATAGCAGGATTTGGGAAGGCTTCGGTGTGAGGAAGAGGTGAGGTGCCAGCAAGGAAGATGTCCTCTCACTCTATTTTTCATCTTCCCTAAAGCTTTTCAACCTCTCTGAGCGGAGACGTGATGTCAACAAACTTCACCCCAAGGTGGGTCACAGCTGTGAGAAGCAGAGAGGTCTCAGGGGCCTCAGGGTAGGCCTGTCAGCAGGACCAGCTCCCTGCTACAAGATGTCTAGGGGAAAAATAGCCACCTTTTCTAGCTATCTGGGAAAAACCCTGAGAAAAGCACTGAGACTTCACACTGTGTTTGTGGTATTTCAGCATGACTCCCATTACCCTCCCAGTCCCCCCTGCTCAGCCCAAAACTGGCTGTTTGGAATCTCCTGGAGACCTCCCTAAGGCATTGTCCTCATCCCTCTGATAATGGGGGAGCCCTCAGAAGCTGAGCCAAGTAACCTGGGGTGAGGGGCCTGAGATCTGGGACCACGGTGGCCTCCCTGGGCCAGGGATCTGGGCGGTGGGGTGCAGGGTTGGGGTTGGGAGGTTGCATGTCAGAGCAACACAGTAATGCCTACCCTGCCTATGTGCCCCGGGCTTTGCCACTGGCAGGCTGGGAACTCTGCATGGGTGTGCCTGTGACCCCAGGCTGTTTGTTCCCCTGTTCAGGTGCTGGATTTTGGATGGCCTGACATGCACACCCCTGCGCTGGAGAAGATCTGCAGCATTTGCAAAGCCATGGACACGTGGCTGAACGCAGCGGCACACAACGTGGTGGTGCTGCACAACAAGGTGGGCAGGACCCGTCACTGGGGCACAGCGCTGGGGGCACAGGGGCTCTGTGGGGCTGCAGGGGTTAGGCTGAGCAGCCTCAGAGGCTGAGAGATGTAGAGAATGCAGTGGTTTGTGCTTTGGGGTGTGGGTAGGTCTCAGCACATATGTGTAGATTGGTGTGTGTCTAATAAGGGTTGGGGCATCTGTGGGCTGGTGTATGCTTATAGGGATCAGCGTGTGCTTCTGTGAGATGTCTGTGCCTGGGTGCTCACAGGCCCCGCTGCCCCTGTGACACCCCTTGTGCTGTGTGCCTGCAGGGGAACCGTGGCCGGCTGGGGGTGGTAGTGGCTGCCTACATGCACTACAGCAACATCTCAGCCAGGTGAGAGAGACATGAGATCCTGGAGTGGCCTTGGGGCTCACTCGTGACCTCCATGCCAGTGGTGCTGGGGTGCTGGTGCCAATACTTTCCTTCAGCTGCATCTGCCCTTTCATTCCCACAGTGCTGACCAGGCTCTGGACAGGTTTGCCATGAAGCGCTTCTATGAGGACAAGGTGGTGCCAGTGGGACAGCCATCCCAGAAGAGGTGGGTCCTGGCATGCCTTTGCAGGCTGGGTTTTTCCCCATAGGGTGGTTGGATGCAGGGGTCCAAGGTGGATGTTCCTCTATGGGTTCTGCCCCTGAGCTGCCTGTCTGCTCTCCAGGTACATCCATTACTTCAGTGGGCTCCTCTCTGGCAGCATCAAGATGAACAACAAGCCCCTCTTCCTCCACCACGTCATCATGCACGGCATTCCCAACTTTGAGTCGAAAGGTGGTAGGTGCCCCCAGCTGCTTCCCCATCCTGCTTCTTCCCACACCACCATCCCACACTGCCTGGCCAGGCTTGTCCTCCTTGGGGGATATTTTCCACCATTTTCTTGGCAATTTGAATTTCCCTTTTCCTCTCAGAGACTGTTCACTCCTAATAGCAGGGTGCTACCCTTTTCTGGCAGAGATGCCCTCAGAGGATGCCCTCCCGGTGCTGGGCACTAACCTGAGCTGCGGGGTGACAGTGTTTTTCTGACAGCTTTTCCAAGGATGGCACCAGACTGGGGTTTGGGATGCAGTACTCTGTCTGGTGCTGGTACCTCACCCAGATCGTTATCCCGCCCCTATCCCCAACACAGCACTTGCCCTAGGTCCTACAGGACCCAAACTGTGAGGGCTTTGCCCTTTCTCAGCTCATCCACAGCATCCTTTCTGCCCGTTGCAGATGTTGCCCTTGGTCGGTGCGGGCTGCCTGGGGCAGGGAGCGGCTGTTTGCTTTGGCTCCCTCCCTGTTTGGATTTCTCCCCCGTGACTAATCCCTCCCCTGGCCCCTCCGCCCAGCCGGCTAACAGCAGTGTGCCTTTTCTCTCTGCCTTGATGTCTTCCAGGTTGTCGGCCCTTCCTGAAAATCTACCAGGCCATGCAGCCCGTCTACACCTCGGGGATCTAGTAACTATCTCCTCTCCATGGGGCTTTCCTCCTGCCCAGCATGGGGGGGCATGGCAAGCGGGGAAGGATGGAGGGGATCAAGGACAAGTCCCCTGTGCTTTTGTGCTCTGTGCTTGGTCCGTTTGGGGACCAAGGAAAAAAAAGGGGGTTCCTTTTTTTCGGAGGTTGTAACTGGCTGTACTGGGCCATACTGGACCCTTCTGCTGAGAGGGCTGTAGTGACTCCGCATATCAGCAGAGGGAGCCTGGGGCTGCGCGGAGCCTGGGGCTGGGTGTCCCCAGAGGGAGTGGGGAACGGGATGGGGACATCTGGGAGATGAAGGTACCTTGGGAGATGAAGGCATTTCTTCTCTCCCTGCTTACAGAACTGCTCTTCCTACCTGGATTAGTCCGCACAGATCACAGAGTATTCTTAGCTGGAAGGGACCCACAAGGATCATTGAGTTAAACTCTGAAGTAAATGGCCCATATGGGGATTGAACCCACAACCTTGGTGTAATTAGCACCATGCTCTGACCAGCTGAGCTAATATCCTTTCTTTCTCCAAAAAAAGTTTTTCCCCTTGTTTTAATCTCCCCACAAGTTTTTTTCTGATGCTGATCCTGGGAGCAGGCACTGATTTCTCTGGCCTCCAAGACACTCTGCCAGCACCACATCCCAGTCTGGGTGGGACCACTGGCTCCTGGTCTCCCTGGAGGGACCAGAGCACCTCACCTTTAAAATATTACCATCTCAACCCCCAGGACCAGGATATCACTTCTATACAGCCATGGGTCCCTGTTAGCTGAGATTTACTGCCATCCCAGCCTTGCCTTTCAGCTTTTAATAGACTGTTTATGGGATGCCTGTAATAAACTCCAGGTTTATCTTGCCTGTGAAATCCAACTCCTTTCTTCCCTTGTTCCTCACTGCTGACGCCACCGCCCGTCGGCAGCCTGTCGGCAGTGCACTGGGAGGGGAGGGGAGGGCTTCCCGCAGGGAAACTGAGGCAGGGAGAAGAGTCTTCCCAGAGATTTCTCCCTCTACGTCCTAAGCCCCAGCTGAGCTGGGTGGATGGCTGATAGCCTAGCGTTGGTGCTTGGAACCTGGGCAAACCCTCCCATCCAGCAGTTTTTGCACCCTTGCTGAGCTCTGCCTCAGTTTCCCCTTCCCATCCTCCTTCCACCTGGGAATGGGTGCCCCTTGAGATGATGGATGGGACCCCTCCCCCCCCCCCCCCCCCCACTCCCAGTCACAGGGAGGGCAAGCTCTGTGCTTTGCACCTTTTCTGCCTGGATTTGGGTGGAAGGGCTGGTTGAGGTGGTGCTAGGAGTTTTCTTGGGGGGGGGTCTCTGCACCACAGCTCACATCCTTCTGCTGTTCCTCTCTGCAGCAATGTGCAAGGAGACAGCCAGACAGGCATCTGCATCACCATTGAGCCTGGCTTGCTGCTCAAGGGCGATATCTTGGTAAGGATCGTCAGCTCAGCTCCCACAGCATAGGAAGGAGACAGGGGTTGTGTGGTTGCCTTGCCTCAGGACCCCCAGATTCCCCCTTGCCCAGATCTGGGGGCTTATCCTGATGGCCCATCCCTGTTACCCTCTGCAGCTGAAGTGCTACCACAAGAAGTTTCGCAGCCCTACCCGTGATGTGATTTTCCGTGTGCAGTTCCACACATGTGCCGTGCATGATCTTGACGTCGTCTTTGGCAAGGAGGACCTGGATGAGGCCTTCAGAGGTAACTGCCCTGGCACTTCCCTGCTCCAAACTACCTCATCCTCCTGCCCCCTGTAACTCTGGTATCATCATGGGGACATCTGGGCACCCATCCCAGATCCACCCATGCCAAAACAGGGCACCCCTGCTCCATCTGCAGGGTGTGGTGCTGCTTGGGAAGTGGTGGCACCATCATCCCTTTCAGTGCCAAAACCATTACTGATGCAGAGGGGCTGCCTCGGGGTTGTTCTGGAGGGGAAGATGCACTGCCCCATGCAGGGATATTCCCTAGCAGCTCCTATCCTTAAGCTGGTCTGCAGGCGTGTTTGGGGTGACTGGCTACTCCTGGAGCTATGGATGGAAATAGTCCCTTTATTCTGCTCTCTCCTTGCCAGATGACCGCTTCCCTGAGTATGGGAAGGTGGAGTTTGTGTTTTCCTATGGCCCTGAGAAGATCCAAGGTATGGCTGGCTCAGTGCCGTGGGGGTTTGGAGATGGATGCTGTCTCCTTTCCCTCTCCTCAGCTGTATCCCTTGCTCCCTCCCTTGCTCCCTCCACCTTCCCCATTGCAGTCCCTTTGTCACCAGGGTAGGGTGAAGCATCCAGGCAGTAAGGCTGATCTAGGAGCACCCATGGATGCCCCATCTTTCTCGCTCTCTTCCCCAGGAGGCTGCTCTCCAAAGCCCTTGCTGGCCCAGGAGAGATGGAAGGAATGTTTGGGAATGAAGGACTCCCTTGCTCAGAAAGTCCAGACCCATGCACACTCACTGCCAGTCTGTGTGCTGGTCTCTAGGCAATCCCAAAAGCCCCAGGCAGTCTTGCACACCTTGTTCGTGAGTCTCGATGTACATCTTGTGCTCATCCATCTCGATGCTGCCTTTCTTACAGGAGTCTCCTGCTTTGCCCTATGGCTCCTGCACTTCTTTCCTTGCATGCACTTTTCTCCACCTATTCCCCCATCCCATCCTTGCTGGTTCCATTGTCATCCTACCTGACCATCCTGCCTCTTTCCAGGCATGGAGCACCTGGAGAACGGGCCCAGTGTTTCTGTGGACTACAACACGTCTGACCCACTTATCCGGTGGGACTCCTACGAGAACTTCAACATCCAGCGAGAGGAGAGTGCAGAGGGGGCCTGGGCTGAGCCGCCCCTGCCCAGCAAGCACCTGGAGAAAGGTTAGGGCTCACAAGATGGTCGGCCAAAGTGTCTACATGGAAATACCCACTACCCCAGGACAGGGGATACTGCTGGGCAGCAGAGCTGGGGACAGGTGGCTGCTGATGGGAGCAATGTGGCCATGGGTTGGGAGAGCAAGATCTCGTGGACTTTGCCTTCTGCCACAGTGCCAGAGAGCTTAGGTTCTTTGCAGCACTTAGCTGTCAACGTGCTGTTTGCACAAGCAGAGTCCAGCCTTAGTTTATGCCCCAGAGCTTTAGGAAATCCAAACCCCATGTCTGTAGGACCATTAGGTATCCCAGCTACTGCGTCAAGCTGCAAGCATGGCAGGATGTAGATGTACCTTAGTTATCCCTAGGGATGAGGATGTCTTGCTGGCCTTCGAGGGTCTGCTGCATCTTTCAGAGCTGGAATAAGCCCTTTGTGCACCCATTTTGTTGCAGCAAGTTGACTGCTGTCACCCACTTGGCAGGAATGGGCAGTACTTGTATGTCGAAGGGTGATGGGCCCCTGTCCTGGAGGCAAGGCCACCCTTGGCCAAGCAGATGCCTGGGCTTTCCTGGCCAGATCTGGAGAGACGTTCCTGGAGCAGGGACAGCTGCAGTCCCTGATGTCCCTGAAGGTCACTGGCTGCTTCGAGTGGGAGCAGTGGATGGCAGCGCTCACAGCGGAGGGTGGAGGCTCTGGGTGCCTGGGGCAGGCGAGAGTGTCTCTGCTATGGGCGTCACATGGAACCAGACCTGGGGCGGCAGTGTGGAGCTGGCACGGGCACTTGCCTTGGCGCAGGGCAGTAAACAGGCAACTCGTGATGTGCAGGCTCAGCTGTGGGCTATGTGCAGGCTGGGGAGCTGTGGGTCCAGCCCACAAGACTGCCTGGCAGTCCCCTCCTGCCTGCAGAGACCTGAGTGCCTCATTGCATGTGTTCCCCTCTGGACCCTGGGCCAAAGTCTCTGCACCCCAGCCCCTCACACAGGACTGCAGGGGTACCCCAGGACTCACCTATGTACTTTTGTGGGGGTCTTGGTGAATACTGGGGCTGCAGAAGTACCCCAGGGTTCCTCTCCATTCCCCCTTAGGGGTCTTGGCAGGTGTCAGGGCTCCATGCACCGACTGAGCTGTCCTCTGTGCCAGGAAGGGTGGCAATAGGGAATGAGGGCACCTTGAATTTGTAAACACTGCCCCAGTTTGGAGATGAGCTGGGACTGTGAAAGGGTGAAGCTGCAGGCAGAAGCTGCCCTCTGACCCCTGCCAGCAGAAGCAGCTGCAAGAAGCCCATCTATAAGGGGTCTTTCCCAGCTGTCCTGTGGGGCACTTTGAGCAGTGGTGATGGGAGTCAGAGTGGGCTCGAGGGGTTCCCATCTTCTTCCCTCTCTGTTGTCACTTTCCCTCTTCTCCAGCCGGTCCCAAGCCAGGATGGGGACTCTGGTGTCTGGCTATGCAGGGGGGTCCCTGTTTATGGTCGTTCTTGCCTTATTTGGTCAGGGAATTGCACGCCACATTTTTGGCACCACCAGGCGTGAGCAAGCGGCGTCCGGGGGCGGAGGGGGGTGAGGTTGGCACCAAGACCCACGCTGAGCTGGGATCAGCCGCTGCTCCTTGTCCCCGCCACTGCCCGTCCTGCCACCCGCCGAAGGCTCCCCACAGACGGTCGCTGCAGCCTGGGCCAACGGGATCGGGATCGCCTGCCAAACGGTGGGTTCCCCCATACCGCGTCTCTGCTGGCCACAGCCGCTCTCAGTGGAGGTGGATGCCCTTTCTCCAGCAGCTTTGTCTCAGCATGGAGCACCCATAAGGGCTGGGGGGTGCCTGCCAGGGTGGAATGGTCCTGTGGGACCCAGAGCTGGAGGGGCAGGCGGGTGGCTGGGGATGGTGCCTGTCCTGGCGTTCCCCTCACCTCTGCTGTGCTTATCTGTGGGGACTTGGAGAAGGGAAAACTCCTTTGCAGTGGGGTCATCGGTTGACTAAGTTCTTACAGAGCAGGGGGCATGAGAGGGGGATCTGTACCATCATATTTTGCTCTCTGGCTGAGGGGACACAGCTGGATTCAACGGGCTCTCTGTGAGCCACTTCCATGGGACAGGCTGGCACCATCAGCAAACTCGCCCTCCTGCTTTACTTGGGCAGGGTTTCTGCTGCCCATCATGTTTGGGCTGCCCCGTGGCCTTTAGGGAGAGTGGTGTATGGTGGGATGCCCCCACAGCCTGTCTTTCTGCCCCTCAGCCATGTCTGCACAGCCTGGGGAAGGCAAGTGCTCTGCCTGCCCTCCTTCCTCCTCCTTGAAGGGGCTTTGGGGTCAGTGGTGGCTGTTTGGCAGGTTCCTGCTGCAGTCCCGGTGGCCATTGATTGGCTGAGGGTGTTTGAAGCCTGAAGGTGATGGCATGCTTCATCATCTGGCTGTTTTTGTGGTTGCCAACACTGTGGTAGTTCTCCTTGGGGTGCCAAGCTGGCTTCAGAGAGGCAGGAGGAGGCTGGCAGCTGGATGTGGCACTGCTGGGCTTGCAGCTGGGTGGAGGATCACTGCTGAGAAATTTTGGTACTGCAGATGCTTTAACTCTGTCTGGAGATAATTTATGGCCTGGTTTGATTTTGCTGAAGAAAAACTGAGAAAACCAGTGCTGATGGAGAACAGGGTGCTATGGCTGGCATGGAGTCAGTGGGCAGGTTGTCCTCAAGGTCTGAATGTGTGACTGTTGTGGGGGGACCCCAAGCTCTGCCATCCCGGGGTGGTGTGAGAAAATGTGAAATAGTTACATCAGCTCCTTGTAACCACTGGTCCTTGGACCCACCCTGGGATGGCACTGCCTGCCCTGTCTCTTTACCAGGCTGGGAAGAGAGTGGCCAGGGCCTGGCCAAATCTAACATCTGCGAGAGAGTTGCTAAATCCCCACGTGAGTCATGGTTCTGGCATAGGGCTCCCCTGCAGCTCATCCCTGTTTTACCACACATCCCCACTCGCAGGACAGGGCTGGCTGGGGTGGGGACTGGGATGAGCATCCCACCCTTCCAGTGAGGGGAGGTCACATCAGAGCCTGAACCACATATGGCAAAGGTCAGGGGGTCCTGGACCCCACAAATGGGGCTGGATGCTGATCCTGTGCTTTTCCATGCAGGAGAAAGTCCCTCAATGGGGTCACTGTCATCTGTTTGTCCCCCAAGAGGGCCACCATCTCATGGGGTACACCTTTTGTAGTGGGGTCAAATCCTGTCCCACTTATCAGGAGGGGCTGAGGCTGCCCAGGAGGGCAGGCCAGGCTGTGCAGAGGTGTAGAGCCAAATGGTCCAGGCCAGAGCTGTTAAATCCATTGCTGGAGCTGCTGGCAGGCTGCTGCTCTTCCCCGGTGGCTGGATCGGTCCCTAGGTCCCTAGGCTCGGTGGGGAGGGGGCCACTGGCTCTCCTCTTGCTTCCACCAGCTGACTAAAGCTGAAGGAATTCACTTCCCCTTCCTTATTCTGCCCCTCTTCGCTGCTCTCTGCTCCATCTGCTGCAAGGTACCGGTGTGTTGAGGTGAGCATTTTGGAAGGCAGTGGGGATCTGCATAGGCTGGATGGGAATTCACGGGGTGTGTCCCCCTTGCTTCTGATTATTCCCCATGGGTGAAATGTTGGAGCATCTACGGGCTTGGCTAGACATTTCAGCTGGAGTGTGGCTATTCCCAGGGCAGAATCTGTCCTCTGACATGGTATTTGGGGTTGCCATGTAGGGTGGGGGGTAGGGTTTGTTCCCACTGGGACCGGGAACCAGGCAGGGCTGGGATGCAGGGAAAGAGAGACCAGCTGGTAGAAACTCAGCCCCTTCTCTTCCCCCTTTAAACTGTCCTTGAAGTCAAAACTTGTAGCAGTTCTGTGCTTAGGGCTGGGGTTGTCCCACGGCAGGAGTGGGGAGCTCTGTCTCTGTCCTCCTGCAGCCGAGACAGCCGGGACAAAAAATAATCAAACATTGGAGGTTTTGGAAGGACGCTGGCTTGGCATGTGGTATCATCTGGGAGCAAACAGGGCTGTGAGTCAGGGGGCCGGCTGGAAACAGTGCTCTCATCCCCTGCCGTCATCCTTGGGGGTGTGGGAAACACGCGGTTTGGGGAATTAGAGTGGAGGGAGCCTCACGTTTTGCTGAGTGTATTGGATCAATTGAGGAGTGGAGTCCTGAGCATGGGTTCACGCAGGGGCCTGGATGTGGGGTGGGCTTGCTGTCATCTGGACGAGCAAATTGTGAGCACCATTCCAGCATGGATTTTGCTTGGGGTGGAGCAGTTTGGTCTCAGAGAGCTCTGGAGTGGATAGGATCATGCCATACCTCCTGTCACAGAGCAGGACAGTGTGTACATCCCGAAAACAGGGCTGGAATGTCTGTGCTACGCTGGTGCTGGCAGGGCAGGCAAGGGGATTTTGAAAATGGGTCGGCAGGGTTGGTGGCTTGTCCGTGGCTGGTTTCCACCCCCTTTAGCTGTGTAGTTATTTCAGATGGAGAAACTCAAGTCTCCAGCAAGACACTTGCATTTGCAGACCCGTCTGGGTATCAGCATCGTGTGTGCTTTGGAAGGACATCCCCACCCTGAATGTGTCGCTGCTCTTTGGGGACAGGTGTGATGCATGCACACAGGAGCTGGGAAGGGCTGGGTGTCTCAAATGAGGGGGTCACCCCAGTGGGGTGATGCTCAGTGGACAGTGCAAGGTGGGCAGGCTGTCCAGCTGTCCGGCTGTCTGTCCTGCCTAGGAAACAGTTAACGCGGCGGAGCCCTGCCCGTGGAGGAAGTAGTTAATATTCATAGCTGGAAGCTGTCTGTCTGGCTGTCCTCTCTCCATGGCTCCCACCCTCTCCGCACCTCACTGAGGTTAACTCGGGCTGGGGCTGGAGCTTGGGCGGCCCCGCCGCCGTCCCCGCGCCGCTCCCCTTCCCCTCCCGCTCCTCCCTGTGGTCCCTGTGTGGTCTGGGGCGGAGGGGAGCACAGCCGCACCTCCTCGCCTCCATCCCATCTCCGGCCTCTCCCACCTTCGGCTCCTCCATCCTCTCCTCCAGCTCCCCGTGTCCCGGGGTTCCCGTATCCCACCCCTTCCGGCGCCCCGCCGCCGTCCGGGTACCCCTCTCGCGGCCCCGCGGGACACGGCGCTGGGAAGGGAATAGCTCCCTCCGCGAGAGGGAAAGCAAAGCCAAAGGGACAAACGCCAACCCAAGCCAGCTCCAGGCCGTCGGCTCCTGTCCTGGACGGACACACGGGGCTGGCTGTGGACGCCGTTGGAGCTGCCACCACACCGGCTGCCCCTGGAAGGCTCTGGTGCTGGAAGGGGTGAAGGAAAAGGATTTTGCTGCCTGCTCCTTCCCTTCGCCTCGGATCTTTTAATCCCCGTCCCTTTTGGTAAGTCCTGACTTTGCTTCTCTTTGATCTGGGGGCTCGGTGGTGAATTCATGGTTGTGGCGACCCATGGCTTGGACTGGGGTTGCTCCGTGCCGTCATATCTAGTTACAGGATAAAACCAGAGATCAGGAGGCTAAACTCTTCCCCGTGAGAGTCTGCTCACACCCTACATCCTGCAAAGGGTCCCGGGACCCCAGGGTCTTCCCTGCAGGCTGATGCTCCACAAATGCACTGGGGCCAGGGCTCTAAGTGGGGAGTGGAGGCAGCAGGTGGGATGCTGCTGGGGGCACGACAGGGGGAGACACGGTGATGCCTCAGCCTTATCTTCTGCACCGTTGCAGATCCGTGGACAGGATTTGGGATTCTGGGGATGAGAGCTCAGCCCCTTGCTACTGTCACACTTGTCCTGGACCAGTTGTTTTACTAGGTGTAGCCACAGAGTGCTGGAGAGAGAGGACAGAACATTTATCCTCTAGGGCAGCGAGCCTGGCAGCAGGGCTGGGACCAGGCTGGGCTCAGCGCTTCCCGCAGCTGCCTCTGTACAGCTGGAGCAGATAGAGCCATGGCAGAGCTGCGTCCGGGGCTGAGCCCAGGGCAAACCCAGCCCACGATGGGATGGCACAGTCTGCCAGGCAGGAGCTACTCCGACCTTCAGGAATGAAATCTGACCTTGCTAGGAGCTGCAGACTCTTTGTAAATGCGTTGCTGAGAGCCTGCTGCTTTGAGGGCGGCTGGTTTGGCTAAGATGTACTGTTCCATTATCCCTTAGTTTTTATTTTATTTCTTATTTTATTTTATTTTGTTTTGTTTTGTTTTATATTCAACTTCTCAGGTGACAAACAATAGACAGTCATATGAGAGATAGTGTGGCCCAGGGATAGTGGAGGAGGCTTTGGAGTGGCAGCAAATAGCAGGATTTGTCTCGTGGCATCAGAGCCCAGGAGGTACATGATGAACAATCAGGTGTGGGGCAGAGCAATTGCAGGACAAGGGCTTGGCTGATGGGTGAGCTGTCACAGGCTGTTCCTTGCTTACTACTCTGGTACTGCTCTTGAGGGAGTGGCCACCAGCCCCTCTATGTCCCTTCTTCCCCGGAGTTTCTGGGGAAGGTGGGACATAGCAGTTGAGGCTTTCTGTCTTTGCCATGAACTGCATTGTGCCCCATCCTCACCTCTCTTGGAGACATGTCTCCCAGCCATGGGGCAGTACCCAGCCCAAAGAGTAATTAAAACCTTTCCTGTCTATTTTCTTCCTTGGCAGCATGTGGTTATATTTATATTTATTTATTTCCTTTTCCTTTCTATTCCTCTGTCGTCGTTCTCCCAGCCCCCATCCTGGCTTTTGCCCTATTTCTCGAGACCAGCCAGCACCCATCACTGCCTTCAGAGAGGAGGGATGTGCCTTTCCCCTGTCTCCAAGCAGTGTCTCAGCCTGTCCAGCATTGGCACTGCCCCTGGATATGCTGCTTTTTTCTTTTTCCCTCCATGGAAAGGGCTTCCCTGCCTCTCTTCCCCTTTTCCCCAGTATGAGAAGTATTGTGGAGACAAATGCTACTGGCTCCTGGCTTTACTGGCTGGATAAAGAAGCTCTGAGTCTCTGGGAGAAATTCTCACTCTTTCCCATACCAAGTGCCCAGAGAGGACCTTGCTGCGTGGTCCTGAGACATCTTCAAGCCAACGGGAGGCTTTGGGGCTCAACTGCCTCCTTGGGATACTGCCAGTGGGGAGTGGAAAATCAGCAACAAGGAGAGATCCCTGACTTTGTAGGACTTGGGCTCAGTGTTATTACCCTCCTCTGCTTTGTGGTGAGGGGGGTTGTTGGTGTGGGAGCTGCCGGGGTGCGGGTGCGGCGGCGTGGGACTGGTTAAGCTGTCCCGGCTCGGAAGTGTTTTGCTTGCAGATAGGACCGCTCTGATTTCACACTATCGTGTTAGGGCCGTCTTCCGTCCCTGAGTCAGCTGCCTGGCCCCCCGCCAAGGAAGAGTCATTTTTTCCTCCAAAAGAAAGTGTTTAACACTGCTCACAGGACCTTCCAGGAAACCTCGTCAGGGAGCTGGAAAAACAAGAGTCTGCAGCCTGGTCTGTGCTGCTTTGGCAGGGAGGGATGTAGCTTGGGAACTATTCCCATTGCTGTCAGTGGCCAAGGTCCCTCTGTATCCCCAAAATCTGTCTGCCCCACTTGGAAAGGTTTAAAGGGTGCAGCTGATTGTGGTGTTGGTGCTGACAGGTGTGATGGAAACTGGGGGGCTCAGAACTGGAGTGCAGGATTACTGGTGATGATGCTGCCATGCCCTGGCTGCCCCCCAGCCTTTTGGGGCTGTGGAGCAGAGCCAGCTGCCCACACTGGACTTGAATCACGGTGCCAGGACCTTCCCATGGAGAAGATGCTGCATGCTCAGGATTGAGCAGCGGCACTGTTGGTGTGGAAGCTCTAGGGCAGGTTGACCTGGCCTGAGGGAGGGAAGGGAAAGAACAGAAAGGGTGGGAGCCTTTCTGTAGTCAGGGAAGAAAAAGTCAAGGATGTCTCTCTGGCTGGATCCATGCATCATCTGGGAGGAGAGTGGGCAGGGAGAGGGAAGGTGGGTCTGTGGTTTATCTGTCCTTCACCCGTGGGCTGAGTACATCTATCCAGCTGGAGACACAAAGAGCTATGAGGCCACATACTGATTGCCTCCACCCGTCCTCCTACAGCCTGTGGTGCATCTCCTCCACCCTCCCTTTTTGCCTCCCTGGTGCCACATGGCCCTTTGAAGCTGGATGAGCCCTGCGGAGCAGCGATCACTGACTGTGTGGGTAGCCCCGGCCCTTGCCAACCTTGGAGGAGAATTGCCAGGAATGATGCCTGGAAATAGTGCACGGGATATTTGGTGGATCCCAGTGGAGCAGGGAGTGCTTGCGTGCGAATTGGGGGGCTGTGGGGGCATGGGGTTGGGGAGGACCTGGCTGTGATGTCTCTGCATGGTGGCGCCGGTGGGAGTGTGGAGGGTGCCGAGGAGACATCGATGTTGGTCATTAAGTGTTCTGGCACACGGAAGAAATCGAAATCACCGGCTAATGGGACCCATTAGCTCCATGCAGAGAGCCAGCAATTGATCTGGGGTCTCGTGTTCGTTTCTCCCCTTGCAGAGGTTGGGCACACACAAGGGCCCCTGGATGGGAGCCTCTACGCTAAAGTGAAGAAGAAAGACTCCCTCCACGGCAGCACCGGTGCCGTCAACGCTGCCCGACTCCCGCTCTCGGCAGCACCCAACCACGTTGAGCACACACTGTCAGTGAGCAGCGACTCGGGCAACTCCACTGCCTCCACCAAGACCGACCGGACCGATGAGCCGGGGGTGACCGGGGCACCCAGCGGCCAGGCGGTGCTGAGTCCTGAGGAGAAGCAGGAGCTGGATCGTCTCCTTGTTGGCTTTGGCTTGGAGAGTGTGCCGCCCATGCACAACCACGTGCCCGGCCCTGTGCCGGCACGCCTGCCCACCATGCCGGGCCGCCACGTGGTGCCGGCTCAGGTGCACGTCAATGGGAATGCTGCAGCGCTGGTGGCCGAGCGGGAGACGGATATCTTGGATGATGAGCTGCCCAACCAAGATGGGCACAGTGTGGGCAGCCTGGGCACGCTCTCCTCCTTGGATGGCACCACCACTGCCAGTGAGACCGGCTACCAGGAGGCACCCCGGGTGGGCAGCCTGTCCTCCCTGCCCAATGGCCCCTCGAGCTGCAATGGGGCTGAGAAGCTGCTGAAGGAGGGGCTGTATGATAGCGAGCCGCTCTCCAACGGTGGCTACCCCTACAACAACCAGAACACCCTGATGGGCCACCACCTCCGTGACACACTGCCTTCCTTGCGGCCCTCGGCATCCACTCAGGAGCACCTGGCTGGCTACCCACAGCGCCTACCGGGCTCCCACGCCCCAGGGTGGCTCCAGCCTCAGCCACTGCCCAGCTCCCAGCCCTACCTGTATGCCTGCGACCACCCTGGAACCTACCGCTCCCGGTCCTTCCCGGCAGTAGACACTGCCAAGTATGACGTGAACCCGGCGCTGCCCCAGGCCCCGGCTCGCAGTACCAGCAGCCGGGAGGCTGTGCAGAGGGGCTTGAATTCCTGGCAACAGCAAGGAGGAAGCCGGCCACCTTCCCGGCTGCAGGAGGGCGGCATGGAGAGCCACAGCCCCAGCATCTCTAGCTGCAGCCCCCAGCCCAGCCCGCTGCAGACGGTGCCCCCACACAGCCACAGCATGCCTGAATTCCCTCGGGCGCCCTCTCGCCGGGAGATTGAGCAGTCCATTGAAGCACTGGATGTCCTCATGCTGGACCTCGCACCTGCCATCCACAAGTCGCAGAGTGTGCCTGCCACCTCCCGTCAGGACAAGCCAGCCGGACCCCTGCCCTCCTCCCTTTCGACCCAGCCCATTGCTGGTCTCTACGCCCGGCCAACTCCACAGGTGGCCCAGCCGAGGTCCTTTGGCATGTCCGTGAGCCCCGTGGTCTCTGAGCCCGGGGGCAAAGCCTATTCTCCCGGAGAGCTGGACTATGGGGTGCATGATTATCGGGAAACCTATTCACCCTACAGCTACCAGCTGGCACCGCTGCCAGAGCCCAGGAGCTACAGCCATGCCCCGGCCGGAGCACAGACGGGCACTGTCCCACTCAGCACCTCGTGCTACAGCCCTGTGGGATCTCAGCAGCAACTCACCTCCTCCCCACCTTCCCCCACTGTCCCAGCACAAAACCAGATGCCCCTGAAGGGACTGGAGAGCTATGAAGACCTATCGAGGTCGGCAGAAGAGCCCTTGAATCTGGAGGGTCTGGTGGCGCACAGGGTGGCAGGTAGGATCCTTTGGTTCCTTGGGGGGATGGGGAGGATTGCATGTCCCGAGGTGCTGGAGCACACGGGGGTGGCATGCATGGTAGAGCTGGGGATAAGTGTGTGGAGACTCCTTGTCCGTGCTGGATCTGGGCTTGGGACTGAGCCACCTGCCATGGAGACATCCAGGGCAGGGGAGCAGCCTGTACTGCTCTTCTTCGCTGAGATCCTCCTTCGCAGCTTGCTGTCTGCAGCAGCATTGCCCAGAGGTGGGAAGGGGTGGCTGAGGGTGTCAAATTCCCCACATCCTCTTAGGGTAACAGGGCTGGTCTGTCCCTGGTGGCAGGGCCAGTCACTGGATCTCAGGGGAATATCTTTCTTTTGGGGAGAATACGGAGAGTTTGGGAAAATGTTTTCATCTCTGGCTGAGGTTGTCCTGCCTGGACCCTATTTGGACATGGTGTTCTCCCTGCCTGGAGCGTGATGGTGTAGAGTCTCAGCTGAGAACTTAACTTGCCTTGTGTTTGATGTTGCTGTGCTCATCCCTGACTTCAGTCTCTGCTTTCCCCTCTGGATTGCTGGGTTTAGTGCTCAGACCTCCTCCTTGGGCAGCTGGGGTGGTGCTGGAGTGGGGACTAGGCTTTTGGGAACTAGGCTCTTGTCTGTCAGCTGTAATTTTGCCCAGCTTGGCCCAGAGTGGTTTGAATCTGGACCTAGCCGTGGGGCAGTGGTGAGGGACTGGGAAGACATTTCCCGGCCCTTCCAGAGAGGTTTGGTGCTTGGCTGGGTGCACTGCCGAGTGTTGGTGCTGTGGCTGGATGAAGGCATTAGCTCTGTGCTGTGGAGGGCAAGCTGCATCCACCAATCCCCTGCCCTCCTGCAGTTCTGGCTTTGGGGACACAAGAGCGTCCCAGCCACCCAGAAAGAAGGTGCCATGGCGCTGTGGCAGCTTGGTGCCCTCCCTTCCCACTGCTTCGGCTGCAGTTGTTCAATTGTGGAGTGACATTTGGGAAGGGTTTGGGGCTGTGGGCCAGCTCGTGATTCTGGGGCTTGGCAGCTCCGTCCCTTCCAACTCTGTGCTCAGTCCAGAAACTCGCCCGGCATTAGAAGGAGGGGGAAAAGGCTTGGCTGGAAAAATCCAACAGCATCAACCTCCCAGGAGTGGAGACTGAGTCACAGGGTGGGGGACAGGAGGGGTGCAAGTGGCAGGAATGGGATTGAGGAGGGTCATAGAGTTGTTGGAGGAAGTTTGCATCCGTCTGAATCTGACCTCTGTGAACCAGATCAGATTCACAAAGGGTCATGGGGCTTTTGCAAAGCATTTAAACAAACCTAAGGACACATGGATGCCCAATCCATGCTGTATGTCTGGATTTAATATTATAAACAGCACATGCCTGCCCTCCCCTGTTGCCCCATATGAAGAATTAAAATGGGCTGGAAAAGTAGACAGTCCTAAGGAGAGGAGGAAGAGTATTTGCAATGTGTGGGAAATGGATTTTTGATAGTGTCTACCAGAAACATCCATCCCCCCAACCTTGAGTCAGGTCCTCAGGGCTGGGCTGGGTTCACCGTTACCCCCTTGTAGCCACTGGGTTTCCCAGGGAGGAGAGAGGCATATGGGAGATGGTCCCCAGCCTGTAGCCACCTGTCTCTGCTGGAGCTGGGCCTTCTGTGCTGAGGTGGGGACAGCGCAGGCGGGTGGCCTGACCTCTGGCGGGAACGAGATGTCCTGAAGCCAGCGTTGGGAGGGGACAGCCAGCGGGGACCGTGGGGCATGGACATGTTTGTTTACATTCCCTGCTGCTATAAATTGCCTGTGTGTCCTGGCGCAGAGATGAGGAGCATCTCACACCTCCTCCATTCTTGGTGGGGGGAATGCTTCCATTCCTTTTTCCCACTGATGATGGAGGGGAAGAGATGGCACAGGACAGTGCTGGCATGCCCAGCATCTCCCCACAGAGGGGAGGTGGTCCTGTCATCCTTTAAGACCCTCTCATCTCCTAGTAAAGGCATCTGGAATGACCCCATCTTGTCCCAGCCCTGAGCATTTTGTGATGAAGGGGACCTGCATGGTGCCATCCCTGAGAGGATGGTGATGGGGCAGTATATGACTGGGAGCCACCATTGATTTCTCATATGGATTTATGTGGTGCCTGGAGCCAGGCAAGTTGGCTGATGGAATAGCAGCTCCAAGCAGAGACCGAGCTCCTTCAGACCCCAAATAACCCCAGACTCATCTACTGGAATCCAGCTAATATTTTCTCTTCTTTCTCTCTCTCCCCCCTTGTTGTATCTCGTGACATTTGTCCTGTCTGCCCCTTCCTCTCTCTGTGGGGGACTGTGTCTGTCCTCTGTGACCTCTCACCCTCCTTGCACTCCCTGTCCTGGTATGCTGGCAGAGTACAACGCCAAGCTCAGGGAACTCAACAAGAGCACCAAAGTTCCCCGTCCTCCTCTGAACCAGCAGCGGTCCTTCTCCGGTTCGTTCATTCCACCTCCTCCCTTTTCCCTCCTTCCTTGTTCTCCAACCTTCTCTTTCCCTCTCTTGCATTCTTCCCCCCTCTCATCTTTCCTTTCTTTCCCCATCTTCTCTCTCTCCTTCCCTTTCATCCCTCCTTCCCTCTCATTCTTCCTTCCTCCTCTATGCATGCTGAGTGATCTGTGTGTTGCATGGATGTGGGATGGAGGGAGGCTCAGGAGACCATTTCCATGCAGGATTGATCCCTTTTCTCAGCAGAGTGATGGTCAGGGCTCCCATTGAGCTCATCCAGTGATGGGGGAGTCCCTGGCCCTGGGTACAGACTCCCCTGCCCACGCTTGGTTTTGCATCTCATCCAAGTCTGGCACTGCGTGCTGGGCCAGTTCTGGACCCTTGCTGCATCCCCTCCAAGCTTTGCCCTGACCATGCCTCGCCCCCTTGGGAAGCAAGGGCTGGGGTGCAGCTCCACAGAACCCAGATATAGCCAGTTGTCAGCCCAGGAGGGTCTGCTACGTCAGTTTAGGGATCCCCATGTCTTGGTCTGCAGCTGGAGGGTGTGGGCTGCTGAGGCTGGATTTTATGCAGTGTGACTTTTGCTCCTTGAAGGTGGGTCTGCCCTGGGTGATGTGTGCTGGTGACCTGCTTGGTGCTTGTTGTGCACTCACTTGTCGCAGGGCAAGGAGGAGGTGGGAGATGGAGTGGGGCTGGGGAGTCACCATCTTTCTGTGTGACCTTTCTCTCCCCACTGGCACCTTGGGTTTCTCCCCAGGAGGACCAAAGAAGTTTGAACCTTCCCAGTCCTCAGCACAGAGTAAGGTATTTTATCGTACCCATTTGGGGTAATCAGGTGGGACGTGGGGAGCAGTCTGTGCCAGGATGGGGTGAGTTGGGCCCTGATGAGGAGCAGCACAGGACAGTGTCTGTTCCTCATGCAGGCAGGGAGTGAGTTTGCATCCCTGGGTGTTGCATCCCTGGGTGTGTCCCCGTCCACATCCCGAGGGCCTTGGGATGCTTCTTTGTTCTCTCCTGTCCACTGTGGGGATATCACCTGGCTCTTGCCTGGCAGTAGTTCTAGAATCTCATGGCCTAAAAGCAGCTGCCTCCTGATTTGGCCTAAAACCTGTCTCCCCAGCTGCAAAATTACCTGGGTTTGCCATTGCTCCTGTTCCCTCCTTCCCCAGCTGTTGTGCTCCCTGCCTTTCCCCAGCCCTAGAGCTGTGCTGAGTCTGAGGGCAGTGGGTTGGTGCTAGGTTAGGTACTTAAATGAGCAGGTGAGGAGTGGGGTGCAGGTTGCTGCTCCCGCTTTGTGAACAGGAATCTGCCATCCTGCAGCCAGCCGTGGGGTCCTTGGGAGTCCAGTGACAGTACCATGGCTAAGGGAGGCTGTATGTCTGCTGAGGGGGCAAAGCAAGCTGGGGAAAGGAGAGTTTGTTTTTCAAGCATAGTTTCCATCCCATAAATCACCCAGGGGGCCGGGGAAGCCATGCTCAGAGCCTGGGTTTCCTCCAGGCTTTGCTCTGGGCGGCCTGTGAAGTTTCCCACTCTCCGCTCCTGAACAATGAGTCCCTTTTTTCCCTTCTCCTCCCTCCCCTCCCTGTGGCCCCGTCCGCTTTCCATGTCTGGGGAGTGGAGCAGCCAGAGCTTGCTGAGCTCCTGGGTGTCCCAATGGGCCAGATCCAGCACCATGTGGTTAGGTGACGTGAAGCCCTGGGGATGGAGCAGGGGAGGGAGTCCCATGCTGCAGATGTGTGATGTGCACTGATAGCCAGGCTCCATCCATCTGCCACATTTAGCACTTCCCAAATGAAAAATGCAAAGCAAGGCAGGCATGCACAGCTCAAGGAGCCAGTCCCTGCCTCTCTGAAGTGCTTGGGCCCTGCAGCTCCCTTTGGAATGGGCCAAGGGATGCTCCTGCTGATGTTGCTGCAGTGTTCAGGAGAACCCATAGTGCACAAAGTGGAAGAAAAAAAAGAAAATATGGGAATTTGCTTTTTTCCCCCGCCAATATCTTTTTTTTCTCTGTGCTCACAACTGTGGGCTTCAGTCCCTTAAAATGAAGAGCAGGACAAAAGATACGGGGTGGCCCTATGCAATGCTGCCCATATCTGCAAGACAGCTTTCCAGGGACCTTCTCGGTCTCCCTGTTCTCTCCACGGGTCTTTTTAATGGCCATCTCCCATGCCGGTGAGCACCTGCAGAAGGGATTGGGAGTTGTGTTTCAAAGCTGCTCTTAGTGGAATTTTCCAGGCCGCCTCTGCGGCTGGAGCCAGCCCCGTTGGCTCGAGTCCCCCGCCTCGCAGCCTGGCCGCCTCTCCCCCCGAGCCGCGATTTTATTGTTGTTGCCATTCACTGGGTTGATTATTTAGAAATGTGCCCAGGCCACCTCCTTCCCTCCTGCCCTCCCAGCCCTTGCCCCGGGCCGGGAAAGCTCTGGTGTGTGTGCCGAGCAGTGAAGAGGGGAGGTCAGCGGGTGCGAGGCATGGGTCCCATGTGGAGCCCCCGGGAGTGAGGGGAAGCAGCTGATGGCTGGTTTTCCTCCGCCACTCCGTGGGAAAGGAGTTGGTGTTTGAAAAGTGCATTTCCTGGAGCGTGATGTTGGCCTTTCTCCTTTTTTTTTTTTTTTTTTTTCTCTTTCTCCTTTTTCTCTTTTCTTCCCTAATGTGCTGACCTAGGGAAGCATGAGTGTCCAACGATTGTGGGAAAAGTAGAGGGGACAGTGTTGTCACCTCTGCTAGTGGGTAGGAGTGTGAATCCCACGGGGCTCTGAGCTGTGTCCATGGTACTCTGTGGGGTTGCTGTGCACTCGGCACCATCGTCCATGAGCCCAGATTAACCTCTTAACCAGGCAAGATGGGATAGAAAGTGTGTTTGGGTACTGTCAGGTGCTGGGAGAGTTGAGCTGCCCTGCCCTTTGCCAACTTTGTGTGTTCCTGGGCTTTATCCCAGCCAAGGAGATCTCCACAGCCCAAGAAACCATTCTCCTGTGATGACTTGGTCACTCTCTTCTTCCCCCCAGCCTGTGGACATTGGTGGCTCATTCTGCTGGGATCAGGGAAAGATGTTTGGGGGGAGATAGAAGGGAGATGCTGATCTCTCCTTTTAGAGAGGCTTTGCACTGGGGACAGAGTAGCAGTGTTTTTTTAGGGCTCCCTGCACCATTCCTCTGTTGCATTCTTTCTTCTTGATCCAGTGCTCCCTCTGCCTTGGGGATTAAAAAAAACCAGGCTTTTTCCACTGCTGTGGTTGAAGCCACATCTGGCTGTGGGTGCAGGGATGCAGGCTGAATACAGCTGTCCTTGTGCTGGATGATTTGGTCATTTCCCACTATGATGCTGTTGGGAGGCCCTGTTGCTTCCCCGCTCTGCAGGCCTGAGCTGTCTGGACTAATCTCAGGATGCTCTTGCCCCTTGCACCCACTGGTGGAGGTTGTTGTCCCTGAAAATCTAATGGTGCTTGGGAGGGCTAGTGCAGCAATTCAGCCACTAGCCACAACCCTGCCTTCCTCTATCACCTGGTCTGGGGTCACTGTTGTAGGGTATATCTGCTCCAGCTACCCATGCTGGTCTGGGGTTTGATGCAGGTGAGTGCTGACGCTGAGACCTCTCAGGTCAGGCCTGAAGCATCTCCTGCTGGTGCCCATCTCAGCTGGCAGCTCCTCACCCCTCTACCACCCTGTACTTGCCCTGCAGGGGTGCAGTCCCGGGAGAAGCCTCTGGAGGAGAGCGCTGTTCCTGCCCGCAAGCGGACTCCCAGCGACAGCCACTATGAGAAGAGCTCACCAGAGCCCAGCTCGCCCCGCAGCCCCACTGTCCTCTCACCTGAGGTGGTCAGCACCATCGCAGCCAACCCTGGAGGGAGGCCTAAAGAGGTGTGCTGGGGTTGGGGGGTGGCTGACTGGGGAGACGTGCCTCCAGGGAGGGGCTTGGTGGTGGTGATAGGTAGCAGGGGGGAGGTGAAACCCTTCCCTTTGCTCCCTCTGCCCCCTCTGTCCTCTCCTCTAGGACATGGGGTGTCCTAGAGATTTTGCCCATCATAGGGATGGGACTGACTCTTTCTCATGCTCTTCCCAGCCTCACCTCCACAGCTACAAGGAAGCCTTTGAGGAGATGGAGGGTGCCTCCCCCACCAGCCCACCCTCCAGCGGCGGTGAGATTTCTCCCCCTACCCCAGCCTTCCCTGTGTCACCACAAACCCCTTACTCCAACACCTGTAAGTGCCATGCCTCTGGGAGGCAGAGGGGCTCGGTGGGTGGCTCTGGGCAAGCCAGAAATTTGCCAAGGGTCAGACAGCTCCAGGTTCCAGACACCCACCACCGTGTTAACCACTCCTCCTCTCCATCCTCCTTTCTCCTCCACATCCTGCCACTCCATGCTGCTATCAGCATCCCACCTAATTCGGCATCACATACTTGGCACCCTCATCTTGGCTTTTTCCCGCCCTCCACTCACTGGGGTATTCTTTTGATGGGATCCCAAGGTGGGATGAGGAGAGAGGCATGCTATGACCCCAACCCATCCTGCATCTCCTCATTTTTCCTACTGGCATGGCATGAAGAGAAGCAAAACTGCAGTGGCAGGCGAGTGGGAGGGAGGCAGGAGGGACTTAAGATCAGGAGGCCAGACTCACGCCATGTCACTTCTTGCTCGCAATTTCAAAGTCAGGAGGGGCAGAAGGCTGGGGTGCATGCTCTTTGCATGCAGCTTGTCTCTGCTTCTCCAGCGCAGCGTCTCTGTTCTGACTTACCCTGTCTCAGTCGCGGTGGGTTTGTGTGGACTGGGTTTGTGTGACCAGCTTGAGCGACGAGCCCTGAGGAGCAGCCACACGTCAGCACAGCACGACTCAGGCCAGAGCAGTGCAATGGAGCAGCCAGTCAACTGGGAAACCCATTGAAAAGATGACACACCCCCCTCCCCTTTAAAGCAGTTCCGTAGGCTGAAGGCTGAGGGATGCTCTAGGGTTGGGGATGCTTGGGCTGAGCACAGCCCCTTCTGATGCCATGTCCTGGTTGCAGTGAAGCCACCTGCCCCCCACAGCTCAGCCTACGGGGCTTGGAGTTGTTTTCTTCTGTACTGTTGCTCTTCCTTCCCTACAATCCTCTGATATTTGAGCCTTGTCTCTTGGGATGAGGAGACAAGTGTGGGAGCATTGCAGGGGTGCTTGGCAGCTTGGAAATGGCCCTGTTGTTCCTGGGGACTGAGAGCTCGGCCCTGGGGCAGCAGCAGCTCCTTTGGCAGTGGGTCAGTGGCTTTGGGAGATGAGTCACTTGCAGAGGTGACGGGAACAGCCTGGCTGGGGTTGTGGCCCCGAGACAGTGCTGCTATCCAGCACCAGCCAGGGAAGCCTGGGAAGTTTGAAGTTGCAGCTTTCAGGCTTTGCCAAAGTGGCCCTGAGGGATACAGGAGCAATTCCTGTTGGGAGATGGTGGTCCTGTGAGAATTCCTGGCTCTGTGAGGACCCTGCTGCTCATCAGCCAACTGAGATGTGAGCTGACATTGTGGCTTGGGGTCAGCTGGACTTGAGGGAATCAGACACCCACTGGGGAAGGTGCTGCTGTCTTAGTTTCCCAGGAACTTGGCTGCTCGGCTGCTCCAGCCCCAGGCTGCTGGGTGGACCTGGCCTCAGGGCAAGGATCTGGCTTTCCTCTGGACCTCCCACTACCCACTGCCTCCCAGCCTCGCCATAGGCCCTGTGCCCGTGCCACCAGTCAGAGACATTCAGACACTGGTGGAGGCTTGTGCCCTTTGGTCTCTCTTGCTGAAGATGATGCCCTGAGGTTTCCCCTAATACGGGAAAATACAACATCAAGGAGATGGGGCAAACCCAGTGGGTAGGAGGGGAGAGGACAGGCAATCTGCTTGGGGCGGTCTGCCCTGCCCTGTGAAACCCCACTGCCATCCATACCATAGCCATACACACATACGCAGCTCCTCCTGGTGTGTATGGGCACAGGGGTGCAGAACTCACATGTGCATTGCCACCCCTCTGTGTGAACATCCTCATCCACCCACTGAGTTGGTCTGGAGGGCAGGGGTTTTTTGGCAGTCCTTCTGTCCCTTTTGTGGGGGTGATGAGTTGCTCTGGGACAGCTGGATTCCAGCTCAGCCAGATGTGGGGATTGGCAGAAAGGAGTTCAGGTGTGGGAGAGCTGGGTTGGGATGGCTGCTCACATAGGGGAAATGAAAGGGGCTTCATGTCTTTATGGTGGGGCTTTATGGGGATGGTGCTGGGAGGTGGGGTCTGGGCCTGTCCTGATAGGAGTTGCCCTCTTTTTCCATCCTGCCAGCTTTGCAATGGGGCAGGGTGCTTGTTCCCAGTCACCTCCAACCCTGCGTCCTCTCCCAAATGAAGAGGGGGATCAATATCCTTCTGCAGGGTGTTGCTTCATACGAGGGCATCTCGTGTTCTCAGCAGCCCTTCCTTGCAGCCAGTGGGTGGGATGGGCTACGGGGTTCTGAACCCATGGGCAGCTCCAGCCTTTCTGAAGCATCACCTCCCACCCCTCCACTAACATTCTTGTGCCCACTGTGCCAACAGTGCGTTCTCCCCCTGGTCTGGCCAAGACCCCGCTCTCAGCATTGGGGCTGAAACCCCACAACCCGGCTGAGATCCTGCTGCATCCAGTGGGAGGTGAGTGCGGACACAGGGACTGCAGGCAGATTTTTTTGTGGGGGCATCTGTGAGGATACCCTGGAAGGGCCCCCAATTTGGAGACAGCACTTCCACCTCCCTTTTGGGGCCAGGTGGGGGTCCTTGTCACCTTTTGTGGGGCCTCTGGGACTGTGTAAGCATGGGGGATGTTGGTGCTGCTCTGGTGGGCTCTGCACAGCAGGGTCTTCAGTGGTGAAGGCTAGTAGATAACCCTGTGGCCCTGTTTCCTGCCCAGCCCCATATTCTTCCCTCTCCCACCCCCTACATTCCTTCTCCTCCCTAGGACAGCTGGAGACAGTTTGCTCTCTGGGAGCTGAGCCTGTCAGCTAGAACAATATCCAGAGCTCTTTCCATCCTGGACAGCAGTCTCTTAAGTGCAAAGGCCCTGCTGTCCTGGGGATGTGTCCTGGAGTAGCCTGCCAAGCCAGACCTTACTGCTCCCCAGTACCCAGGGCCCTTCCTGAGCCAGCTCAGGGCTGAGTGTGACCTCCTCCAACCCATCTGAGCCTGGGCGCCACAGGTTGATTGAGCTCACACTGCAAGACCCTTATCCCTCTGCCCACAAGGGTGAGCTGATGCTTTTTTGGTGCTTGCTGGGCTTTTTGGAGCAGCCCTTTAGTTACTCTCTTCTGCACTGTTCCCTCTTGCCCATCTGAAGCCAGCCTCCTGTGTTCTGGACATCACTTCTGGGATGCTGACGTGATGTGAGGGTGCCTGAGGCCGGGTTTCAGTTCGGAGCACTTCCAGTGTTGGGAGGTGTGGGGCTCTCCTTTGTGCTCTGTGTGCCCCTGCTTGAGCAAGGCAGAGCTGCTTAATTCTGATTTCTCTTTCTGTCTCGCACCTCCATTCATCCTCTCCCCACTCCCATTACTCCCCTGCCCCTCCATCTTTCAGAGCTAGAAGGGGAAGCGGGCGGTGACTCTGAAGAAGGTAAGAAAGGCTTTTCTTTCTCTGTATCTCTCTTCCTCATGCAACCTCACTGTTGGGACTGTCACTCAGAGCGGGCCCAGGTGTCTGTTCCAGCAGCCTTCCCTTGCGCTGTCCCTCAGGGATGTAGGAGCCTGAGTCTTGCCTGTGCTGCTCCCTTTAGGGGAGGGGCACAGCATACCTTGTGTCGTGGTAGGATTTCTCAGTGTCCAAGCTGGACATGAAGGTCTGTCACATTATGTGGCAGTCATCCGTGGGGACTGAGAGCTCTTTGTCAGTGAGTCGCATCCTTACTGGTGGCACGCTGGGGATGCTGGCACGCTACGGCCAGCTTTGGATGAGCCTGGCGGGGATCTGGGAGCAACAGCCCCAGTTTTAGTCTCCTTCCCTCCCCTTTTGGCTTTGCTGTTGCCATTCAGAGCGAAAATAAACCAAAGTGCAGCACAAAAGGTCAGCAGGCGCAGAGGCCACCAGTGTGTTGCCAGCACAGCCGGCTGGGCAGTGGTGCAGCACCAGCAGCTGGTGCACATCTTCTGCCCGTCAGGCAGCTGCCCAAATTCCCCCCACCTCTCCTGTCTCTGGGTTGTGCCACTTTGGGGATGCCAAGGATGGGGCTGAGGTGGGACATCAATTCAAGTGTGGCTGTGCTGACGGCACAGGCACTGTGGGCTCTGAGATGACACATCTTATGTGGGGACAGAGGATTTGGGAGTGGCTGTGATTCCTTGGAGTGCTGCCTGCTAGGTAACGGTTGTTGGGTGGTTTTGCTTCCTCCTTTAATGAATTTTTGCACCCTCAGAGCTGGGATGAGGAACTGTATGTTCAGGATGGGTTTTGGGGAAAGAGCGTCTCTTCTTGGTGGGTGTGGTACTTCCTCTAGCCCTAGCAGCCATCAGCATTTCTCCTTGGAAGTTTCTCAAAATGCACACAACCAAAACCTGAACACTGTGTGATACTGGAGAAAGTGTTTGCTTGAAAAAAAAGTTCTACTTTCAGAACTGATTTTTTAATGATGGCTTTTTGGATACATTAAAGGAAGCAAAGCTGGGATAAAATGAGGTTTTTACCCCATAAGTTCCCCCAAGCTTTACCATTTCTGTGCAGCTTTAAGCCTCCAAGGACTCAAACATTGCCTCTCCTTTCCTTCCCACTAAACCCTCAGGAACTCAAGCTGTCTTGCATCTCTGTCCCCTTGCATGATGGTTGACCCCCAAGCAAGGCCGAGTGGCTGCCATGGGCCTCTTGCCCTGCTTCATCCTCTGTAAAATGATATTTTTGGGCATTGAATCTACAGTTCTGAGAAGGGACTGGTGTTTTGGCTTACTGCTGGCTTAGGACCCTCTGCACTTAGCCACACATTCCAGGAGTCACACTCCAGGAGGGGCAGTTCCTGCCCCTCCATGCTCTGCCTAGCAGATCCTGGCTGGAAGGGCTGCCCTGTGTATGGGGTTGGAAGATGCTTTGGCAGTGTGGGAGCTCAGGATGTGGCTGTTAGCTCTGAGGAGGCTTTAAAACAGCCTGACACAGATGCAGCGTTGGGGATTTCTGGCCAGTGTGCAGCCCTGCTTGGATTTGGGATTCCCAAACAAATGCCCATCTCCTTGGTGACTCGGAGCTTCTTCTATTTTCCCACCCATTTTCCCATCTCCAGAGTCCCTTCCAAGAAAACACAAGGAGGCAAGATCAGATTTTTCAACCTAAAAAAATCCTGCCTGAAACTTCCTAACTTTTCTCCTGTCCTGTATTGAATCAATGTACTGGAACCTGTGACCAGGGCCACACACCTCACTGTGGCACAGCCCCCAAGCCTCCTGCTCCTGCCTTTTTAGAAGGAGCTGGCATTTTCACAGCCCAATGGTCTTAACCTCTTGCAGGCTGACTCATATGTACTGTCTGGCTAATTTTAGTCTGGGCTGGGGAGCTGGGAAGGGGAAAAGTGAGTAGCTGCAAAATTAATTTAATTACCTAAGCTGCAATGGATTTCTTGCAGCTGCCCTGGGTAGTGCCTCATCCCTGTCACTCAGGATGTCCTGCCTTAGATGCTGGTACCTAGCCTGTGTAGAGGTCCATCGTGTGGTTTTGGCTCAGATCTTTCCTAGGGTTGTTGGCTGGGGACATCAGCCCACGGGAGGGACTCCTCCTCCCCTCTCCACAGACAGATGGGGCACAGAGATGCTGTGGGGGAAGGAGTGGGACCTATGACAGTCTTTTTCCTTGCATGTCTCTGCTCCAGCTCTGAACGTGGAGCTGTGCATTGGCGTTGCTGACTGTGAGCAGGCCAGCTTGCCAGCAGGCTGAGCCAGAGCCCAGCTGTTATGACTAATAATAACAATAATAATGTTTGTAATGCTAATTACTACTGCAGAACTGCTTTGGGCATGGCCAGCCTGGAGCCAGAGACCAGCAAGGCTGCCTGGCCCATAGGATTTGATGCCAGTGGATTTGTGTAGGGCAGGGTGAGGTGTGACATGGCTGTGGGGCTTGGGGGAATGGACTGAAGTTGCAGCCCCTTCCTGTGGTGCAGCTTTTGGTGGGGCCTGTGGGGACTGTCATAGGGATGGGGTCCCTTCGGGGTGGAACAGGAGGTAGGGACTAAGGTATGAGAGGACTGGGTCTGGTGTCTGCCATGGCCAGCCCAGCCCGCTGCTCCTGGCACGGGACAGCTTGGCGGCTCTAAAGGAAAATTGCTTTTCTGGTCGTGCTCATGGGCTCCGGTTTCAAGCTGGGCTGGGAGTGAAAGTGTTGGATGCTGCAGTGGAAATAGCTGGAGTTGCCCTCTGGTCTGCTGCTGGAGATGGCTGGCAGAGGTGGGCCGCAGAGGGCTGGGACCACAGGGCATTGTCATCAGTCCTGTGTGAGTCAGCGCAGGCTGGGCAGTCACTGGCTCTATTTTTAGGGGCTGTGGATGAACAGGGAGCAGAACGTGTTCTCTATGGCATCCTGGGTGGGAGGGACGCTGACTCAGAGCAGGGTGAAGGGGCTGTGGCAGGCAAAGGGATCATGGCTGGAGGAGGTCAGCTCAAGCACCTTCACTGGCTGAAATGTGGATCCTGGGAAGGGTGTGGCCCTCTTCCCATGCAAAGTGTAGGCTCATCTGTTTTCACTTCTCTCTTGCTGCAGAGCCCAGGAGCTATGTTGAGTCAGTGGCCCGCACGGCCACAACGGGCAGGGGAGGGACACTGCCCGCTGCCCAGCCCGCTGCCCAGCCCGGAGGCCCAGAGGTGCCCACCAGGAATGGAACTTTCTCCAACTCCTTCGTCGCCCCCAGCCCTGTCTCCACCAGCAGCCCTATTCACAGCATGGATGGGTAAGGGAGTGGGTGCAGGTCCCAGGGACTGGTGGGGCTGGGGCTGAACCCTGCCTGGTGCACAGGCTTAGAATCACAGTCACAGAGTCACAGAATCATTAGGGTTGGAAAAGACATCCAAGATCATCACAGAGTCCAACCTTTGACTGAACACCACCAAGCCAACTAAATCAGAGCACTAAGTGCCATGTTCAGTTGTTTCTTGAACATCTCCAGGGATGTTGCTTCTTCCCACATGGAAACTGCCTTTGCAAAGACCCACATCTCTCTATGCAGGGTTTGGGTATCCTGGCCAGCTGTATGCTTTGGCGCCCTGAGAGCAGAAATCCAGGTCACTGCTGGTTGCTTGGTGGTTACTGGACCTTAGAAACCCCTCCCTGGGAACCTGGCCCCTGGAGTGGGAGGAGGGATGATGTTGCAAACCCCTAGCCCTGGGTAAGGCTGAGCATTAGTCTTCTGGGGTGAGATGGAGCCATTGTCCTGTCCCCTGTCTACCCTGCCCAAGAGGTGTTCTGCAACCACACAGTTGCAGAACAGGCTGCAGGGCAGCACAGGCTGGCAGGGCAGAATAAATCAGGTATTTGCTGGGAGCAGAACTGGAAAAAGGCTCTGTTCCCCAGAGTCATATTTTGAGATGGAGCTGAGATTCATGGTGGAGTTAAAGCTGCCTCTAGTTGCTTCCATGAAACTGGCTGGACCCATCCCATGGTTGCTTCTGAACAACCAAGCAGCAGACTGGCTCTGTGCCTCAGTTTCCCTGTGTGCCACATGCAGGAAGGTGCTAGTACCAGTCAGCAGCAGGAATGAGTGGTGGAGCTGAATTCTACCTTTCTTTGTCTCTCCCTAGGGCCTCCATCCGCAGCTACCCATCAGAAGGCAGTCCCCATGGCACGGTTACACCTCCCCATGTCTCAGCTGAGCCCTTGTACCGGTCGCCTGTTGGCTCACAGATGCCCTCTGGTCACAGCAGCTATCAAAACTCGTCTCCATCTTCATTTGCAATGGTCCAAGGAGGGGTCCCGGGCTCAGCATACAGCAGCCCCGACTACCCTGATGGCCGAGCTGGCCTCCAGCCAGAACCTCAAGCTCGGCCACAGCCACAGGTCAATGTGGTGGGGGTCCACACTCTGCCAGGGAGCCCCCGCAGCCTGCACCGGACAGTGGCTACGAATACACCGCCCAGCCCTGGCTTCGGGCGAAGAGCCATCAACCCCAGCATGAGTGGCGCTCCTGGCAGCCCCGGGCTGGGCAGGCATGCTGTGGTGGCCCATGGCAACCTGGTGGCCCCACCAGGGAGCCCCAGCCTGTCCAGGCACCAAGCAGCGGCAGCCACATCCCTTGGCAGCCCCCTGTATGGCTACTCCAGCCCAGAGGAAAGGCACCTGACACTGTCTCGGCAGAGCAGCTCCTCTGGCTACCAGCCTCCCTCCACGCCGTCCTTCCCTGTCTCCCCAGCGTACTACCCCGGCACGAGCACGCCGCATTCCTCCTCTCCAGACTCGGCTGCCTACCGCCAGGGCAGCCCCACGTCGCAGCCTGCTCTGCCTGAGAAGCGGCGCATGTCAGCTGGGGACCGCTCCAACAGCCTCCCCAACTATGCCACTGTCAACGGCAAGGTGTCCTCACCCCTCTCCAGTGGCATGTCCAGCCCCAGCGGTGGGAGCGCCGTCGCCTTCTCCCACACTCTGCCGGACTTCTCCAAGTTCTCCATGCCAGGTAAGGGATGCTCTTGGAGGTCCCCGCGTCTCCCTGCCCTACTCAGGGCTCTCTCCCCTCCTCCTCCTTGCTGGCCATCAGGAAAGGGATTGCAGCCATGTCCTGATTTACCCCTCCTGTCCATCCGCAAACCAAAGGCACCGCTGGGGCTGGGGCCATTTCCTGCGCTTTCTGACAAATCCAAACAGGAAAAACACCGACTAGCATCTCTGGCATAAACAGCTTCCAGAGATGTGAATGAGGAGATCAAAGCTCCTGGAGGCAGTTTTTCTCTGCCGTGGGGATGCACTGACCTCTTGGCCCCATTCCCAGAGGGCTTTACCCCACTGGGACCGTGCTGCCTCCTCATTTCAAATGGTGCCGTGCCCTGGGTGCCATCCTGCCGGGTACGCTTTTGCCAGCTCTGGTTACAGACACCTTGGTGACGTCAAGATTGGGCTGATAGGACCAGGGAAATAAAGCTGTGGGGCAGCGGTGGCTCTGCCTGCTGGGCCAGTTTCTCTGCTGAGCAGGCAGCCCTTTGTGGGCACTCTGGCACTTGCCCTGGCCCTGTGACTCTTGTGGCCAGGGACCTTTCTCAGCAGGGAAGCACGAGCAATTAAAACCCTTAACAATTAACAAGCAGCTTGGAGAGGGGAGTGAACCCCCTGCGTCTCTGAAGGTGACCAGATTGCTGAGGGCTGATAACATGTCTCCAGCAGAGATGCTATCCAATCCTCTTGGTTGTTTGCCTGGTTGTTTTTGGAAAGCAGGTGGTTGTAACTGTTGCCTGAGTAAATGACAGCTTCACAGCCATAGGACCAGCTCCCAGTGGGGCTGTGCCACTGTTGGGCCCTGAACAAGGCACAGTCAGGTTGAGGCTGGGGCTGCTTTGCTCAGGGTGTCCAGTTCCTCTTCACAGAGCAAAGATAAGGGAAGAAATTTGTTTTTATGAAGTGTGATCCAAATCTTGAACATTGGAGAGCAGTTAAGGTCCTCTGAAATCAGGATCTCTCCAGCATTTCCAGACATACCTCTTTCCTCCAACAGTTTTTATTCCACCTGGCCAGCTTCTATTAAATGAAGAATTCCCATTTCATCTCTGGCTGTGTACCATAGGAGCTCATCTGACACACAGCCCTTTGAGGGCCCTTGAGCTTGGATTTAGCTTTAGATGCCCAGCAGCCCCATAAGCTCCAGGTAGTGATCAGCCTGTCTGGGTATGGGGAACTGGGCTGAGG
Source organism: Vidua chalybeata (assembly GCF_026979565.1). Classification (NCBI taxonomy): domain Eukaryota; kingdom Metazoa; phylum Chordata; class Aves; order Passeriformes; family Viduidae; genus Vidua; species Vidua chalybeata. The sequence goes on from NC_071536.1 coordinate 23,877,390, forward strand.
TTAGTGCAGTGTGCTGGATCTGAAAGGAGGTGGATGTATTAATGCTTTGGCTGGATGGAGTTTCAGATACAGCATCTTTTAACTTTTTTCTTATCTTTTCTTCCATTTCCTGCAGACATCAGTCCCGAGACTCGTGCCAATGTCAAGTTTGTGCAGGATACTTCCAAGTACTGGTACAAACCAGACATCTCCAGGGAGCAGGGTAAGTAAATGATACAGGGTTGGGAGTTGGGATATGTCTGGGATCATAGGGATTAGCAAGGATTTCCTTTATGGATTGGGTTGAGAGTGAAGGTGAATAATGACTGCTCAGGCTGCTGCAGATGGGGGTTGAAGCCCCATTCAGCTGCAGATTTGTGTGATGTGGGCTCTTCAGATCTTCTCTTGGTAGAGGAGCTCCAGTCCATGCAGTGTGCAGTGGATCTATGTTTGCAGTTCAGGGTGCAAAACACCTGGATCTCGAGTTGATAATGCTCCGAGGTATCTTGGAAACATGGCTAAAGTCAGTGGGGAGAACAAGGAGGCGGCAGGATGACTTCAGGGGGATGATCCCAGCATTTGGGCCTTGGCTCCTGCTTGCTCTCCAGTACTTGTTTGCTCAGAGATAGGCAGAGTGGGAACTGGAGATGCCCACGCAAGGGCAGTGGATTTGGGGGAGATGAGCCTGCCAACCCACTCAAATGTGCAGGAGGTGTGGTAACGTTGTGGTGCCTGGCTATGAGATGTGGAGCTGGGGCACCCTGTCCCAACCCACACCTGCTGGTGTCTTGAGGGTGTGTTGGTTCTCACTATGCATCATCCCTGAGCTCTACCATGCTCTCCTGCAGCCATTGCCCTGCTGAAGGACAGGGAGCCGGGGGCTTTCATCATCCGAGACAGCCACTCCTTCCGGGGAGCCTATGGCCTCGCCATGAAAGTTGCTTCTCCGCCTCCCACGGTCATGCAGCAGAACAAGAAAGGTATTGTGTGCCCTTCTCCTTCCCACGCTGAGATGCTTTCCATCGTTCAGCCAGGGCGAGCGGGCAGCTGGGGCTGCTGAGCCGGTTGTGCCCTTGGGTATGTGCTGATGTGGCAGGATCCCTGCCTCCCAGTGCACAGGGAAGCACCAGACATCCTCTGCCCTGAGCTGTGGAGGGCTCAGGAGCACCTACATCTTGGACTTTGGTGTAATAAAATAGATACAGCCTCTCCAGCCTACCAGCACTGTGGGGGAGTTTGGCTTGGGGTTGACCATGTGCAAAGGGACAGATTTGAGGAGGGTGTGTGTAGTTTAAGGGACCCGTCCCTTGAGCTGGAGCACTGGTTCCTTAATGGTACTGCATAGTAATAGGAGGAGGGTGGCTCTGGTGTGAAAACATCTCGTCTCTTCCCAGGAGACTTGACCAACGAGCTGGTGAGGCACTTCCTCATCGAGACTAGCTCACGAGGTGTGAAACTAAAAGGATGTCCCAACGAGCCTAATTTTGGTAAGTGCCCCCAGTGTGCTTCCCACATGTGGGGTTGGGTTGGGAGAGTCTTGCCTTTGCCATACTGTCAAAGCAGAACTGTCTGGGAGAGCCTGTTACTGCCTCTTTCCCTGTGTAACTGAATCCTGTGGGCATTTGGAGCCTCTGTGTTCATGCACACTCATGAGAGCACACAAACGTGCCTGTATGCATAGGTACATACCTTTCTACACACACATGTAGGACAGCCGATGCTGCTGGGAGGGTGGAGGGCAGGGGCTCCCCTTGTTCCATTCATTCCATGACTAATGTCGTCTGAGGAGCTGTATGAAGACCTTTGTTGCATTTTTTGTTCCTAAAGTGGCCCTGGCACCTCTGTCCCCTCCCTGAGCCGTCTGTGGAGGGCTACTTGGTGGTTTCAGTGAGAGGAATTTCCACACGTGGCATTAGGACTCACCTAAAAGCCTGCTTCCATCCACCCAGAGCAATGGTGACCTAATCAGGGAGAGCTGGAGTTTCTTATTCCTTTCCTTGGTTAATGGTTATCGTACTTTGAATTGTGTCGTTCCATAGCCCAATGATTTTGCGAGAGGATCATTGTATTAACCCAGCAGGTGCAAACAATTCTTCATCTGGCAACACTGGCCCTGTGCTGACCACCTTCCTTCTCTCCCCAGGCTGTCTCTCAGCACTGGTGTACCAGCACTCCATCACGCCCTTGGCCCTGCCCTGCAAGCTGGTCATTCCTGACAGAGGTAAGAACTAGGACCAGAAGGCTTTGCATCTGTCCTCACAGCCTGCAGGGAGGGGGTAGGTTTCCAAGGAGGGAGCACCAGTAACCGTCCCATGTCTTCTAGATCCCATGGAGGAAAAGAAAGACTCTGCGTCAGCCACCAACTCAGCCACAGACCTCCTCAAACAGGGTGCAGGTGAGTTGAGAGGGGTTGTTCTGGTGTGAATTTGACTTGGAGTACTGCTTGACTCCATGTCTGCTGTCTCCCTTTCCAGCCTGCAATGTCCTCTTCATCAACTCAGTGGAGATGGAGTCTCTGACGGGCCCCCAGGCCATCTCGAAGGCTGTTGCTGAGACGCTGGTGGCTGACCCCACACCCACAGCTACCATTGTTCACTTCAAAGTCTCCGCACAAGGCATCACCTTAACGGACAACCAGAGGAAGTAAGAGCCTCCGTGGCCACCTCTCTGGCCAAAAGCCAGTGTTGGCTCATTCCCAAAACCAACAGGACTGTGATTCAGGAAGTGTGTTGGTGAAGGATGTCCCTGGGATGGCATCAACCTGGTCATGGACTTGGCTGGGTTTTGTCCTTGACTCTTGGAACACCCTATGGGAGACCTGTGGCAATGTCCCCTGGCCTGGTGGAGCTGGGTTGTAGTGAGACACAGTGGTGGAGCTTCCCTGGCCCTGATATTCCCCGCTTTGTGTTTCAGATTGTTCTTCCGAAGACACTACCCCCTCAATACCGTCACCTTCTGTGACTTGGACCCCCAGGAACGAAAGTGAGTGCCCTAACCTGGGGGGACCATGTGACCCCCCAGCCCTTTCACTCCTTTAGCCTCCTGGGATGCTTGGAGCAGGGTGTTTGCTTGCTCTCTCCTCTGCTCTTGCAGAGAGCAGGAATGCAAGGTCCTCTTGGATACTGTGGTGCAGTGCCAGCTTCTGGTGACTTTTTGGTGTCTCCAGGCACCTTCATGTTGAGGGAGAGGTGCATCATTTTTCCATAAAGCCAAGCCTGTACAAAGACAGGCTGGCCTTCCAGCATTGGTGTGGTGGCCCCCATCATGGCCCTGTCTCTCTGTGGGGTGCAGGAGGGACCATCTCTCACACCTTCTCTTCTCCTTGCAGGTGGACTAAAACTGATGGCAGTGGCCCAGCCAAGTAAGTACTTTCTGTGCTTCCCAGCAGATTCCTCCCAGCTGCTGTTGGGGTGGGTTCTGCCTGTGTTTGGGCATTGGCTGGGAGATGCCCTGTACAGGACATCCTGGCTGTGTTTGATATGGGCTCAGCTCCTCACTGCAGGAGTGTTTCACCCAAGCATGAGACCATAATCTTGGGGAGTCTGGATGCATCTTTTAGCCCCAAATTCCTGGTCAGAGCAGGCATGATTCTTGCTGAACTGACCAAACCGGAAACTCTCCCAGCATCGGGAGAGCTGGGGACTCATTGGGAACCAGCTTATGGAGCAGAGCTGGGGTTATGCTGATGGCATGTCAGCTACTGGTCATCTCTTCCCTTTCTTCCTGTCCTGACCCATGGGAGCACAGAGCTGTTGGCTGAGTCCATTTGCAGGGGCCAGCTCCCACTAATTTTAGCCATTGTGTGAGCGAAGGGGTTTTTATTAGGATGTCCAGCTGCTGGGATATTTCCCCTCCCCAATTAGAAATGCCGTAGCCTGGGCCTGTCTCACATTCTGTTCCCCCTGTATTTATAACTTGAGTTTGCACATTCTCATGAAAAAAAAAAAAATAAGGGACATTTTATTCATCAGGGGAGAGACAGACAGAAATAACCAGATGGTCTCATTCAGCTTCCTGTGTCCTTGCATGGCCTTCATCTCTTAGAGGGTCTACCCCAATGGCCTGCCCATCTCACCTCTGGCTTCGAGGCCAAACCAAGTCAATGCTGTGATCATCTGGAAGGTCCCTTCCTTGGGACGGACTTGGGAAGGGTGGCAGAGATGTTCAGAGCAAGGGCAGTTGGGTCAAGAAATGATTTAAACTTGGCCTTCAAAGAAACTGCGGCAAGGAGGAGATGGACCTTCATGCAGGCTGGTTTGGGATGTATCCCTCTGTGTTGTGAGAGATGGATGTTGAAGAGGGGAAGTGGGACAAAACCATGTTGGAGGAGGGTGGCGGTAATCTGTGCAGGAGCAATATTGAGGCTCTTGCCTTCTCCCCACACAGGCTCTTCGGCTTTGTGGCCAGGAAGCAAGGGAGCACCACAGACAACATCTGCCACCTCTTTGCTGAGCTGGACCCAGACCAGCCAGCTGCAGCCATCGTCAACTTTGTCTCCAGGGTCATGCTTGGCTCCGGCCAGAAGAGATGAGCCGGCACTGGCGGGTGATTCTTGAATTTTGGAGAAGGACTTGGAGCTGATCCGAGAAGGAGTGTGAGGAAGTGCATTGTGGGAGAGGGAAGTGAACTGGGGGGGGGAAAGGGTTGGAATTTTGGAGGAAAACAGCAAACAACAAAAAACCACCAACAAAACCCCTAAAAACTCAACACAAGCTAAACACACACGTAGAGGAACCAAAGCCACGCACCTACGAAAGAGAGCCACAAAGTCACGCCAGACAGGATGCATGTCCCATTGCAGGGAAGGGGACCAAAGCAAAGGCGGCAGTGAGGGGTGTGTTTCCAGCTTTCAGCATCACAGCCTCAAGTGGTGCCATCCATTTGGGACTGAATGTGGGACCATGACTGGTGTTTTCCATCTGGAAAAAAAGGCAACTGGCAAAACCCATGGAAGAAGCTTCATCCCAGCAGCTCCATCTGCTGTGTGTTTGAACTGACCCATAGGAGATAATGGCATGTACTGGGTCTATGGGACACCAGAGAAGATGCTCTCAGAAACCCTCCCTTGTCCAGCTGCAGAGGAGGGTCCTCACTGGTCCCTGTGCTTCCCCTAAAACCTGCTCACGATCTGGTAACTTGCTGGGGGAATGGGGAAATTGGTCCTGAACCTCCAGTCCCTGGGGAACTTGGCCATGGGCTGACCTTTGCTGACCCAGAGCCCAGCACCAGTCACAGGTGAGCCCACTGTGAGCCCACCTGGAGAAGGGGGGGTCACGCTGTTTCTCCACTTCCCCAGGGGTTCTTGTGCCTGTGAGGAGGTGTGGGGGTTCCTGCCACCCAGCGCCTGGGAAAGGTGGATACTCCCCAGGAACCTGGAGGATGCAGAAAGTGGCCTCCTCTCCCATCTTCCCCTTTTCCCTCCCATCACTAGTCCTCTTTGACAGTTTTCTCCTGCAGCCTGTCACATTCTCTTAAAAAAAGCAAAACAGAAAGGAAAGGAATAGTTGTAATAATAATAATAATGATTATAATAATAGCGGATGCTGGCACAGGTGGGTTCCCTGTGCAAAGCAGCAGACCCGTGGCTACCCCTATCTAGCTCTTTGGAGACACGCAAGCGGTTTTTAAATTGCATGGACATTCAAGTTGCACGAAAGGCAAACGACTACAAGTAACTCAGGCGCTTTTTTTTCTCCTTTTGTTTTGGAGGCCACGTTAAAAAAAACAAAGAAAAAGAAGGAAGAAAAAAAAAGTAAGGGACCTGCAGTGGCTGGGCAGCTTCGGCTCAGTGGGGAGGTAACAGGTCCTCTGAGAGCCACCCTGGTTGACGCATGTGTACCCCCTAAACCATCCAGTTCGAGGCTTTTGCCCCTGAAATGCACCATAGTTTTGCAGTGATTTCAGTGCTTTGGCTTTTCCCTTAGGTAGGTGAGGAGGGCAAGTTGGGTGGAGACAGGGGCAAAAGGCCCCTGTACCACTGCAGGGGGAGAGATCATGGTGGGGGTGCAGCAGGTGGAGGTCCTGGCCCTATGGTGCTGGGGAGGGGGCAGAGGATGTTTCGGTCACATGTGCAGGTTTAGGGCAGGGGGAATTGTCCATCTGGAGCTGTGGGGTCATTGCTGAGCCCTCTGCTGCAAATATTCCCCTGAGAGATTTTTTGGGCAAAGTTTTCAGTGCAAAGTGGCCCAGATAGTCTTTTGGGGACAAAAATAAGACACATAGCACTGCAGTCCCCTGGAGAGCTTGTCTCCTGTGGACCACCCTTGCCTTGATAGCTATATTATATATACAAGCTATACTGACAAAATACTGTAAGCTAATGAAATTTTAAGGAGGAAAAAAAAAAGGTTAAATTTACGCTCCAAAAATATTTATTTTTGCCATATCGCTTTCTGCGCATCATATCTCCCCCACTATATCCCCCCCTTTCCCCTGCCCTGGGGAAACACCTGCATGTTAAAAGAAAATCCAGAGCAAGGCAAAATACAGATGGGGGAAGAGGCGGGGGCCCCTGTGTCGGGGTGGCTGTGTGACCGGTGCGTGTGTGCGGGGTGTGTGTGTGTGTGTGTGTGTGGGTGGGGGGGAGTGAGCGGCGTGGGCCTCAGGCTGTACTGATGTACTGAAGTGTGAAAGGAGGGGTAGCAAGGAGTTGGTTGTGAGATGGTGGTGGGACAGGAGGTTCTGGGAGGGGGCTTTCCCCCTCCCCGGCTCCCTGGCCGCACAGATGCAGAGATCTTTTAATTTTTGATATTTCCAAAAAGTGATTCCCTCCTTCTGCGAAATTCAAGCGAGACAAGAGACGATCTCACCCGTAATCTCCTCACCCTGCCATTCACCCATCAGAGAAAACACTGTGTTTATAGATATATAAAGATATATTTTTGAAAGCCTCTATTTTTCAGACTTGGTTTTCTCACTGCTAAGAAAAGAGATTATAATAATGTAATTTTATTTTAATCTGCTGCCTTGGAAACTGGTGCTTGGAACTCCTATTTCTCTTTTTCTCCCCATACAAATGAAGCAGATCTAAGCACCCCAGAGATGTTGCATAGAAGCCAACCCCAGCAGATACCTGCCAATAGCATCACACTTGCTTCGGGCCCTGAGCCTCTCCCGGCTTCCCCACTAACCCACTAGCTGAAAATTTAGACTGTATCCAAATCTCAAACACTAACAAAATCATCTGATGATTGTATTATTTTTTTAACACACAGCTAATCACCTTCCAATGATGTAGCCGGGTGTTTATCAGCTCCCTTTAAAGGCACTTTTTTTCCCTTTAGCTCCTTTTTTAAAGGTTTTAAGGTGTAACAACCCTTTCTGTCCCCAGGAGAGACCATCAGCAGCATTTAGGACTGCCCAGGTCCTGGGCTGGTGGGGACCTAGTGTTGATATTTTTTCCTTATGAAAGGGACAGAAAATACTCTTTGGGTTTTTTTTTCCTTTTTTTTTTTTTTTTTTTAAAGTGCAGTCATACTATTTGAGATTCAAGCTTGCACGAGTTAAGTCCAGCATATGTTTCGTTGTAATCACACTGCCGTTGTCATCAGCCGGATGGTATCTCTCTCTCGCTCACATACATACACACACACACACACACACACAAACACACACATCCCTCCTTCCTGCACAAAGAACTGCATATATTCTTGCCAAAGATATCCTTAAAAACGCACTTTCCCCCATATATATATAGATAGATATATATTATTTTTTTTTCGTGTGTGTGTAAATTTATTGTACGTGTCCTTTTTGTGTCAGTTTGTTCTTTGGAGAAGCCCGTCCTGCCTTTGCTGTTGATATTGCTGTCTATTGGGAAATGCTCCCTGGGGAGGTAATTTGCTGTCTGTCCCGCTCAGTGGCACCTGCGATGCACAAAATGTGGGGTTCCCATTCAGTGGGGCTGCCTCTGGCTCTGCCCCTGGGGAACTATTTTGGGAGATGAACCATGTTATCAGCTGCTGATGGGATGTACCATTGCATGGCCTTCACCAGCCCCTCATCACCGCTGGAGACAGCAGGGCTCATGGTTTTGAGCAGAGTTTGGGGTTGCTCTGAATGCAACATTTGCTGGCTGCCTCCTGGTCAAATTACACATGGAAAACAAACCAGGCAGGGAGAAAAACCCAACCCAGCCTCTGGGCATTGATTTTTCAGTGAATTCAACCGCCTGAACCAAAGCGCAAAGTAAATCCCCACCCAGCAGGTCGGGCAGGTAAAGAAACCAGTTGCCCAAAAACCCCAGACAACAGCATCAACAAAAGGCAACCCTTCCCATTGGAGCAGGCAGGATGATCAGACAGCAAAGGAGCCCGCAGGGGCTTGTTTCATTTTGTTCGTTTGTTTTGCAAATTGCGAGGTTGGTTTGGGGTTACTATTTTTTTTTTTCTTTTCCTTAAAAAGGAAAAAAAAAAGAAAGAAAAAAGGAAGCAATATGACGTTTCTGTTAGCGGATCCTGTGCCGCCCTGTTATGCGTGGGGTTTTTTGTTGTTGTTGTTGTTGTTGTTGTTGTTGTTGTCTTTGTTACTTTGGGAATGTTACAGATTTATTTGCTAATCAGTGTTAACAAACAGTTTCAAACTTTTAGACTCGCCCATTTCTGTGTATTTATATAGATGGAAAAAAAACCCATTATATTTTGTATCTTTATGCCCATAATGTTGTCGTGCGTGTAAGGATGGCTTCGGTCGCACCATGTCCGTGTGTGAATGTCACTCCGCTGTTGTCTTCCCATTGTACAGATGTCGGATTCTTTGCAGTTCATTGTATTGCTTTATAAAGTGGTAAAAACAACAAAAAAAGAACCAGTTATATAAAATATACTGTTGCTTGGAATGCCAGCTTGGTGTTTGGATTGCTGGAAGTGTATCTTGAAATTTAAGGGAGCACAGGAATAAATGCTCTGGGTTTTTTGCACAGGGGGAAAAAAATCCAAAACACAAACCCATATGAAAAGCTGGTGGGTGGTGTTTTCTCTGGGCTGTTGTTCCCCCTGTTCCTCGATGGCAGACTGGGGCCCCCGGACAGACGCCGGGCGGTGGGTGTGGGAAGAAGGAGGGGTTGTGCTGCTGCTTGTCAGCCTCCAGCCGCAGCTTGTGTTCACCAGATGCTGGCTAACCAGACAGCCCCCAAACTTCCGACATGGCTCCAGCTCCGGCTTGGGCTTTTGTTTACCAGCAGGGATCTCTCTGGCTTGCCCTGCAGCCACTGGGTGCTCTTCAAGTCCTATTGCTTTTTCCCAGGTTGCCTTTAGGTGCTGTCTGTCCAGCCTTGGGCAACCCTTTTGGGTCCATCCCCCACAAGGGAACAGGATAGGATGATGCTTGTGTGGGGTCTTTGCCTTTGCTGAGGTGGCAGTTTGGGCTCTGCTCCCATTAAATCCCACTCCCTATGCCTTTCAGAGCCATCCTGCTCCCTTGTGCGTGGCAAAACTTCCCCCAAAGTCTCAAGCCAGGCTTTTCCAGCATTTGCAGAGCATTTCCCAGCATCTGTCAGAGCACTCAGCCCCTGGCTCTCTGGCTTCTCTCCTTCCCCTCCTTGCTGAGTTGGTGGCCAAGACCCAGCCCCCTGGATGGATTGAGTTTAATTATACAAGAAATGTCAGCCAGAGCAGCGGCAGTTTCTCTGGCGCCAGCACTGCTGTGGCTCAGATCCTCAGAGTTTCTCCTGGGGGCCGGCAGCACTAAAAATACCTCCTGCCTTTCTCTAAAATAGCTGCAGGGCGAGGGGCGGATTGCGGGGGACTGCTTGAGTGGGGACCCCGTGCTGTGGGGCTTGTGCCGGGAGGCAAAGGCAAGAGAGGTAAAAAAAGAAAGGGGCGGAGATGGAATGGTTTCGCTGAAATAGCTGTGGGGCTGTGGGTGGGCATCCAACCAACCAAGCGCCCTCCAAGCCAGGCTGCTCCACGGAACCTTGTGAAGTACCTGGCATCTGCCAGCCTTGGCCTCAGTTGTTCCTTTACCTGCAGGCAAGACAGGACCTGCAGCCTCCTCGCCCTTTCTGACACTGCAGGGATGGTATTTTCTTTCCAGCTTCTCTTAGTTTTGTTTCTTCCCTGATTCCTACTGGAATCCCCAGGGCCCAGCACCAGCCACTTTCCCATTCCTGTTGTTCCTGCCTAGCTGGGATGGCCACTGCTGAGTATTCCTGGGCAGGGAGGAGAGGCAGTGAGTGCCTGGCGAGGTGGCGCACACAGGCTATTTGTTGCAAGCCATAAACTGCCTCTCATTCCCACCCCCCGCCTTTTCTGCAGTTAATTCCCCATTTCCTTTCCAAAATTCCTCCGGAACTTCTGGTTTGTGTTTTTCCTCAACATGTTCTTATCTGCCACCCATTTCCCCTCGCCAGCTCTGACAGCACAGGCTTTTCAGGGTCTCTCACTTTGCAGATTGCTGCTGTACCCAGGCCAGGCTTGTGGTTCTGGCGTGACCATTGGGAAAAAAGGCAGGTCTCACCGGCTTCATGTTGCCCCTGTTGCATCTCCCCTCCTCTATTGAGTCCTCATGTTCAGGTTCCTAGATCAGTGTTTTTCTTGTTTCAGCCCCAGCTCTGGGGACCTGGGGCCATCCAGGGAGTGTTTCTTGTGGGGCTGTGAAAGGTGGCAAAGTTTCTCTCTCCTCTCTGCCTGCTGTTTCAAGAGAAAAGGATGGGTATGCTGCCAGACAGTCAAGAAACCCTGGGTTGAGAAACTGTGGTAGTGGGTTTGTTCCCCTCTCCCCCCATTATTTTTGGTTGACTAAACTATAAGCACCGCTCAGATCTGGAGCAAAACTAGGCTCATGGTGATGGGGATGGAGGGGTTTCATCTCCCTTCACTTCTTTTATTCTATCCCAGGCTTCTCAGCAGTGGTGGGTACCCTTCAGGAGCGTCCTCAAGGGAAACAAGAAAGTATGATACAATATGGCTTTTCCTGAGTATCATGTCTGGGCAAAGGCCAGGAACCAGACAAAAATTCCACAGGATGGGAAGGGTGGAGCAGACCTCATGTGGGCAAAAGCCACCCTGGGGCTGGTGTTACCTGTGCTCATGCTATGCCCTTGGGAGCAGAAATGTCTCCTTGTGAGCTTCAAACCCTGCTGTGGTGTCCAGAATGCTGCTGCTGAGTTACTGGTTCCCTGGGTGGCTCAGCCACTGCAATAGGGACACTGACACCGACTGATAGAAAGGCAAAGGGCCCCTTGCCCAACTGTCTGGGGTTCCTATGGCCACACAGATGGGGGCTGAGCAGCACCAGACCAGGAAGAGGGCTGCCATCCAAACCAGCAGGGCCTGGAGAAGTCCATCATAAGAAAAGGAGGTAAGAAAAGACAGCCCAGAAATGACTCTGGGGGCATCATCATCATCCCAGGGTGATGCTACTGCTCAGAGAAGGGCATCAACATGCAGCCTGTGGTGCAGGAATTACCCACTCTCCACGGCTGTGGACGTGAAAAGGCAACAGAAAGGAATTTGGGTTAAATATGGAAGAAAGAGGGACAAAGAAGAAAGGAAGTGAGAGTGACACTCGGGAATGGTTGATCTGGAGAGGGAAAGAAGACAAAACCCTCTATGTGATGGAGGGAGGGAGGGAGGGAGGGAAGAAGAGAGGGAGGGAAGAAGAGAGGGAGAGAGGGAGGAGAGGGGCTGGGCTGGTCTATCTTCAGAGCAGAGTGATTGGAGAAGGGTGATGGGTAGGACTGGGCTGTGCTTCTGCTTTGTGAGGTTCTGGCTCCATCTACAGGGATGTGTCTCCAAGTGATGGAGGCCTTGGACTGCTGCATGCCCAAGGCCGGGCAGGAGGTGATGGCTCCTCACCAGCAGCCAGCTTCTTCTGTGGCTCCTTTCCTAAGCACACCTCTGACTTGTGCTCCTGCTGCTCTGCTCTTATCTCACCTGTACAAACCCCGGACACATGGGTTTGTATAGGTGAGATAAGGAGATGTCCTGAGATGGAGAGATGCTCAGAGGCAGATGGGTTTGTACATCTCTGAGATAAAAGGGCTGGGAAGCCAGCCCGGTGGCTGCAGGATGCAAATGCAGTCAGGGCACTTTGAGCTGGTTGCAGAGCACTCACTCCCAGCACTGCTGGTCCCAGACTTGTGTGCTTTGCACAGCCTCTGCCAGAGCCTGCTTGCCTTTCACAAGAGTGCAGCCCAAAGACTGTCCCTGTGCAGGGCTTCAGAGCCAGCAACTTTTCCCACTCCATAGCAGTACCATGCAGCCTTGGCTCCCATAGAACCATGTAGTCCAAGCAAATCAGGCAGGCAGCCTAATTCAAAAGCTTAGATGAGTCAAAGAAGCACTTGACAGATCTCTTCTCCCTGGTTAGTTGATGCTCACCATGTCCAGTGGCATTCCCAGAGAAGGGCAATGAAGCTGGTGAAAGGTCTGGAGCACAAGTCCTAGGAGGAGCAGCTGAGGGAGCTGGGGATCTTTAGCCTGGAGATAGGAGGCTGAGGGAGGACCTTATCGTTCTCTACAACTACCAGAAAGGAGGCTATAGCCAGGTGGGGAGAAATCTCCTTCCCAGTTACAAGGGATAGGACAAGAGGAGATGGCCTCTAGTTGCCCCAGGGGAAGTTTAGATTGGATGTTGTGTAAAATTTCCTCACCAAAACGGTGGTCAGGCATTGGAAAGGCAGCCCAGAGCAGTGGCTGAGTCACCATCCAATGAGATATTTAAAAGGTGTGTAGATATGGCAGTTAGGGATATGGTTATGTGGTGGACTTGGCAGTTCTGGGTTAATGATTGGACTCAACGATCTAAGGATTTTAGGATCTTAGGATCATTTAGGATCCAACCTAAATGATTCTATGATTTTATGTCATTGTCCTTCCTTGGATGCCCCTTGTGCTGGCAGTTTTAGGCAGACATGAAGTAGTGACAAAGAATAGTCCAGGTGGTCCCAACATGCTACAGCCAGGCTAAAGAAAGCAAAGAGAGTCATGCAGGGATGTGAAACAATTTGTTCACAATCTCTGTGCCCCAGCACAGGACAAGAGTTGTTTTCTAACATGCTCAGTGGTTCTTCATTTACCACCTCATTAATGCTCTGCCTCATGTCTGCTTTCAGCTACCTCACAGACGGCCTCGAGCTGGCTGTACCCACATGTTCTTGGAACTGTCTGCCTCCTCATGCCTTGATGGTCACAGGGTGAGTCACACCCTCTTGCCTCTTGGCTGCCACCCCAAATTTGCCCTGTTCCTTTGCTTTAACCTCCCATCCTTACACAGAGCTCAGGCAGAAACAGGCATGAAGTTCATCTCCAGTCAAAACCAATCCTTTCTCACACATCACATCACCTGGGGCTAGGGGTATCACCGTGTCTTAATGACAGCTGTTCCCAGCAAAAGTTTCCCAGTCGAAGGCAGGGAAGAGAGCATTCAGTCACAAAATGGGAGTTATTCTTTTGGATTCCAGGCTCTCTCCTCTCCATGTCTGGGCCTGCCAGAGTGAAAGCACAGAGGAATGTGCCTCTGTCCTGATGACACTGTGACAGCTGTGTGGCTTTAGCATGGGGCATCTTTCTAGTGGTGGTGACAAGGGGTCCTGCTCTAAGCTTTCCTGCCTGTGTCAGGGCAACAAACGTGTGCAGTTTGTGATGGTGCTGGACAGCTGGGAGAGTGCATGTGTGAAACACACACAAGTGTGCTCACATGCATGTGCATTCACAACAGGAAAAAAACCCACCCTTCTGATCTCTTTTCCCTCATCCCTCCTAATCCCAAGATACAGTGCTATCTCCATCTCCCATGTACCTCTCCTTTCTCTCCTCAAAAAAAAAAGAAAAAAAAAAAAAGAAAAGAGAGAGAGAGAGAAGGAAAAGAGAGGAAGTAAGAAGCAAGCAAGAAAGCAAGAGTGCGGGGGAGGAATGAAATATTTGCAAGCTCATTGTTTTAAGCCTCCAACAACTGGATAAAACAAGCCACCAGTGAGCAGCTTCTCATGACTGCGCACAGTGCCCTTGCCAGAAGATCCAGGCTCTAATGAAAACAGCATGTGGGAGGGGACATTGTGTTGAATCAAAGCAGAGTGCAGCAGCGACCTCGGCCGTGCTATAGTGCAGCTCTACTGGGATGCACTGCACTCACTCAAGAGGGCTGGGGGGGAGAGAAGAGTGGTTTATTGCTGAGGCACCTCGTTGTCTTGGCTGTCTGTGGGGCAGCTGTGTGAGAGCACTCTCCTAATAGGAGATGCTTAGCAAACGCCTTTGGCTTTGCTGAGATCTCTGTTTTTCCAGTGCTGCTGGGTATCTTTGTTGAATCAATCTTGCCTGTTCCTCCAGCTGGGAGAGCAGGGGGAAAACACTCACCCACTAGCCTTGGGGTAATCTTGAAAGGCTTCTGCTCTTGTGGGCTCCCTCTCTGGGCCTGGATTTTGCAAGTGCACTAGGTTGAAAAGGGCAAAACCAAGGAGGAAAGCCTGGGTGGAATGGGAGAAAATAGTTATGGTTATTCTCCTTTTGAGACAGCTTGGATTGATCTCAGGACATGAGGAGGGTCTCTATGGTCCCTCTAGGGTTTTACTGTGGCACTTTTCAGGGTCCCTAGGAGATACCTCACTTGCGCTCACTCAGGGTGGGAGGGAAAAAATGAGTCCCTGTGGACAATTTGCTTAATGCTGGTTTTAGAGACCTTTTAATGTATGTTCTCAGCCCTTGTTTCTGGCACTTCAGGGAAGATGCTCCTCTCGCTCCTCAGCTGGGGAAATGGCGCTCAGGGGCCACTGGGACCCTCCACAGCTGTGAGAAGAGGCTTTTTGTGGAGGCAGCGATCTCCCTGGGAGCACCGGAAGGGTTTGTAGGACATGCCTGGGATATCTGGGACATGTGGAGTAGCCAAGCTGACATTTTGGCAGAGTGCCACTCAGTAAGACGTGAGGAGAAGCAGGAACCTGTGCCAAGGTCCTATTTTAAAGCAGCCCCCTTGAAATCTTTGATATGGATAGCGCTGGAGATAGGGTTTCATACGTCTTTATAGCTCACACTTCCACGTGAGAGAAACCTCAGCCTTGCTCCGTCAGGCTGTTCTCTGCCTCAGCCAAGCAAGGGCTGTCCTTCATTCCCAAGGACCCCCAGCTCCAGCCTCAGCCCCTCAGAGAGAGATCCTAAATACCTTCCAGACAGGAGAAAATGTTTGGCTGTGAGGCTTCTCGGAGCTCTGGTGCTCATTCCTGGCTTCCCTCCTCTTCACACTGCTGAGAGCGAGGGAGACACCCCTCCTTAGACGAGTCAGAAACTGCTGCATGAGGGAAAGAAAAATGTACAGAGCAAGGGGTGTGAACTTAGGGACCCTGAATATAATCCTCCTGATCTCACAAGCCCCCTGCGAAGTCAGCATCCTGTTGTCCCATTTCTGTTCTCCCTCTCAACCTCTTTGTAACCAAATGACCTCTCAGAGCCACTAGTCCTTGGGGAACATCTGTGGTGGAGATGCTGAAGGGTTTGGTTACACAAATCCCAAGGTGATACTGGAAATCTGAGCTTTTGTGGCTGCTTTTCTCTGGTCTCCCAGATGCTCTCCCACCCTTTTCGGTTTCTCCAGTTCTGTGGGACTTTTTACAATTCAGAGACGGAACCCATGCGCGCAGAAGGTGGTGGGTGTGCTCTGAACGCAGGCTCCTTCCCCGCTCCTCCTTGCCAGCACTGTGGGCTCACACCACTAGAGGTCGGCCAGTCCCCACCGATGGGATCGCTGGAAGCGGGAGAAGGGAGCCGCAACCCAGAGATGACTGCAAACAGCTTGGCTAATGGAGCTTTGTGTGTGTGCGTGTCTTTGTGACAAACACTTCCTCTCCTGTAGGCATTTTTTCCAGCCCGGGACCAGCTTTCCAGGCTTGGTGCTGCTCCTCTTATATATTGGTGTATTTATTTGATACACTAGGAAAAAAGTCAGGTCTTTAGGGACAGGAGCGGGCTGGAATAGCCAGAGTGGCAGATTTCCTGGGAAAAAAAAAAAAAAAAAAAAAAAAAAAAGCAGTCAGCTGGTCACACAGAGCTCTGGCAGCCTCAGAGGCAGCCCAGCCATCGTAAAGACTGTTGCCCCCAGCCTCATGGAAAAGGGTGTGCTCCTCCATTGTCCAGTGACTGCAGGAGCTCAGGACCTGGCCATGCTCTCAGGACAATTTTGTTGAGCATGAAACTCTTATAACCACCGGCTCTGGGTCCCACCTCCTGTCAGTGCGATTAGGATTAGGAATTCAGAGCAGGGGAACAGCCAGGGGCTCTAATGAAGATCCAACTCCTCCTTTTCTCAGTTCTATGGAGCATCTATATGTAATATTTGTAGTCCTTATCCAGTTCTACAAAACTGTGAACAGGCAGCAACAGGTTTGTTGTGAATGTTGCATTAACTGGAAAATGAAGGAGGGGAACTTTGCTACATCAACTACTCCCTGAAACCATCTTTTGTACTACCCTCCTCATCCTCCTGTCTAGCTGGCTCATGTGACCCCAGCTCTTTTTCTTGGCACTTTATCTAAATAACATGTGAGACATGACCAGCAGGGCTGCACTGCTCTGTTGGAACCAGAAATTTAAGTACAATGAGGCAGAAAACACCAGCAAGAGTGCAAGTGACTTCTTGGGCCAGCACCCAGCCACCTTCCAACCTGGATGGAGACAGGCTACTGCCACAGGCAGCCTAGACCCACACTGCTTTATTTATGTGAACACCACAATGATCTTCCTCACCAGTTCTTAAAATTAAAGATCTCTCTCCCCTTTAAAGAACATTTTACCCCCAGCTGTCTGCACAGGAGCTTTCCTATACTGTTTGCCCACAGTTAGACTCAGTTTAAAGAATCTGGTTTTACTTTTGTTTCTCTATAGGCTGCTTGTTTGGTTGCATGTCTGGGGTTGTATCTACTAGTGTCATAGGTTTCTCAGTGGCCTTGCAGGATGCTATACTCCAGCAGTGTTGATGAGCCACAGTTCCAGGATTTTTCACCAGATTTTCAGGTCTCAGGGAGTTTTTGGAAGGGGGATGTAGTTCCCTTATTTACCTGTCTAAGTTTTAGGTCACTGCATGAGTGAACCACTAGGAGGATGTGACTCAGCCACCCTCAGCCACAATGATTCCCTCCCTTAATGCTTCTCAGATGTCTCTCCTTTAGGAGAATAGCTTGGTACCCAGTTTGATGCATGGCTCAGACAGGCTGATCCCTGTCCAGTGCTTCCAAGAAGTCAGCAATCCAGAGGCTTCCTCCAGTTGCTGGGCATTCAGTCCTGCCAAGCCTTCTCCGAAGAGATGGTGATGACACAGTTCACTTCACTGAAGGGGAGAAGCCAGCCTAGTTCCAAGTGTCATCTGTGCTAGCCACAGGGAAGTGGGTGAAAGAAACTGCAAAGCACTGGAAAATTGGACCTCTCCCCTTGTCATTACTGTCCCAGAAGTGGAGGGAATCTCAGGGGATGGAAGTCAACATTCTGCTGCTGGACTTGGCTCTTAACTTCCACAGGGGCTGAGCCTTAGCTGGTTTGAACTCAGTATCTCAATTCTTCCATTTGTTACCTAAACCAGGCCAATGTTTGTCATTTTTGGAAACACATTTCATATAATCATAACTCCATGGTACAAAGAAAAAATACATTAAACAAATACCAGCATGTTTTGTGACACAAAAACCAGATACACTATATGGAAAATATAACCTCCTTCCATCTGGAAATGGCTTGGGATTATCTACTTTTTCTTGTTACTCATTTTCTGTGTGTGTCTACTTTGAGAGTGATTTACTGCAAACATCTCTGAGTTTTTTTGCTGTATTGATTCATAAGAAATCCTTTCACAATGAAATCACATTTTCCATGCACCAAAAAAAAAAGTCAGATAGAAAATGAAGAATATTATTGTAACAGGAAAATGGTTAGGACAAAGAAAGCTTATAATTTTGTAAACAGAGGTTGGGAGGAGGCTTTTGGGATTGAGTTTCTGGGCAGTGATTCAGAGGGTTTTTCTTTTCTTATTCTAAGGACTCTACTGGCAAGATCTACAGCCCTGAAAAAAAAACCCAAAAACATAAACAATTGTCCCCTCCAACTCGAGTTTGATAGCTTAATTAGCAGTACTGAGAATTTGATGAAGGATGTGCTGAGGAACCTTGGCCATCTTGGAGAAGTGTTACAAACTTAGAGGTCTTGTCTCACCACTCCCAGTTTGCCACTGGGGATTTAGATACTGTCTTCTACTTTTGTAGAATGTTTAAGTGACCAAAGCCAAAGGATTTCGTGCTGCAGACAGGATGGTGTCACCCATCCTGGGGGGGCAAAGAGGAGGCGAGGAGAGTGTGTTCCAACTAAAATGAAAGTTTTTGGTTAAAATCCATTGGGGAGAAAAAAGGACAACAATCTCTTTCCCCTCCCATTAGTCACAGTGAGTAACTGGGAGAAGGGAGTGATGGTTGTGGAAAGGAATGACATTTGGCTAAGAAAACCAGCTGATGTTATTTACAAACACTTAGCAAAGCAGGTGATTACTGATGTTTTGCTTGTTTAAGCCATTCTTCTCTTTTGGATAACCCAACATTTTTTTGTGGAACAATCGGGAAAAATATGCAGGAAATTGTGAAATTTTTTTCTGCTATTTTTGTCTGTTTCTACAATTGCCAGTGATGACCAATTTGTTTTCTAAACAACTGCCACTCTGCTTATTGGGAAGGCATGTGTGGAACGACTCCTCCTGAGGGAACTGTTCTGTTCTGCCTGTGAATCTTCACTTCAATGCATTTTGGCAACAGGGAATGGAGAGAGAGAGAGAAACTGGCAAACAGCTTCTGGGCAGCTCCACACAGCTCACCTGGAATTAATTTTCAAGAGACCCATCTTCATCTGATGTAAATCAGTGCAGCTCTGTCATATTTGCTTGGTTGGGTCTTTTCCAGAAGTCTTGTGTCAATGAAGGCAAAAGGTTTACATGTCAGAGGCAGTCTCTATGTCCCAGTGTCCTGCCTTTACCCCCTGAAGCTGTGTCCTCCAGGATGGCTGGAGATGCTTCTGAGTTCTAAGCATCTATTTCAAACTTCTACACCAGTGTGTAGAGTACTTGTAGGGTGACACTTGTAGGGTGACAAGTACTTTGCTGGGAGATTTTATTTGTCTGCTTGGGCAGAACCAGGGAAATTCCTTTCTGGGGAATATGGCCCTTCTGGGTTCATTGCCAGTGACACATTTGAAGCTGCTGATCTGGGGCCTTCTAAACTCTGGCTCTCGTTTCACAGCTTTTGTGAGCTGTCTTAGAAAAGTCTCCAACCCTCTTGTCCAGGTTCACCACCTCCTTTCCCAGCTGTAAAAATAACCCAGGGTGGGATGGAGAGCTACACCCTCTCCCCTTCCCATGGACATCAGCAGATGTCGTGATGGATGGTGTAAGTCAGCTTTGTGGAGGTGTCATGGAATTTGGCTGCAGAAGGAACTTGGTTATTTCTGTCATTCATCAGTGCTGTGATTGCTGCCTGACAACTGGCAAAATCAGCTCATTTTATTCAACCAACACTGAAACTCAAGATCTCTCCCTGAGCTCTGCTTGGATGTCCTTCCAACAGTCTGCATGCCCCTGTTCTGCAGACGGCTCCAGCCACCCAGGCATGGCCAGTAAGCAAGATTTCAAACTGATGATGAGGTTTAGTTCTGACCTAGGTAGACGTAGGGACAATTTGCCTCAGATCAGTTTGGAAAAATTCAGAAATCAAATTATTCCTTGTGTTTTGCCTCCCTCCCTGCATCTGCAGGGAGGATATTTGTTGCTGTCAGCTGTGATCCAGTAGGATGAAAGTATTTCTGACCGGAGAAAGACTTGGACCAATAGAAGTAAAAGTCCCACATCCATGTGTTCTTGGACCATGTGTCTGCTGTTAAACTACAGAGCAGCAATGGGGATTCACCCCAGGCACCAGCGAGCTCTTGAAGTCACTGGTCATTTGGAAATATGGGACAGAGAGGGTTCCCTACACATTTGGGTTGACTCTGAGAACAATTTTCTCTAAAATTTCCTCTACTTTCCTGTGCTATTTTTCTGATCTTCCCAGATGTGCAGGCAGGAATGAGAAAGAATATCTCAAGAGTGAGACACAGGGGACAAGTTCCATGTCATACCATCATTTTATCTTCCTTGGAAGACTCTTTGGGTTAATCTGGGGTCTCCCTCTTTCATTTCCAGTGCAGAATCCATGCTCAGGAAGAGGACTGGAAATCCTGAACTGTGGTAGGAGCAATAAGTTTCTTCTAGCATCAATCTCATTGCGAGCTGCAAGATGAAACAGTACTTCCCATGGTCACTTGCCAAGACTCTTGAGACAGATTCTTGTCAGATTTCTCTGCCCTGCTCATCCATCTCATATCACAGTTGATACACCTGATTTTGACTTGACGAGACAGTTGTAGTTGTGGTGGGCAGTCCATCAGAGAACTTGGGGAAGCTGCCTAAATCCTGTGGCAATCTTCATGGCTTTCACTCTTCAGCTCCTTTTCCAGTTGTACTCCCTCTCCCTGCCATGGGCAAGTTTCAACATCCCACCCTAGTCCCAGACAGAGCACTGAACAAAGCACAGTGTTGCAAGGGTTTACAGTTCCTCAGCTCATCCCAGCACCTCAGCATCTTTCACTTTGTGCATCCTTGGAAATGGTGATATTTTGCTCTGTGAGACCAGGCTGCCTAGCCCAATTCCCAAAGCTTGTAGTCTCAAGCTCCAAGCGCCAAGGGATCCTTGCCCCTTCTCCTGCCATCACTTGTGGTCAGCACCCAGGGTTTTGAGAGAGGGATAGAAATACCATGATGCATAGAAATGAGCAGCACGATAATATCAGAATAGGGAAATCCTCTGATGATGCATCTTGTGCCCAGGATAGTGGTTTGAAAAAGGTTCGTCAACTTTGGATGGTTTTCAGGGTCTGAACAGCTAATAACATCCCTGTTCATGTCAGAAGATGTGTCTTTTGGTGGATGTGACAGGAAATGTGTGTTTGTGGTCAGAGCACTTCCTCCTAATTGCCCTGACTCTATCCATGACCCCATCTAGGCTTGAGCCACCCACTGAACTTCATTATTTTCTCAAGTATCTCCTTGTTTCAGCTGCCTTCAGCTCCAAAAAATGGGGCTGCTTGAGCAGTGTGGTTTCTTTGACTGCATGGCAAGGGCTTAAATGACCTGACAGTAAGCAATGAAGTGAGGTTTCAGTTGTGCTGTCCTTTATTGACACAAGGTTGGGGTGGAGGAAGATGAGTGCTCCTGTGCAAGCTGGATAGTTTTGCCAAAGCTGCATGTGCATCCCAGTTGTAAAGATTTGATGGACTTTGCTTTCTGAAATGGTTCACTTTTAATTTCCCAGTCCTTCCAGTCTTCTCCCTCTGTTTCCCATCCCACCGTGTGCCTGTCAGTCTCACTGTCTGCACAGATGTTTCTGGGCATCTGAGCAAGCAGCGTGTTCCTGCCTGCAAAATGCAGTCCCACAGCTGTGTTGAAAAGAGCTGAGTGTATGACAGTGCCTGACCAGGGGATTTCTCCCTGTGCTGAACCACATTTCAAAGACAGACCCTTCTCCTGACCTGGGGTAGGACTGAGCTGGGCAAAACCATTCAGATATGAGGGATTTGCACAGGTGAAAGTGAGAACCTTCAGGCCCTGGACACAAAAATGTCTCTTCTCCTGAAACTGAAAATGCCAACCTACATGACATCAGACTGATGTTCTTGAGCTTCCCCCAGGAGAGGATCTAAGTAAGCAATCATGAGAGATTTTGCTAGGGCTTCAGTGGGACCAGGATTTCACTGACATTGAAAGCCTCATCCTGCCAGCACTGCTTTGTGTTTCCTCCCCCAAGCACCTCTGTGTTCCTTTCTCTTGAGCACAGTTCCTGCCTAAGCCTAGGGGCCATTGCTAGTGTGTGTTGTGTCATTAAGCATTAGCACATTTGCTGAAATGTGTCAAATATATTTTTGGAGGTCTTAATTAATTCAGGCCTGATTTTGACTCTAGACACAAACTCCCAGTCACCTGCAGAAAGCCCTGAAAACATGACATGGAAGAATGAGCTCCTTACAAGAGGATCTCTTGGACACTGAGATGTGTCCTTAACCCTCTAACCCCCCTGAAGGTAGCAGCTGTGTTCAGGGAGGAGGAGTACACAGAATCTGCACTCCTGCAGCCAATATTGGGGGAAATGGCAGCAGCTGCATTGGGAGATGTCATTCTCCTCTGGGGATGCTTGAGATGGTGGAGATAGCATGTTCTTATGACCTCTTTGCTTTCAGACCCCATCTCCACACAGGGGGAAGTGGAACCTGCTGGCCCTCAGATGCAGAGAGGGGCACTCTAGCCAAGGAGCACCCAGGAAGATGGCATTGCCATGGGCTGGGGAATGTCTCCCAGGAGCAGATGACTTTTAAAAAAAAATAAAGTCAACCAAAATCCTACGTGTTGGAGGAGGAAAGCAGAGAAGTCCCTCAGCTGTTGAAATTGCCTTGTCAGCATCTGTGAGCTGTTGGCTGGCTTGCTGGCTCTGACAAAAATTGATGGGGACCATGTGGCAGTCAACACGGGAGAGGGTGGGAGGGTGCCAAGTTTTCCTACGTATATGTGTGTGTATATATGTGAGTGTGTGTTTATTATCCCATCTCTTCTGCAGTTGCCTGTGTGACTCGTGCCAGCAAGCTGTGGAGATGTGGCCTTTCCCTGGAATGAGGAATGCGTCAAGGAAAGTGTGGTTGCATATACTTCTGAACATATGGAGGCCCTGGAGTCACACCACACGGTTTGCCACTAATTGAAATAGGCTGACTAACCTCTTATTGTGGCCACCAGGAGCAACCCTGGGGAGGGGCTGGCAGAGGGGGAGGGGAGTGCTGTGCATGGGAACAATACAGCTCCCAAAGCATGACTGGGAGAAACAAATATCTCCCCCTTCTCCTCCACTCTTCCAGTATGGAGAGAGGAAGCTGCAGGGATACAGTGAGCAGGTTATCTGCACATAGCAAAAGCAGCACAGACACAGATAACTTCTGGCTGCTCCTATACAGCTGAATTTCCAGGGTATGCTCATGGGCAAATGCAGACTGTCCTCCTTGCACCCACACGATGTCCAAAGTGAGCTTGCAAGAATAAGCTGGGTCTAGGCTGAGGGACTTCTAAACTTCAGTGGTGTGGAAGAAGAGTGCTTGTCTCTTCCTCCAGGTACTCTTCCTTCAGATTGCAATGCACCTGAGCATTTTTCATCGCTGCACTTTTCTTAAACAGCTTTCTGCTGCTAGATTCTTCCTCCAGATGCTCACATGGCTCCTGAGTGCTCAGACACATCCAGGCTGAGATGGTCCAGTGGCTGTTAGAAGGGCACCTGCTTTGTTTCTTGCATGTATTACAAGAGGTGGCATTTGAAGTGGTGGAGGTTTAGTATCACCTGTCCTTGGGTCATACTGGTGATGTGAAATCTTGATGTGAAGACAGCCAGAGATAAATACCTCTGTATATTTTAACCCAGATGTCTCTGGATTGCCCTGGATCCAGCATCACACTCTGTTCACTTTTTTTCCTAGCTATGGAGTGGAATACCTGCTTGAACAGCTGTTACCATCTCCTGACTGCAGACTTCTTGTAAAAGTGTCTTGCCCCTCAGCTCTCAGAGGTTCAGTCTACATTTCTTGGCCATGAGGGGACCTGGGTATGCCAGAAGACTGGCTGCCTTGGGGAAAAGTCTTCCAGGTTTAGGTGGTATGTCGAGCACAGTGAAAGACACACATCACCCGTACTTCTTTTTAACTATATTGGCAGGGGAATCCCTACCAGCTTCTCTGATCTTTTCCCCCATGGCTTGTGTTCATTTCAGAAGAATTTTGTCTGTCCTTCAGGAACAACTGTGGGAAAACATGGATGAGAGGACTATCAGCACCCTTGTGATTTTGTCAGATCCATTGCTTCAAAGCTCTTATGAATACCTCAGCCAGCTAAGTCTGTCCATGTTCAAAGCACCTCCAAACCCAAGTCCAGGATTTTTTTCCTGTAGAAATGGAATAGAGAAAGTAAGCTAAAATTTAGGAGGATAAAGCTAAAATTACAGTGAGGAGATAACATGCAAAGAAGCAAAGAAAGATATAAGGTTTTCTAGAAACAAAATTCACAAGAACATAGGGAACTTAGGGAATTTTCAGCAATAAAATGGGATGCCACTGTTACCACTGTTATTAAAGGAAAATAGAACTTAAAAAAACAATTAAGACAAAAAATGTTTACAAGATATCATCAAGAATACATTGCACTTGTGTAATCAATTTTTCAAATGGAAGCAATCATAAAATGTCCCTCATTTTGTTAATTGTTTGGGTCTAAGGGGAAATAATATGCAATATGCTTTTCTACTTTATTTATAGTTTTCATAACAGGCTAAATGAGTCTTTTCTTTGAGTTGTTCTAGGAATTTGTTTAACTGGTTTTGAGGTGTAATGTTGCGAGAATACTTTAACAAAGGTTCAGAGGGTTTTCTGAAATGGATCTTCAGACTGATCCATTCATAATCATACACTCTGGATGGGCCCAGAATATCTCAGGGTACCTCACTGCCTGTGGTGTGAATCTGTACTTTATTGTTCCTTAAATCCATTTTCCTAGGGCTGCTGAATCTTGGGTAGATCTCTGACTTTCTGCTTATGTATATCAACATAAGAAGTTAAGTTTGACAATGCCTTTAAATGGGAATGAGCATGTAAACACTATTACAAATATGTGTGTTAGGAGGCAGCTGAAGGCTCATACATGGCTATAATCATCTTAATTGGATCTCCATGTCCTAGAGATCTAAAAGACGAGACACAGCAGCTGGACAATGGGTAAATAGAAAGGGGGAGGTCACAGAATACATGTGACCAATAAATGTGACAGGAGATGTGCAATTCCCAGCTGGCCAGGGACAGTGACCACAACTTGCCGTCTGTTCACAGCTAACCCCACACTACACCACTGACAGCACATGCTGACAGAGCATCTTTCCCAACTGAAATCTTTAGATGATAAAAAAACCCAAAAAAACCCCCAAAACAAAAAAACAAAAACAAAAACAAAAACAAACCCACAAAAAAAAACACAAAACAAAGAAAACGAGTATCTCACCATCCTCCCCTCTCTTTCCTGCATATTCCTCCCCACATATTTGTGCCAGGTCCAGAAGGAGATCAGGGAAGGAAAAGGCTTTTTGTGCCTGGCATAGCTGGGCAAGGAAGCCCAGGATAAAGTAGCAGAGGTGGCATTCCAGACGTTAATACATGAAGAGTATCGGGTGTGTGATGGGGTGCAGCAGGTGGGACTGATTAATGCTCACTGGGTACGGCTACGCGCTAACTCTGGTGGATCTCCTCTTGCATCAGCCTCTGGAGTGAAAACTGCAGACACCTGTCCTCCAAACCAGTGATGTGACCAGTGAAAAGAGGGGTGTTGGGAAGGGGAGAAGACTGAGGCCATTTTAAAAACAAGCAAAGAATTCTGTTTGGCATAAGCGCTCTGGTACCTCCCCAGGCATGTGGTGGTGCCAGGTGCTACCAGGAGAGCAGTGCTTTAGTGTTCCTGTGTTAGCACCAGCTACAGAAATTGACACCAGTGCTGATCCCTTGGGCACTGGCATTTGCAGCTTCCATTCACTTCCTGTGTTTCCTTCCTCACTATCCAGAACACAGTCTATACCAACGAGCACACACACATGTGCTTGTGTCAGGACATTCTGTCCTGACCTGAATAGTATGATAAAGGGGGCAAGGACACCCATTTATGGAAAACTTGAAGCCTAAAGTTGTCCTAAACCATTGTGTGAATGGGAAAACTGAGGAAGCGTTGTTTCTAATGCAACTTTAAGGTGAGCATCTCTGTGGATTCTCTGAAGCCCTGTAAAGAGTTGAGCTCATGCAGCAGTAGGTGTTTTTATTAGAACTATACTTTTCTCTTTTTTTCTTCCACTTGGTCAATCATTTCCATAAAACTCAGAGGAAGCTTCTATTTTGGAGACTTATACTCCTCTGTTATATTTTCTTAAAATTGACCTGTGAGTTAAAAAGCTATTAGGAAGGACCCAGACAAATGTATTGGCAGACTAAAAGACAATGTGATCTCACATGCCTGGTTTCCTAAGTAAACCTGTCTAAAAGCCCCAAGGATCATTAGTACATCATCTGTTACTTCCATCAGCATTTTTTGAATGCAGGAGTGTGATTTCTCCCAGAGCAGATGGGACCTGGCATCTTGTTAGAAAGATTTCTTTGTTGTGATCTGTGCAATATTTGTTCATCCCAAGGGAAACAGTGAACAGGAAAGGTAGCTCTATTTTCCACATGTCCAACTACTCTGAAACCAATGACATGGTCAGCTGAGGTGGCTTGCAGACCCAGCCTGCTTGAAAACTGCAGCTCACCACAGGCCCTCTGGCTCTGTGATAGCTCAGCAGCCGCAGAGCATGTTTCTTTGGGTGTTGTAACAGCAACAGGCCAGCCCTCTGGCTCTCCGTTCTGTCTGGAGATTTCCCCATCAGGCTTATTTTTGAGCTCTGTGCGTATCTTTGCAGGAAAAGTCCCTGCAGAAATGGTACAACAAGTGGCAGAGGTAAGGCTGGCTGACAGGTGCTCCTGTAGGGAACTTCAATTGCTTTGGATGCAACTCCAAGAGAAAACCATGTCCAAGATCTCTGAGATGTTAGGCTGCATTAACATCTCTCAATCTCTCTCAAAGCAGGGGGTTCATAGTGTTCCAGCCCAGAGTAGGCTGCTTCCCACTGATCTCAATGGGAACCAGAGTAGTGCCTGTCACATAAAACACACAAGGAGGCCCAATAGTGGCAAAAAATTGAAATGAAAATATTTCCAATGGCTTTCGCTGAGGTTTGAGCTATGTTGTGGGCAAAACTTGTTTCTGATTTTCTGACTGTTTTTATCCCTGCCTGATGAGCACATTACATAGCAAAGCCAAATCCTTAGCCCTCTGGCCTCATACGTCTCCTCTTCACCTCTTGTTTCTTCATACGCAGATCTCCTCAGTTCCCAGCCAAAGCACACCCTGATCCAAACTCGCTCAGGAGGTGCTTTCTGCCAGAAACTTCCCCTGGGAGATTTAAGAAACAAACAAACTAACCAAGCAGCCTTCACAACATCCCAATGACAAACAAACAAACAAACAAACAAACACACTCACACACATGCCTCTGTGTTCCTGAAACAGCATCTGACCCTGCTCTCCAGAGCCTGGGGACAGGAGGTGTACCGAGGTGGTAAACACAGAGCACTGTGTCAGGGTGAATGCTTGGAGCAAACGGCAAATAACTGACTTCTTCCCTGTGGAGGTAAGATGAAAACTCCAGCAAAACCTGTTTTGTGCATCCAGTCCCTCTAAAAAAGCATGGAGTCAGGATGTTGTTCCTACAGTCATTTCCTACTCGACAAGTGTCTGTTTCCATCCTTCTCCTTTCCTCTTCTGTAAGCAAGACAAAAGCATTTCAGTGGTGTTGGGTGTCTCTTGGAAACTCTTCGGCATGGAGGAGCATGCTAGCTGTGTTCTGTGGGGAGGATCAGACAGGGTACATTAATGACAAGTCAGGCAAGTAGTTGTCTCCCACAGGTCTAGCTGGAGGGCTTGGAGATTATGCTGAGATGAATGAAATGATTTTGTGAGTTGTTCCAGTGCAGACTCAGGGCTTTACTCCATTGCTGAAATTACTCCTCCACTCACAATAACCCTGTCTCTGGCCTCCCTTGGTACAGAAGCTCTTCTGGCAGCTCCCTCCGTGCACTAATAGGCATAAATTGCCCAAACTTCTCCTGGGACCGCCACCCACACCCTTGGGCCCTGCCCCAGGAGCCCAATTCCAGCTTGTCCCAGGGTATTTAGTTCTTTCCTGTGCTTGGCTATAGTCTTGCTTCTGACCCTGCCTTCTGGACAGACTGAACTTGTGCTCCAAGTAACTTGTATCCCGTATCTGTCCTCTGATGTGGATTGTACCTTGTCTTTTGCCTATTAATTGTTCCTGAGTTCTTTGCATGAACTCAGGACTGATTAATTGTTGTTGTACTTGGTGATCAGCATGTGGCCCTCCTCCTGGACATAGTCCAGAGGACAAGCTTCTCTGGGGACCTTCCTTAGGTGGATAGTCCTTCAGCTGTTCCTACAAAGCCCCTTCATCCTAAACTCTGCCACTAACAAGCACAAAGCCTAGTCATATATGGTTGTGGTTGTTTTTTTTTTTTTTTTTTTTTTTTTGGGTGTTGATTATTTTTGTTTTCTGCATAGAAAATATTAACATACTTGTAGGATTTCCTGTGTTAAAGTAGGATTTCCTGTAATATTTTTGACAAAAACTCTTGATAGTTCTACATGCAAATTTTGGTATGTTATTCCACCAGAGCTGCCTTGGGACAAGTAATATCTGGTGGCATCCGTCTTGGTCTCTAAACACTGTGTCAGAGTGCAACACCTCCAGGAAATGTTGGATTTATCAGTCTAGCATTAGCTGGAGGTGGGTTCTTGTCTTTCGTGTTCCTCTTCTGATGCTGACCCACTCCATGCTTTTGCAGTGTGATGTGGGGCTGCAGCACAGGGCATGGGTCCTGGGATCATGCCATTGTGGTTGGGGTGAAAGAACCCAGAGTTCCTGGTCGAATGAGGCTCACTGAGTGTGCTTTATGTATGCTGTGGGCACTGGCCAAAGCTGAAAGTGGGGGTGCCTGGGTGGTTTACACTGGGAGACAGAAAAAAAATGTGGACACTGCAACAGAAATACCATGCAGGGATGGATAGAAGGCAGGGGGATAAATAAAATAATAAGGAGTGTGTGGACAGACCTGTAATGTAGGAAGAGCTGATCACTATCACCTAGAAATCCTACATCAGCACAGACCCCCTCCATCCCCCCCAGATCATGCTCCTTCCAGACTCTGAGTCTCAGCTGGTGTTGCCCTTTTAGGGGCAGGCAGGGAGAGCAGAGATAAGCAGATGTGGAGCACACAGTGGATTTTATAATAACATGGTGGTTATAGACAATTGCCTAATGAGGACCAGATGGTCAGTTTTATTTTAAGTTGCCCTTTAACAACATTCCTATCTAAGCTGTGTTTTTTAAGTAATAGGTTTTTAATGAGATGCCCATAAGATCTTACAACACATCAGGTTTTAATCATGCCGACCTATTTAAATGGCAGTGTGTGTCTTTAGCACTCCTTTTACGTTTTTATAGTGTTTAATTCCTTCTCACCACTGTTCCTCACCCCAAACCTCAAATGAGCTGTGTCAAAGGGATTGTTCCTCTCAGCAATGGATGCTGCCCCTGCTGAACTCATCCATGCTATTCCAGACTGAGACTGGGAACAAACCTTCTTCTAGGAGAGAGAAAGCATCTTCCTCCTTCCCTCTGAGCTCAGGGTGTAGCTCTGCTTTGCAAAATAAAAGCTCTGATTATAAATGCTGCTCTTGGATGGGGAAGGCAGGGAGCGGTGTGATTTATCTTGCAAAGATACTGTTATGAAGCCAAGCAAGCATTTGCTTTGGAATGGTGCCTCTAAATTTCCTGGGCAGCACTATGTGGTCCTACTGCAGAGGATGTCTGAGAGCACAGACACATGGCAGACATTTTGATGGTGATAAGCCATGATGAATCGCTGAAAGAATATCTAAACCCTTTGCTGTGTTTGCACATCAGGAGGGGGATGTAGCTGCAGATTATCTGCACTTCCTAGGTGAGGGCACCAAGGTGAGTTACCTGCCCAAGTGAGGACAGGGCAGAAACCTGGGTTTCATGCTTCTTTATTTGTTGTTTACCAGGCTAGGTCCTGGATGGCACAGGTAGCTCATCTCATTTCTGAGAGCCGACTTATGGTAACCCCATGTGCAATTCCTCAGTCATCTGAGCAGGTAGAACATGTGTGAAGGGGGAATTGGGAAACATGGCCTGATGACACCCCCAGGTGAACAGAACTCTCCAGTTTCATATCTCACTGTGAGGCATGTGGGTTCCTGTGTTCACCTTTATTATCTGTGTCAGCCCTCCAGCCAGGCAAGCACTCATTCCATGGCCTTCCTGGTAAAGATCAACATGAATTGTGTTTCCCATCACTGTATTGTAGATGCATTGCTGGTGCTCAGTCCAATAAAGAAAAAACACTCTCTTGTAAAAAAGTCTGCTGTCAGGACTCAAAATGGTGTTTTTTTTCTGTCCTGTTCTTAGAGGCTTCAGCAAAAACTGGACAAAACAATGCAGGACTTTCACCTCACCTGTCTGGGGATTTCATTTTTCCTGCTAATGTCAGAGGCTCTGTGAAATTGCAGGTGAGATTAAGCTCTGCTTTCCTTCCCAGATTCTTGGTTGCCCTTTGGTGGAGCTTACATTGAGACTGTGACTGTGCTGGCTAAATGACATCATGTTTCAAAATTTTATTTGCTTAGTGTTTTTTTTTTTTTTTTTTTTTTTTCCAGTGGTATTTTGTATGTTTACCCAGTCACCTTCAAGCAGCTGCAAACTTGGACAGTTTCCACTCATGGAGTGGAGGGGAAGGCGTGCTGGTAAATGACTGAGATCTGGGGGGCATTCACAGCCTTCCTGTATTTGAAGTAGTTCACTCAGGCAACTCCAGCAAAATAAATCTTCCCCTTGTGCCAGAGTCCACCATGTTTTCATGGCAGTTCTGTACTTAAGATTCCTCGTGGGTAGGCAGTGGAAGGCACCAAGAAGCCCGTCCTGTGTAGGACATAAATCAAAAGAAGGACAGAAGAATCCCTGTAAGGGATTATTTACTTGGGAGTTTAAGTTCAAATGTGACCTTGGTCACACACAGAAGTGTGTTTCAGGTGGTCACTGTATATTCACTTCTCAAGTCTCAGCATAGAGCCCAAGTTGTTAGGTGCTTACCTGGAGAATCCCAGGCTTTGCTGATTTAGCTCTGAACAATGGCCATGCTGGAGCATGAACAACTGTGGAAGACACAACAATGCAGGTAGGAAAAGCTGGGGTGTGAATCCAGCTGGTAAAGGGCTGCTTAACACTAGTCTTTACTCTGGGCTGGACTTGGCAGCAACATGTGTATATAAAAGGTTTCAGTGGTCTTGGGGAGACACCAGATTTTGCATTTAATCTATTAAAAATATAGATCTGTTGACAACTCCCCTAGCCATGTCACATTCACAGGCAAGATATTTTATCTGGTCCTTCCTAGGAGGGAAGAGAATCTGGAGTCACTGATGCTGCTCAGTTTTAGTCTGTCAAGTAGGATGACCACCACAGATCTTCACAGGTAACCTCTGGAAGAATAGTGGGCACAGTGTTTCTCCATAACACTAGGTGAAGGCTAATGGTTATTTTGTCTTTCCAAGGGTCCCAGCTGAAGCATGTGCCCTCAAGCTCAATTCCAGTGCCATTTTTTGAGGAGACAAGAGAGGAGCAAAGCTCCAAGTGGTGAATCTTTTCACAGCTCTTTGGTAAAACAGCAGCAAAAAACTGGTCTTCTCCATTTTAGAGAGGCCAACAGGTACCTGAAGTTCCAGGAAAGGGCTGATGGGTTTCAGCAGGTTGCTGAAAGTTCTCCCAGGGAAGAGAAGGAAATGTAAATACTGTTGGTGATGGAAAATTGCTCTACAACAGGAGTGGGGAGGTGAAGTGGCTGCAGATAGAGGTTTGTTCTTGAAATTGCACCATCAGGAAGATAGTGAGAGGTGCCTCCTGTGCTTGTCAGGCACCTTGTCAGGCAGTGCTGCTCCTTGCTGAGAGGGATGCTCAGGCCAGAGGGGCTGCCTGCCCCTGAGTCTTCTTCCTTCCTGCCCTTGCCTTCGGAGGTTTGCTTACTCCTGCAGCCTGGCCTCTGGTTAGCTGAGCAGCATCTGTGAGAAGTGGAAAATGTGTGTGAGTGCAGGGGCTGGGGCACAGAGCCACAGATGGGCTTAGGGCCCTGAAGCTGTGTTGTCTGAGCCAGTAGCTGCTCTGTGGGTTCAGGGAACTTTCCTTGGAGCCGTGGCAGCCTTGCAGGGAAAACAACTAGAGTTGCAGGGTGTGTGTGTTTGGCACAGAGCTGAAGACTTCTTGCCCACCCCCAGTGATGGAGCATGTTTCTGCAGACACTGGGAGTCAGCAATTTGTGGTGAGCTCCACTGCCTGATAGTGGATGGAAGAGCCTTAGCACAGCTGGGAATGAGAAGACACATAACAAAGTGACAACTAGAGATGGAGTCTGGCTGGCAGAGAGGCAGGAGTGGGGAAAACATTGGGATGCCATCTGAGTGGGGGTACCCTTTGCCAGGAAGTTGGCTTCTCAGAACCACAGAGATGCTTTATGCCCACAGCACCCGATCCTTGGTGGGTGTGGAGAAAAGGGCAGGGGTGCTCAGATTTGCACTCCCATGGTAGTGTGAGGGAGCTGATGGGCTCAGCCCCTTCCCTGAAGCCAAGGCTTGTTCATTTGGTTTCTTGTTGCTGCAATAGGGGGTGGCAGCCTGAGAAACTTGGTCTCTGCTGGTGATTCGGTTTGGGCACATCAATAATTTCCCCCAGGGAAACAAGAGTGCCTGAAACAGTCTTGCAAAATGAGGGAGGCTGCAACAAATCTACTGGTGTCAATCCCAGTGTTTCTGGGATCTGAGCATTGCAGCTGAAGAAGCAATAGGATTCAGAGGGCTCTGCTGGAAAAATGAGGCATGGAGGGGCTGGCGAGTTGTTGCTAACAGTGTAAGACCTCTGGCTGAGTGGCTCTGAGTCCAGCCATGCCATAGATCCATGGGGAAGCTTCTTGTTTTCCCCTTCTGTGATGCTGGAAACATTGCATAATCATATCTTCCTTCTGGGAAGAGAGGGGAACTGTCACCTCATCAAAGAGACAGAGACCACCAGACACAGCCCCGAGGTACAAGAACATTAAACCAGGCTGTGAGGAACATTTCTATGAACTGTTCCCTAGGGGCCAGGTCAGGAACTCAGTGAAGAGTGCTTACTTCTCTTCTCCAGGGACTTGTACTAGAGACACACCCCAGAGCACAGCACCCATACAAAGCTTTGTAATGCCTTTGATTCTGCTCTGCTGGAGATGACCTTCTCTCAAAGAGTGAGGCCAGCCAAAAGCATTTACCAGCTCCTGCCAGACTCTTTGTGAGGAGGCATAGGTCCCTTTCTATTCCCCGTGGGGAACACAGAGACAACCCTAGCAGAGCAGTTAGGATGTTCAAGATGAAGTCTCACAGGCTGTGACTTCTTTGGCACTGAGTTTACATTCTGCGTGTGGCTGTTGGTGAGGTTCTGTTAGTTGTTTTACTCCGACAAAGCTTTCTTGCTTTCTAGTGTTCCCATGGATATTCCAGAGGCATCTCCAAGCCTAACAGCATCTGGGCTCAGAGGGGTGCAGCACCTCAGATGCTGTGGGAAGTGGGGTTTGATATTGTCTTGGTGCATAATTAGCTCTTGCTAATCCTTAATCAAGGCTGTGACCCTTGGGCAGCCTGGCCTGAGAGCATAAATGTAGTGTAGTAAATGGTGGTGCACCTGTATGGGGATTGATATGGTTGAGTTTATCTCTCCCTACTGTGAGATCCCTAATACACCCAGATCCCTAATACATTCTGTATCCTCTCTCTAAATCCTTTTCACATGTTTGACAGTAGCTTCCTATCTTTGAGATCTCTTCCCTTTGAGCAAACTCAGTGGAAAGCACCTATGGGTTTCAGAGCTGCTAAGGGGAGGGGCAGATGGAAAAATGAGTGAGATTGCATAAGCCTGTTCATTTAGGGAATAATGTTAAAAGTAAAAGGCACTTTGTATAATAGAAGGGATGAGAAGGTGGGGTTTGCAGGCAGTCTGGCAGCCCTCTGGGTTCTTGATTGGTTGGTTTCAGAAATACAAAGCAAAGTTGTTGGCAAACAATAGACTATGAGCCCTTGCCACCCATCCCTCTGTTTATCCTGAGAACAGGGTCATGGAAACTTTCCCTTTCTGTTATTGTTTCAATGGAAACACTTTGCCCTCTTCAGTGTTCCTCAGAAAGGACGCATCATGCGTGTAATTAAGCCTCCACACAAAAGATTTTTCCTTTCCTAGCCAAAGCTTTTCCACTGCAGCTTGACTTCAGGAGGCTTTCTGTCCTTCCTCTACATAGCCCTGGGGCTGAGCCACTGGAGGGTAGGTTGTGTCTTCCCATGCATGGCTCTTCTTTCATACTGTTTGAGTATGCTTTGGTGCTACTGCTGCTTCCACTGCTCTGCCTCATCCTTCTTCCTTCTAAGAGGTCACTCTGCTCTGTGTTGGAAGGAGACAGGGCAGGATAATGGGAACCAAAGTGCCTGCAAAGCTCTGTCTTACATCTGGCCCATTTTACTGTCTCAGAAAGTTCCTGCTGAAGCTTGTCCCATGGTTAAGGCCCTTCAAAGAGCATCTGGTATCTCATGTAGATGCTCTGGTGGGTAATCACATTTCTCTTATAAGAGTAGGATTCAATTTTAGACACACAGTCCCAAATGTCAGTGTTTAGCTATCACCCTGAGCTCCCATTATGGAACTTGGTTGAAAGAAGCCAACTGGGTTAAAAATTACACATGGCAGAGCAGACACACATCACACCAGTCATGTTTCTTAGGAAGTCCCGGTAACAGGGGGTGACAGACAGAACCAGGTAAATCCTGGCTATGGCCTGTGACTGCATGGCACAAAGTGAGCATCACCCTCTGAGATGACTGTACAATCCTCCTGTAGGCTTGGAGGTGATGTAGTTGTTGTCCAAGAAGAGCAAAGCTATGGAGATTTTTGTTTAATCTGTGTCCTCATAGATACATGGCATTTCCCCACCTCAATGATTACACAAGGGGTTTGGCTGGTGCAGCGGATCATGGCAGCAGGGGATTGCGTTGCATGCAGGATGGAGAGCAGACACCAAAAATTTCAGAAACCTGGTGGCTTTCAACACAGTGAAGTGCACATACAGATGTGCTTGCTGTCATGCAAGAGAAGGAGGGAAGTAATGAGATCTCAGGCATCAGCAAAGAGATCATCCTGGAAGCCAGGAAGGAAATAGCCCAATCCTCTGCTTCTTTTAGCCACACAAAATTGGCCCGGTGTGCTGTGGCAGTTTATTGCTTTTCTCTGAGGCATTAAGTTTTGGCTGTTGTCAGAGAAAGGATCTCATATTGGTTTGGGATGGAAATCTTCATTCCTGTGACTGGAAGTGCCAGTATTTCATAGGATGAAAATGTGCTGGGGCCAGAAAAGCTTTTGCCTCAATGAATTTGCTTTTCCTGGGAAAAGTCATTCTGAAGGGAACATCCATTTGCATCCCATAACTTTCTACCTGCCTTGCTGCTGGATGAGTGACTGTAGAGCATAGGGACAAGCAACCCCAAACCTTAGTCCTCATCTGATCCTAGTTAACCACCTTAGCAATGAAACTGATCCCCTCTGGCTCCTGGTGGGAGCTGTATGGGCAGAATTAGGTTCAACTGCCAAAGTTCCCAATGCTTTGAAATACCTTTGTTGTAATGAAAAATGTCTGTGCTTACGTTGTGGGTTCAGGGTTCAGGCGCATGAGAAGTTCAGGACATGAGGGAAACCACTGACTGGGTTTCCCATTCCACTCCTCTCCCTTTCTTTGGCTGACTTTTTTGGAGTTACTTTGTTGTTTTCTTCTGCTCTGTGAATCAGATTCAGACTTAGTGTGACTGAGTAGGAGCTGATGGAGTTACTCCCAGGCTGAACATTTATTTCTTTAGTCTTATCTGAAGAAAGCAGTTCATATGCCTGTAAATTGAGGCTGTGTATCCTCTTCTCATGTGTTGTAGTTCAGCTCATTAAAAAAAAAAAAAAAAAGGCTTTGATGGAAAAATGCAAGATGAGTCAAATGAGTGCTCAGATGATCCCTTTTCACTGCAAAATTCACAGCTCCTGACTTTTCCTCCCTACTGCATGCTTACCTCGTGAAGCTGCAGATTGAGTTGGTTTCATCACTGAATAGTGATAGTGCCTCAGCTGAGAAAGAAGAGAGTGAATGGTACAAATCAGGCTCTGCAGGTGGTTCATGTACAGCCCCAATTTCTTCAGCTGACCTATTAAAGTGGGACAGGTCCCACCTCTGCAAGGCCAAGGGGCTGCCACTTCCCTGTCACTTCTTTTAATTGAAGAACAGGTCCCCAGCCCTCATTTCAGTGGGACTGGAAATAAAAATGCCCCTTGAAAGTGGCGATGTCCTTCTGCACAGCTTGGAATCAACACTATGGCAGTGATGGTGGCATGAAGTGAGTTTGTCTTCTGTCACCTCCCAAGTGTCACTGCACCAGAAATTCCTTGCACAGCAAGTCTGAAAATAACTGGCATGCTGGGTCTGGTCCCACTTAGCCTGGACATCGTACTCATCCAAAATGTCTTTGGTAGATTGGGCACCAAATATTGCAGACCCCAGATCCAGTTCCAGGCCCACCGGAGTGGGTGGGCACAGCCCTTCAGGCTGTCCAGGCCACAAGTCACTAAAACTCCTGTCTGGACTTTGTCATGCTCAGGTACCAATCTCATGCATAACTAGAGCAGAACTTGGGACACAGAGATCAGCAGCAATGTGAGGTTCCTGCCTAGATCTGGCTCATGGCTCCTTGGATTTTGGGGGCAGAAACTCTCCTGTTATAGGAGGGCACAGCGACCTACTGCAAGAAGGCTCTAAGTAATTGCATAGCACTAATGGTTGGCAATGAACAGGTTAAAAGTCAATATGCCAGCACAGCCTTGACTGTACCTCCTTTTGAGTTCACAAGCTGGTGCAGTTGCAATATTTACAGACCATACTGGAGCATAGCATCATGTCATACAATCTTGGAGCAAAAGAAGGTAAAAAAGGAGGGAAAAAAAAAGATGGGTAATGATGGAAAGTAGAGGTCTAAAAGGGAGAAAGATTGGAGAGTAGGCATGAAACAGCAAAAGCTTGGTTTGGAAGAAGAGTTGCCTTGCCAGGTAAGGAGGTTTTTTTCCACTCCAGTTGCTCCTCAGCTCTAATTTATACAATATAAATAATTAAAAACTGTGCAGGCCCAGTACTAATCCTTGTGGTATTCCATAAGCAACTTCCTTCCCGCTTAGAAAGAATTCCATTGAGAGTTATCTGTCAGTTCTTGCTCTGCAGCCAATTTTCCACTCCTGTCAGTGCATGGAGTCTGAGCTCTCCTTTTCCTCGGTTCAGCCTGCCCCAAATTGCATGGCAGAAAAAACCCATAATGTGAGGTCCACTTCCTTTCGTCCTGGAGTTATCTGTTCTGCTAAAATCTCACTGCAGACCTTGAGGGGAGAGGAGGAGGTCTTGTGGAAAAGCTGTGATTTCTGAAGGCAAATTCAACCACACCACATCCATTTGGTCACATAAATCAGTTCTACAATGCTCCTGCCTTACTACGACAGCCAAAGTTAGACAATCTAAATTGTTATGGTGCTGTGGTATTATCTCAGCAGCACAGGGTGCTAATGGAGGTCAGTTTAACCTGCTCAAATGCATTCTGTGGTAGCAGCAGTAACAGGAGGAAGACCCTCAAATAAAGAAGTTGTTCTTTCTTCACTGTACTAAATTGAATGGATCTGCCTTGCTGTCACTGGCAATATATGGGCTTAGAGGAAATTACAGAGAAATAGTAAAACTCAGTGGCATGTATCCCCTGCATAAGATGGAAGATTTCTACGGTGCTTTAGGCAAGATTGATTATTTGTGGCCTGTAAAAGTTGGGATGTAACTCTGAAAAATGCTTCTTAGCTACAATCCCTCCTTAGCACTGTAGGACAGATCAACTCTGGGCACTCTTCCTCCAGGGAAGGAGCCAAGCCTAAAAAGCTATCAGCCATGTGTTGCTGGAATGGCACACATCTAGTCTGGATGCTAACATTTTGCAATGGAGAAGGGAGAAAATAAGAGTGTATTTGGGGATATGGATTGTAAAAGCTGAAGGAAACTTTTCAAGCAAGAATTACTTGACTGTGAGCAAAGGTGTAAGATTATCACACATTTAGAAATTCAGGATCCTTGCAGAACTACTATGCTCGAGCTTTCTAAGAGGAAGTGAGTGAATTCCTAGTCACTGAGTTGTAGGTTAGGACTCAAGAAATTGATACGAACTGGCTCAACTGCAAGAAGTGTTTTCAATAGCAGGATTGAAAACTAAGTATAACTTCAACAGCCAGTTCTACACAACTACACCAACTAGTATTACCCTCTGCCCTTACTTACTGTCCTTAATTGTGCCAGAGCAGAGGAGCCAAGGAGCTTGCTTCTCCATCTGGGCTGACAGGCTGTTGTGGTGTCCCTACAGGTACAAACAATGAAACACATACTTAACCTACAGACCCTGGATAAGACAGTGGTAGTCTGCATTTCATCTGACCTCAGACAGATGGTCAGGTCACCACATCATCCCTGCAGACGTAGGTTTTTTGGCAAAGGGGTGTGAATATTTCAATTTCTTGCCTAGTGTGAAGGATACACAATTTAAAGGGGAACCATGGGTGCATGTTTTCATTTGACATTTGAGACTCTATTGTTTGATGTGCCACTAACAGACCATGACCTGTTGGTCCAGCTTTGCCTTTGGTATTTCCTGTCATTGAGATGCTGAGCAAAGCAAATTTAGGGGGAAGGCAAGATCTTCCCAGTGAAGATTCAGTAAGACAGCAGTGAGGCAGCTACGAGGTGAAACTCACAGCAGCGTTTCTGCAGTGAGGACAATACTCTGCTACTGACACAACTACTCCCATAAAAACACAGGACATGTGCTGCTGCTGTGTGCTCTGGCCAGTCGCCGCTAATGAATCATCCAGCTCCTGGATCACTCCCATGAAGGGGATGGAAAATGGATCCAATCCAGAGAGATCTTGGAGTTCACTGCAATGTGATAACCCTGTTTACAACTTCAAGAACTCCAGCAATTCAGGAGGTGCTGGCAGAACATCTGCTCATTGTAGGATCTTGCCAGCCACTCTTTGGAAATACTAGATCTGTGCTTCATTTGTCCAGTTGAGATGCCTCAGAAACAGCACATTGTTATGTCCTAAGAGTAATGGGTCTAGAAAGAAGCAACTCCATTTCCCAGTGGAAACTGAAAGCTCTGATAAACATTCAGCAAGATTTAGCTCAAGTAACTATCCCAGGGCAGAGCAGCTGGGAGTCAGGTGCTATACTGCCACTAGGATTCCCCTATTTTATAATTTTTCTTTTCTTGCTGATCTACCTGGAGAGACTCTGAAATGACTGGAGGAAAACATATCTGAGGAAGGTTTATGATCAGGCCTGAAAAACTTCCCCAAGCATGTGTATTAAGCTGTTGGTGCACATTTTCTGCAGGAAACAGATATGGAGAGGAGGTGAATAGGAATGAATGTGGGGCTCACAAAAGAAAATATACTATCCATGATTTAGGAATAAATGAAAACCTTGGCTGAATGAGTTGCTGTTACAGAGTTACCCAAGGGCAGATGACCAGCCCACATTTCTGCTGTGGTGGAAAACTCTTGAAGCCCCCAGCCTTTCATGTCTGAGTAAGAGTAAGAGTAAGAGTTGAGTGGCACAGGCAGGACTCTGACAGGGGACCAGCCTGAGGCTGGTCTGGTGAGCTGTGTTGCCTCTTGCAGCCATTCAGTGACCAGAGAGAGACTTCAGTCTGCTTGTAGGGAGAGGCTGGTACAGAAGAAGAGCTACAATTGGAAAGGGAGCTGCCTGCTTGCCCTCATGCTGCTCCTGGCCACTCTTTATTCTCAAGGGATGGTGGGGATAGGCTGTGCCCACAAAAGGAGGAGAACTGCAAGAAGGCACACCATGTTCCACCAGTAATGCCCGCCCCGTCCCCATGGCTGAGCTCCTGACTGCTCCCAAGCTGTTGCGGATCTGGTCTCCTGTCAGCCACAAGGGCAAAGCCAACCTGATGTCTGCGGGCAGTCTTCTTCTCTCAGGGAGCTGCTGGTGGGAAGCAGGGCCCCAGAGGTGAGCCTTGCAGAACTCAGGGTGACACGGCTGCGTGCTCCCCCTCCCTGTTCCAGGGACCAAGAATGGGATGCTGGAAGCACAGGAGCTCTGCTGCCATTTTGGGGAGCTAACATATCATTTAAGGTCAGCCCCAGTGCCATTTGGACAGGAGCTAGTATTTCCTTGACTGAAACAGTGAGTTCTGAATGTAATTACAGGATTAAAGGCGTGTTCTGGGGCTGAACTCATGATTTATAAGCAAAGGTTACACTTTCAGTCTGTTTACAAGGTGCTCTTGGCCCTGCTTAACCCCTTCTTTGCTGAATACAAATGGTGGTTGGGTTATTCCTGTCATGGTGTTCATGCCTGGAGTGGAGGGATGGTCACCAGTGGGGACAGATTAGGGAGCTGTTGGATATGTTCATCCTACAGAAGGGGGAAGTGACTGTTCTGGTTTTCTCCTTTACTCTGTCCTAGCTGACAAAAACCCCAAAGCTATTGCTCTAGCAAAAAGTCCCCTAACAAACTTTTAGCTGATTGCCATTTATCTAGTTGAAAATCCCTACGTTATCCAAGAACCTTGGTTCTTCCCAAAGGCTATTTGAGTAGTGGTCCCTGCACAGTAATAGGGTTGGAAAAGACAATTATGAAGATAAATCCTGACACGTGGCAGATAAACCAAACCCTGTAGAAATTTCTCTGGTGATTAATTTGTTGAATTCACCAGTTTGAGGTAAAGCCAAAACCTGTCATGGAGAAAGGCTGCCACAACAAAATGCAGGCCAGCAGTTCCAGGAAACTGACCTAATGTCATGACTATCTCTCTTCCCTGACTGCATAGGTATCCAATGATCTTATAGCCCTGGAGAGAAGACAACCAGAATTTTTTTTCTTTAGTGCACAGTGTGTGCAATGACTAAATGAAGCATCTAGAGTAGGTGATCTGAATATGGGTTCAGTCTTCCTCTGAAGACTTCAAAGGATGGAAAATCTGCTGCAGTTCCAATGACATTATTCCAAAATGGAGTGCACCGTTTTTAAAATTTGCATTTTATATCCACAGAGGTGTCAAATTTAATTTCCTGATGTTAGCTCTAAGAATGACTGTCCCACTTTGCTGCTTTACCATAGCATTTCTTTAAGGGCTCTGGTTGAATTAGAGCTGCTCACAGTCTATGTCACTGCTGCTTTAGATGGAAGTGCACTTGTTGGAGACCTATGGGTTATATTTTTCCAAGAGTATACACAGAGTAAAACTGACACTGTTCTTTTTATCTAGTTTGCAATTTGCTGTTTCCAAAACAAATCAAGTATTTTTCTGCAAGTGCAGCGCTTTGAGTTCAAATTTTCTTTCAGCAAAAGCTTCCAACCAAACTGTGAGTAAAGAGCTACCTTGTGGCTCTGACGGGGCAGGTCAGAAGTGCTGGGGATTACATGTCTCTTGTCTTTGAGGAGCAGCAAATCTAGTAGTCAAAGAAGGTCTGAAAAGAAATATTATCTACAGTTTACAAGTGGAAATTGGTTTTATTTACATTCCTCGAAATGGTTTGTGGCCCACTGAGGAATGGACCTGCTAAGCCTCAGTCTTGTGTCCCCAGAAGCAGGGGACTCATGATCTATGAATGCAGCCCACGGTGTGGGCAAACAGGGAAGGAAACATTCCTGCAGGAACATCCTGCCTAAGCTGGGTAGACTGGACACTCGTGTCAAACAAAGAACAGCTATGCCAGGTCTTTCCCAGAGCAATTGTGATCTTTCTTTCTTTCCTCCACTTGAACAAACTTACCCATTCTATATTACTACTCCGGAGTTGCCTTAAGCTTGGGAAATAAACACTTCTGTCCTTGCTTTTGTTTCCTCTGCAGTCTTTGAGGAATGGGGGAAATGTGGGTTTTTCTGTAAGCAATAACCCAAAAAGCAAAAAGGAGAGGGGAAATGAGGTCTGGAAATTCATGTGACCAATGGGCCAAATTGATGTCATGCTCCAAAAGTGTGAATTTTTGTGTGGAATCAATGCCTAGAGCAGTTTACCATGTACTTAATGTGTCCTTACAAACAGAAAGGATTTATGGAGCTGGGAAGCCTTGATGTTTTTTATCCAAGCTGAAGAGCATTGTCAAATGAGAGAGGAAGCTGTATGTCATGATCACTTTCTCTGTTTAGATTGTTTAGGTTTAACTAACAGACAACCCAAAAGCTGGATGCAGGTCCCAGTACCCAGGTCACAGGAGGGCCTACCATCCTGG
Organism: Vidua chalybeata; assembly: GCF_026979565.1. Taxonomy (NCBI): domain Eukaryota; kingdom Metazoa; phylum Chordata; class Aves; order Passeriformes; family Viduidae; genus Vidua; species Vidua chalybeata. Next base: position 23,919,490 of record NC_071536.1, read on the forward strand.
GAGTGGTTTTTTTGGGAGCAATATAGACCCATGCTAGGTTTGGTAGGGTACACTGATAAAGTTGCAACATTAAGCTGCATTTACCTTGAACATCTAGCAGGCAATATAAGATTTTCTTAAAAATTTAGGAGTTATCCATTCTTGGCTTAAGCTGTGGTATTGCTCAGCTATTTTTGTTGGCTTGGCAAATCTCCAGCCATCTAGACACCCATCTATTTTCCTTCTGTAGTACCAATGCCCAAAGTAGCCTAAAGCACTGCGTTCCAATCTGGAAGACCTAGACTTCTAGGGAATGATGAAGCAGAGGACATTAGAAACCCTATCATTTGTGTGCCAGGGCAATGTTGTCATTACCACAAATGTGCAGTGATGTGTCCATCTGGCTCAGTCCCTTTGCTGCTAATAGCCAGCTGAACAGTGATAGTTGGTTGCACATGGAAGTGGGTTTTAACAGGGCTGCGTGCATGTATCTATGACCATATTATCTCTGAACAAAAAGGAAAGGCAAAAAAAGGAAAAGCTTTCTCCCAAAGATGGTGACTATGCAAAAGACAGAGTTTATGGTGAATGTCCAGCTGAACACACATTCCTAGTGCAATGATGTGGTTAGAAGAGCTGACACAATCCTTTGAGTAGTAGAGACATGGAGGAATTCTGCTGATAGTACACCAAAAAAAACTGAAATGAATAGAGTACTCTGCTTGCAAACTTAAGATCAGGAGATCAGAAATATCTGGAAATAGTCTTCCTGTGCACCATTCATTTAGACATGGTGGTATGGTGTTGGGTGTTGCTGTGGTGTTTTTTTTTTTTTTTTTTTTCTTTTTTTTTTCTTCTTGTGAGATTCCTGAATGAGTTGGGGCACAGTGGACATTGCTCACTGATACATTTGAAATCCATCTCCACTTCAGTTCAACCTCAGAATGAGTACTTGCCATTGCACCTGAGTGCTTCAACAGGGCTGTTGGGAACCAAAGAGAACACATGTGACTGCTGCTGGAAGCTCTTTTTGGTCTGGCCCAGCTTGATGCTTTCCCATCCAGGGCACTGTACATTTCAGCTTCCCATTGCACCTCCTGAACTCTGACACTGACACCCTGATGGGCTGGTAGGCTCCTTCTCTTACTATGTAGGTGAAATGGGATGTTTGCACTTATAGTGGTGTGGGAAGAATCTTTGTACAGGATGAAGGAAACTGGACTGCCTGGGTTTCTAATATCTGAGAAAGAAATCTGATATTTGGAAGGCTGAAGTAACTGTAGCTTCCTTGGGCTCTGCCAGCAAGCGTGGCACAGAAAGATTGTCTTGAGTGCAAGTGAGAGCACATTCTGTTCTGCAGGGACAAGGCCCAGCCTTGCTTCAGTCTTTCTGGCAGGGATGTTTTGGAAATCTACTTTGCCTGTGGGGTTCTGGTATGGCAGGGAACTTGCAGGCCCTCAGATGGGGCAATTGCAGGAAGGGGAGAGGAACGATCCTGTGGCTCAGCCGCTAGTATGGGTCTTGGGAGCCATGGGTTTAATTCTTGGCTCTGCTGCTGTCTCCCAGTGGGCAGGGCTTGGAGTGGCACTCTCTCTAGCTCTGTTTCCCAACTGCTCATTGCACGGTATCATATTATTTTAAAACCCCAACCCATCTGCAGTAGAATTCTTCATATCGCATGACAGCCCACAGCTTTGCTTGTGTCTTCAATGGGTAATTTGCAAGGGGACATAGGCCCCAACCAAAATGCTGAAGCCCCAGGCCCCCCAGCATTGGAGTCTGGATCCTGCAGCTTTTGTGAAATTGAAAATGAGGTGTTGCAGCAGCTGAGTCAGCGATCTCTGATAATGTTGCTGTGGTGAAACTTCCTTCTCAGCATGGAGTTTTCATAAAGCCTGCTCAGTACTTAACTGTCATTTAATGCCACAAAGTATAGCTTGAGTCAGACTTCATGTGAAGCTTAGACCCTGCTGGGATGGGGTACCCAAGTCTGGGCTGGTGAGGTGGGGTCCTCCCTGTAAATGCAAGAGAGATGAGCAGTTTGTGTTTTGTCTTACTAATGTTCATTGATGCGGAGGGAACACTGAGGAACCAGACTCATTCCCTTCCCCACTCCTCTTTCCTTTTGCCTGTTGCTATTTAAACTGCAAAATTAAGAGTAAGCCAGCAAATTTACAGTCTCCTGCAAGACAAAAATAGGTGGATATACAGAGATGAATGCAAAGGCACAAGACCATATGGTCTCAGGATTTCATGACAATTTTTGCAGGAATCTGTCTTGGAGAAATGTAAGGAAGGATTTGTCAGGACTGATGGTACAGTCACACCTGTACCACAACACTTGGCCTTGCACATGCTTTTGGCAGCAGTACATAACCAAACTGGGAGACGGACAAATCTGGAAGTGAGCTGGAGAAACTGTGGAAGTATGAGAAGATCACCAAATTGAAGGACAGCTGGCTGGGGAAAGAAGTGACAGAAATCTGTGCTGCAAACAAAGGACATAACCTTCTTCAGGAGATGCTGAGCATCCAAGAAGAACAGCATACAGTTTGAGGAAAGGATTGCACAGCTATATATCACAGTGGGACAGCCAAACTTCCTCCCATATAAGCTGCCACCTGTTGGGCAATATTTTTGCACCATGGTTGAGCCTTTAGATCCTAAATGAGACCGGGGCACTTTGCAGCTGACACTGGAACACCCCACAGCTCTGGAGCGCCAGCATGTGAGATGTGGCCCCATCAATGTGGAAGAAGGATGGTGGGAGAGAAGCCTTCCCAACAGACACCCCAAAACCCTGTCCCAGTCACACTGTGTCAAAAAAGTGAGGGGTCATCAGGTGAGTTAAGAAGTAACAAAGTTTTACCCCAATGAAGAGAGTCAGAAGGCAAATCTCTGGCCATTACATTTTCTGTTTTTCAGGGAACCACCATCATTTGAGCTATTTTAATACCAGACTGGATTGAGCTCTAGGAAATATACAGTAAGAAGCTGCCCCAGGACTGGCAGGGAAAGATGCCAGCTGGTCAAAGTCTTTTTAGTAATGTCACTGTTTCTACAAATGTTTATATTTCTTTGCCAGCCCTGTGGACAATTAAGAAAAGGCTTGGCTGAGATGTGAGCTGTCATTATTGGTCTAGACGTTGGATTGGGTCCACATCATAAAAATCTTGAAGATGGAGCGAGCTGTATGAGGCAGTCATTTGCAGACTGTAGAGAGCATTCTGCAAATCTGTAAATACAGCTGGTGAGATAAACAAAGGAAACGATGCACAGGAATGCTCCCTTGTGCATCCATGGCCAATGGCTTCACCAAGCGATTGCATGTCAGTCACTGGGACACCAGTCAGCAGCTCTGCTCTCTATACATATGCTACCACTGGGAAAAAAAAAGGCAGCGGTAGCTCAATTTTCTTTTCTGGCTTTGCTTTAAAAGCTTGTTGAGTTTCTCTGAACTCCTGTCGCCATCAATTGGTGCTTAACACTTCAAAAAAATTGCTAGCGCAATTGCTGGAACTTTGGCAAATATCTGGACTGTTAGATTTGACCACTGGAGAGTGGTTTGTGTCTTACCTCCACCAGCCCAACATCTAACATAAGGTGGAGGAAAGTTGGGAGGGGAGGCTGAAGGGAAGTGACTCATTGCAAGTCACTCAACCATGTCAAAGCACTGCTGGGGACTAGAAGATAGTTCTGAGATAAATGGGAACCTGATCTTTTCTCCCCTACTTGGCCTCTTCCTTGGCTTTGGGGAGACAGTTGTGTTAGCACTCAGTGGTGAAATTCATGGGTTGGAGGCTTGTTTTCAATTTCCTATTTCCACTGTGCTGGTTAGTGAAACTTCCGCCTGAAGAGAGATCCAAAATTTGCCTGGGGTGAATGACATCAGCCTGATCTCATCTATGCTCATTTATTTGTACTGGTTATCTCTGGCTTCAGTCTTACTTCATTCAGATAATTGCATACACTCTCCTTAGAGACTCACTAGGTCTGTCACCAGCTTTGCCAGCAACGCCCCCTCCTCGTGTTACCTCATTATTATTCATGCTAATGAGGAGCGGGAGGAAATAAACTGGGGTAGACTGAGGCTCAGGAACTTTTTCTCCCTGCCAGTATCTTTCTAGGCCCTGTCCCAGTATTGCTTTGTCCAGTGGAGAGTGCTTTCCCAGTGCCTGCTCCTAAGCCTGTGCTTGGGTCCAGGAAATGGTTTGGGTGGATGTCTCCATTAGTGCCTGGATAATATATCTTAGGCATTTGTTTCTTTAACCTATCCTGCAGATGGACTTTGTAGTCACCAGGTTATCTGAGGAAAGTGTCTTGCCCTCTGCTTTATGACTTGTGTTTTCTTTCCAGTTCCTATCTGTGTTTTAAAGCCACAGAGGTTTTAAAAAAGATGCCCTTTGTAAACATGTTTGTGCTGGATAGAGATACGTGTGTGTACAGACCCATCAGGTAGTGGGACTGACTGATGGGATTTCATACCTGTGTTCCACACCCCTTTGACAGAGGTGGTCAGAAGCAGGGAAGAACTTTTGTAAGAGAAATAAGCAGACTAGAGCTCTTCATCTGGGAAGCAAGGTGGCCAGGAGAAGATTTTATAAATATCTATAAAAGCAGGAAAATCATGAAGAACACAAACAAACAAGGAGAAAAATATAAACTTCCAAAAATTAACCAAAGAAGCTCCTTGCCACAGGAAGCTAGGAAGGGCAAAAAGCTGACATGGATAAACAAAAGGCTTTTAAACACAGAGCCACTGTCTTACTGGGGAGTGGGAGAATACTCCAGGGAAGCATCACTGTGCACTTGCTTGGCCCTTATATTCTCTGGGCACCTGTTACAGCATAATGTCAAAGAAAAGGTATTGGGTCCTTTGGGCTGATCAGATCTGGCTGTATTCATGCACTAACGAAATCGGTGCAGTCCCAATGGTGTAGTGAGTGCCGAGGGTCTGGTCCAGAGCGCGGTCTGCAAGGTAGCTTGGAGCAAAGCAGGGAAATCAGATCTTGCTTGCTTAAAATCAAAACCAGACTTAGAAAGCAATCCCAGAGCAGGAGCGCTGTTCTCCAGGAAAGTTTCCAAAACCAACTCCTGGCCTTGGAGAGTAAGATGGCAAGCCACCAATAAATAAATAAGTAGATAAAGAAGTAAATGCAAAACCTGTGAAGAAGTCTCCCAGAACAAATGGCAAGAATATTTCCAGTTTTCAAGCCACCTGCTTGTCATCTATCACTTAAAAAAAATGAGTGTTCTTTAAATATTCATATGGGGAAAACAGACCCACCCTCCTGGATTTCCATGTTGATTTATGCTGCGGCATTTTCAAGGTCATCCATTGCCTAAATCTCCTGTCTGTCTGAGGCTTGGGTCCTGCAAGGAACCCGATCCCCATGATCATATATATTAGAAGGGATAGAGCTGTTTCCATATGTGTCTTAGTGCTGGCATCTAAATTTTAAATGAATGTGCTGATTCCTCAGTCTGTACTCAGACACCAGCATTCTCCTTTGGCTGTTCCAGTTAAGGTTTTTATATGAAGCATTTTCAGTTGAGGAGCTTTCAGTGGCAATATTCTCAAAGACACATCTTGGAGTCGTGTTTCAGGCTCTTATGGATGGCTCATAAACCCTCCCTGTGGGTTGGAACTTGATATGTCCAAGTTGTGTTCCTGTTCCATAAGGAAACAGAGGTATATTACAGGAGTCCTGCCACTCTGGGGAATCAGGATTAAGATAAAGTCAATATATGCATCCACTGGTGTTTTGTTGTTGCTTGCTTGTTTTTTGAAATAAAATTGAGAGTATATAGCATGTGATGCTTAGCATAGGAAAGCTTGGGATCAGTGAACAGAAAATAGATTTATTTTCTTTTTTTAGACTAGAAGGGTTCATTGCCTTTCAGGAATGAAGCAAGAAAGGTTGGATAAACTTATCTCTGGAGATGCTCCTTTCCCCATCCACTAACAGACCTTGCACGGCCAGATATGACAGTAATCAGTCCTGCCCTGGCCAAGGTTAGGTCTCTGGAATTCTAGTGTGATCAAGGACCTGTAACAGGGTCCTTAAATCTCTCTCACCTTCAGCCTCTTCTGGAACAGCTAGAGGTTCTGCCTTCTCTGGCCTGCACAGACCAGGCTTTACCCTGGAACTCTTGGAAAGTGGGAGAAGGGCATGACCAAATTCAGCTGCACATTTAATATCTTCTGTGGTTGTCTTTGAGGTTGGCACATAAAGCATTGCCAAAAGACCAAAAAGAAGCCATGGGTGCGTTGATTTCAGACAGCATCTAACCATCCTGATCAGAAAAATCCCAAATGCTGTACCAAAGTTACTTTGTTTCTTTGAGTGGAAAAGATAATGAAACTATAATGGATGGGGATTCCCCAGGGTTTTTTTTCTCCCTCTCTTTCTTTCCCTCATTAGGCAAAAATACGCTTTGTCAGTACCTTTTCTGAGCACCCTAACAAATATACCAGGCCCCTCAACACAGGCTTTTGTGTTTGGCTTTGTATAGAGGGAAAAATGCCACAGCAACAGGGCAAATCTATTAACTCTTTTGGGACTGACTAAGACATCAGGTTGTGATGAGGTGCAAAGCAAGGGAACCTATGCCACACATCCCAAGGAGCTGATCATTAACAGGGGGAACAGAGCAGCAACTTGGCTCCAAGAGCAGCTAGAGGCTGGGTAACTTGGAATTGCCCACTGCAACTACAACCTCCTTTGCCTTCAGCATGGAGGTGGGGCCAGAGCAGGCCTGTGCTGACAGATGTACCCTGCCAGGGCAATTGTATGTGTATGAACAGGAAGGAGAGCTCCTCCTTTGAACTCTGCATACCCACTCTGCACCTCGAACGGAAGGCACACCATGGCATAGAGGAGTGACAGCATGAATTCTGTATGACTGTGCTCTCTGTATTAGTTTTTCTCCTTTATAAATCAAGCTTTGAAAAAACTGGCTTACTTAGCTGAGTTCAGATCTGAGAGCCTTCCAGCTGAAGTTGGAAGAAATGAAGGAATTTCTTTATTCTTAGTGTTGTTTAACCTTAGCAGCAGAGCTGAAGTGAGTTGAGAGAGCTGGAAGGGAAATGCTATTTTTGCTGGTTCTATACCTACTTGTCCTGACCTCATAAAAGGAATTGTCTTGGTATCCCAGAATACAGGCTTATCTATTGCCATGAAATTCACCCCATAAAACATGAAACCAATGTTGAATTCTGATTTATGTTGTCTGAAATGAGGATATATCCTTGTCTACCAGGATACCTGTGTCCTGGTGGAGAACTTTTTACCCCATTTATTCTTGATATAACAAGCTCTCCCTACCAGATTTCCTTGGTTCTCTCTTGGGATGGATTCATGATAGCAACCATCTTCTCTGTCTTCTTAGTTCCAGGTGTGTCAAAAGGGTAGGGAACAATATTCAGGTGTGAACAAGGTGTGCATGGGGAGAATTGGGTAAATTAGCAAACGTCAAACAAAGCTGTCAGAGTCACCCCTGACACCCATGACTAAAAGAAACAGAGATTGCTGTTCCTACCATGTTGAAAAGCCAAGGATCTTGCTCAAGACTTGGAGTTAGCAAGGCAAGCATCCTGTGGGAGCATGAGCTGTAGGCATCAGGCACTGCAAAATCCATCTCCTTTCTCTACTCCAGATGAGGACATATATTCTGCTGCTATTCCTCTGATATGTACTTTACTCTGAGCCATCTGCAAATGAAGGAATGGTCTGTTGCTGATAAACTTAATCCAGAAAGCTGAGGTGGGATCAGACCACAGTTGTGCTGCATGCCTTGTGGGTCTCTGCTACTTCAATTAGAGTAGCAAACCAACATAGTGAGGGCCTATATCCTGTCTTTATCTCTTTGCCTTTATGTGTATGTGGAACAAAACAGAAGCCAAAGAAAATAATCCAAAACTTTATACACAGTTTTTTTCTACTGTTTTCCTCCAAGGATACACCTAGAAAGACTGTTCCTGCTTTCTGTAATGTTGGATGAAAATCTGAATGGAGGACTTAGGCTATAAATCATGCACATTTGGTCCATACGTGCCTCTGCCATGGCATCGGCTTTCATTATGAACACAACTATCAGGAAAAAATTGTGAAAGCCAATCCATATTTTCTTCTACACCAAGCCGTTCTCTTTGATTTCCTCACTTTTTTGAGTTTCAGCTTTTAAACCAGATATCTGGAGCACAGGACTAATCAAGCCAGGCCATCATGGAACTGACCATAGCCTAGAAAACTCACCTCAGAAGTAGGGTGGATTATGCTGAGGTGTGTGTTGTCTCAGCCAGCTGGCACTGACCTCTCTGCCTGCTGCTGCATCAGTTTGGGAAATAGTGCCCATCCCTCCAGAGCAGAGCAAAGTCAGCAAAGGCAGACCAGTGCCTTAGGATACTGTCAGTGTGTGAAGTGCATGGCCTGAATTTTCCTCTGGCAGGTACTGAAGTATTTCCACTGGCTGAAAGAGGTGCCTGAAAATGGGCCGTGTCTGAGCACTGGTGTTAGAGAGAACAGCCCTTCGCTGGGAGATGAAGTGCCTTGCCAAGTGGCAGTGGGGCTGAGTGCTCTCTCAAGGCATGCAGGATGCACTGGCATATCTGGTCCTGGGAAACAGGACACCAGTTTCAGAAGGCTGGAAAAGACCAAGTCTTGAAATATTTGAATATGGAGTTTGAGACCAGGACACAGTCCTTCTTGAAGACAGAAAGAAGGTAGTCCAGGAGATCCATTGCATGGATGACAGTATCCCTGGTGATGCCAAAGAGGCACAGCGTGGAGTCAGCAGACAGGTGCATCTCTTCACCTCATAGCACTCCCATCACCCAGCAGAGAGAAGAGAAGAAACATCAGAAGCAGGTCCTTGGTGTGCCTCAGTGAACCTTGCTCTGACTTCCCGGGCTCCCTGGTTTGTTTTCCCTCCAGTTTGGGATTTGAGCCAGATTGTGCTTGGACTGTGAATGCTTCCAGATGTTCTCAGTCCTTGGGGAGGGGGGGGTGGGCAGAGGCATGCCAGGCTGTAATTGGTATGCAAGCAAGCCTATGTAAGGGGCATATAAAACATTACCTATCCCTTGGCCGGTGCCTGGAGGTCTGCTGGTCGCCAGTGGCAAAGGGGAAGGAAAATATAACAGCCTGGTGGAATGGTTTCTTTTATTGCTGTGTCCCTTTGGCAAAATGGCCAGTGTGTTAAGTGGCACCTGGATGGAAAGGCAGGAGAATGCAGTAGGAAGAAGCAATGAGAATGCAATCTAAGCCAAAAGCATTAAAAACCTGAAGGAAAACATTGCTTCTCTCACTGTTGCCAAGTTTATTTCAGTATGTGGCAACCTGGTGAAGTACATTCCTTTATAGGGGAGGAATTACAGAGGACAAGACCTTAAATTCCTCCCATTTGCTCAAGAACTCCAGCAAACACCTCCTCCTTCTTCCCCCTCCTGCTGGTCCAATTTTAAGGAGATTTTAATTTGAGCCCAAAGTGCTGGAACATAGACAGGAAACGGCTTATAATTTGCAAAAGTGTATATAGTTTCATGGAAAAGCAACATATATACTGAAACCTATGCCTTTCAAATTCTTCCCAGCAGCCATCTCTTCTGGCCTGGGGACAATGGAGTCTCTGTATTCAGGTCTGTTTTCGGTCGAAGCGGTCCATGACTGCTCTTTTGTGACCAAACAGAATGCGGGAGTGAGCCGCTCGCAGCACTCGGTGCTTTAATTACTTGGGTCATGTGGCTGCTTCCACTGCTACAAGGGCAGAGGATATGCAACTGAGGAGCATCATTTCTGCTAAAGGGGAGACTTGGAACAAAAAAACACACTAGGGAAGTTCAGGCATCTCCCAGAGATCAGAGGCAGGGCTCCCATCAGCTTGGAGAGGGCCAGGACTTCAGCCTTCATGCTTGGATGGATGGATGGATGGATGGATGGATGGATGGATGGATGGATGGGTGGATGGATGGATGGATGCATGTGAGTTTGCATTGACTGCAATGAAGTCATTGTGAGTTAGAAATGCATTTGGCTTTGGCTGGTTAGAAAGTTAGGAGTCCCAAAGGCTCTTCTGTTCAGCCTTTGCATTTGCCCTAGAATTTTTGCAGGCACAAAGACAGGCTGAGCAGACAATGGCTTGCTTGACTGGCAAGCACAAATGTGAGATTTTGTGTGTACAAAGGATTGTTTGTGCAAGCAAAAATGTCATGCAAAATGAGGAGCATGTGGCCATGACAGGAGGGACTTCAGAGTGAAGAAATCATAACCAAATGCATCACCAGTTTGATTAAGGAAATCAGGGCAAAATTTTGAAGCATGTATGTTGGCTTTGGAGTGAGAGAGAGGTCTCTTGTCTTGAGTGACATTAGCTCTTGGACAGCAGGGCCTGCAGTGAGCTGGCAGTGCTGCTGTTTGGATGTGGACATATAAAAGAAGCCACGTGTATAGAAGTTAGACATATCATCTGAATCTGAGCCACATTGCATCCTGCTCAAACACTGATGGCCCAGTAGTGTTGGCAAGCATTAGCCTGGAACCACCTTCTCTAGGAGTACAGACATGGACGTATGCATGCAAAATGCACATCTAATTGCTCTACTTATTGCTTCTAAGTTATCAGAATTACTTACATGTAAAACAGGGAATTTATTTACTTTTTATCACCTGTACTTGTAGCAGAGACCAAATTATGCTAGTTGTTCAATTGTGACCAACATTAGGCATCTTGGCGAAGATCTGGTTGGCCCAGAGGATTGTACTGTTTGTCATGAGTGAGAAAGCCTGGACTTGTTTTCTGAGCTGTGATGTTCTTTGGTTTACTGAAGATACTTGCCTGAAAACCCTTTCAAATCCCAGTTTTGAAACCACTGCTTTAGAGTCCAAACTCAAAATGCTGGTCTTTGAAACACTATATAATATAAGTGCCCTTGGGCAAAAATCTTAATCTACATGTTTTTCTCCCTTTTGAAAATTGAAGGTAATTATTCCTAACTATCCTTGTCAATTAGGCAAGGCCTAGAAATGGGTGGAATTTAATGTTTTACCTTTGGAAGGGCTCTATTTCTCTTCAGTTTATAATCCCCTCTCTTTGCAACGGAAACTCACGTAGCTACTGTTTAACCATAGCCACCCATGGTTTTAGGCTGCTTTCTGTTCTCCTGGCAGCCACCTCTGAGGCCACATAGGCAGCACCATAATCTCATTGAATAAGAATGCAATGAGATTATGAAT